>NC_058410.1:138269506-138602433 GCF_002201575.2 Neomonachus schauinslandi | reverse complement strand
CATGAGAGGGGGGGGGGTCAGAGGGAGAAGCAGGCTCCCTGCCGAGCAGGGAGCCCGATGCGGGACTCGATGCCGGGACTCCGGGATCATGACCTGAGCCGAAGGCAGTCGCTTAACCGACTGAGCCACCCAGGCGCCCAATGAAACTTTATTTATTTATTATTTTTTTATAAAGATTTTATTTATTTAAGAGAGAGAATGAGATAGAGAGAGCATGAGAGGGGGGAGGGTCAGAGGGAGAAGCAGACCCCCCGCCGAGCAGGGAGCCCGATGCGGGACTCGATCCCGGGACTCCAGGATCATGACCTGAGCCGAAGGCAGTCGCTTAACCAGCTGAGCCACCCAGGCGCCCCCCGGGAAAAAGAATATTAAAAAAAAGCACCAGCCACGCACAGAAGCAAATTTGGCCTCTTTGTCATGGCCGGGTTTTAGCAACAGGCTGACGACCATTTTTGAAAAATCTCCTGGAGTTTCAAGGACCGAATCGAACGCCGGGCAGGTGAGTAAAGTTACCCTGAAAAGACATGGATTGGCCCTAAGACGAGAATTCAACTTGCGTCAAAAAGCAGCAATCACCAGGGAGTAGAAATTTCCCTCCCAACGGGACCACCATGAGCTTTCTGAGGCTGAGGAAATGGTCTAGGAGAGGGGTGTGGAGAGGAGCCAGACCAGGGAGGGTAGGCAGGGCCGCCGAGGGGCTGCGGTAGCTTCCAGGAGTCCTGCACTAGTACCTACTGCTTCTGCTTGAATTTTTAAAGATTTTATTTATTTATTTGACAGAGACACACAGCGGGAAAGGGAACACGAGCAGCGGGAGTCGAGAGGGAGAGCAGGCTTCCCGCCGAGCAGGGAGCCCGCTGTGGGACGCGATCCCAGGACCCTGGGATCATGACCTGAGCCGAAGGCAGACGCTTAACGACTGAGCCACCCAGGCGCCCCGTTGACCTAGTATTTAAAGGCCCCTCAACCCAGGGAACTCAAAGATGGATCCTCTTGGTCTACACGGCAAAACAACAGTGCCATCAAAACAGAAACAAGTACAACTCTCTGAAAGGAGTCACATCCCTCCGCTTGCATGCCGCAATTTTATGACTCTCCAGGTTCTGATACGTGAATCAGACGTTAACGCCCTGTTGGACTAACTGGGCCAACATTCTGATAGAGATCGTGCCTGGGGAGCCTCTGACTTACCCGCTAAACGTTCAGACCAAGGTCTTGGCTTTTTTCTACTTTGTAGGGAGCCACTCTTTGAGGCAGAGAAGAAAAATCAGACTAGGAAGGTCTACGGCTGTGACTGCTCCTGAATGTGTATGAAATCATGTTCATTTTCCAAATGCACGCAAGAAGACCTTGAAAACATACCAGGAATAAGTGCTATGAAAGATGTAGGATGGAGGGCGCCTGGGTGGCTCAGTCGGTTAAGGGTCTGCCTTCGGCTCAGGTCATGATCCTGGAGTCCCGGATCGAGTCCCATGTCGGGCTCCTTGCTCAGCAGGGGGTCTGCTTCTCCCTCTGACCCTCCCCCCTCTCATGTACTTGCTCTCTCTCATTCTCTCTCTCAAATAAATAAATAAAATCTTTAAAAAAAAAAAAGATGTAGGATGGAGCAGTGGTGGTACAACAGCTTTGAAGATACACAAACTGGGCAATAATGAATTAAGTGAACATGGAGACAAAGAAAAATGTTCTTTAAACGAGTTTTGAAAAAAATGCTAGGCTAGTGTTCTATAGTAATAAAAAAATTAGTAACAGGGGCTCCTGGTTGGCTCAGTCGGAGGAGCGTCTGACCCTTGGTTTCAGCTCGGATCATGATCTCAGGGTTGGAAGATCGAGCCCCACGTCTGGCTCCATGCTCTGCAGGGAGTCTGCTTGGGATTTTCTTTCTCCCCACCCCCTGCTCATGCTCTCTCTCTCTCTCTCAAATAAATAAATCCATCTTTAAAAAAAAAATAACAAACTATAAAGTTTATCAAGGACCTGAGTCTATCCAGCAGCCCCATGATTAACAGGAAACGGTTGATCTGAATAGGTCTTAAGCGCACATGGAGACAATGAGGCTCTCTTGGGGGACACGATTGAGTGGCAGGTCCAGCGAGGTGGCCACTCTGATGGCCTGCCTCCTTTTTTACAGGTGGGTTTTTTCCTTGCTCATTTACCTCTTCCTCCTCTAGCCTATATACCTTAGAATCATTCCAGGCATCAGACGTTACCTCAATTGCTATTTGTTAACCGGGAAACTAAAGAGAGATCTAAGGATCTCCAAAGGCAGTCCACTTGAACCTGACACCTTGGAGAACAATTTCTCCCTAATCTACACTTATTTCCAGAGGTAGGCAAGGGGTGGGGAGTGCACCAACTAGAAACTCTCTTCGTCTCTGAAGCCCCACATACATCAGATCCTCCCAGTGCCTCTCCTCCCACTGGCTCTCCACCTGGAAAGCTCACCTGTGGGCAAAGTGAGTTCACAAACCTGAAATGCATCGCTTTCTTGATGAATGACCCCAAGTGAACCTCAGAGGGCTCCACGGAGGTCTCACCTGAGAATCCATCTAGAGTTTCCTATTGCCAGGGTTAACTATTTTGCAGTGAATCATTATGAATGCAAAGTAAGTACCTACTTACTAAAAAAAATACCGAATGCTTATCTGTGTGATAAATAAAACCAAGACCTCTACAGATCATTTGGCGTTTACTGATCTGAGAACATCAGCTTATAAAATAAAATTAAGCAATCCAAAAAAAAAACACACCTCGATAGTTTTATTAATCATACGATTAATGAATCTTGTAATTACCTTGGCACTTTTCTCAACTAATGGACTGACAATATTTTACAAAATCTATTTCTATTTGTATTCATACGCTGATTGTATTGCTCACTAAAATGGGCGCATGTGTAGACAGTGACTTCATAAAAATCAGGGAGGAAAAGAGGACTGTCTGAATTACCTTCCAATTTAGAAGAACGTTCTTTATGACGATATTCTCAGAGCGGTTTATAAAGGTGAGTAAAATAAGAAACTACAGGAACAGATACATTAAAGTGCGTGTTATTTCCATCATATTATATAATTCTTTCTGTCGGTTTGCAAAATATAACTTAAAAAAAAACACCACCACCCTTTTTTCAACTGTCAGGCTGTGGAGGAATGGCAAGACACAGAGCCTTCCTGGGCCTGAGCTTCCTCATTGTACCAGGTGTACAGAAGACTAGAAATATCCCTGAGAGTCTCGGGAAGCCTCACCCACCAATACAGTTTACCTCTTGGTCACGTGTGCCTACCATCTCGGAGCAAGATGCCCTGCCCCAGTGTGTACCGACCACAACCTGGAAAGCGTTACATTTACCAGAAATCTGTACTTGATTAGTTACCAACATAAGGTAAGGGAAATCTACTTCGAAAACTATCATGGAATCCTGAGGAAAAACCTCATACTGAAAGTCTCTTGACGTGTGACTTAGCTTGTAGCCAAACACAGAAGCTCCTTCCCCAGCTCATCCTGAGGTGTGGCCAAGGCACGCCTCCGCCCCTGGATCCTTCCATGAGCTTGGGTTCCTCAGAGTCTGGTTCTAGAGTTGACCGGGGTTGTAAAAGGGATGACAGACTTTCTTTCTGTCCCCACCCCTACGACCACGGTGTTTATGACCAGGCGGCACCCTTGTCAAAGCAGTTGGGACACCCTTGGCCCAGGGCCACTGAGAAAGTACACTTTTTTACGAGCAGTGCCCTGTCTTCAGGAAAGCAGGATGCTTAGAAAATGTTGTACTCCATCCTCTCCCTTTCCAGCCAACTATGACTCGCTACGAGGAAACCTGTACAGCAGGGGGGGGTCGGTTAATAGACTCAAGGGCTGCGAGGAGGGACTGTTACCTGTTGCTGTGGACAAAACAGTATCTGAGAGCAAAAGAGGCGGGGGAAAAGTCTAACAAGGCCCGCAGCTTAGACAGCAGAAGCTGCTGGGGGTCGAAAGTTTCCAAGAGAGGGTTTGAATCCATCTGCTTAACGCATCAAAGCAAAGCCAGTGGGACAACCCAGTCCTGACCCCCCCCCATCCCCCACCCCGGTGCCCCGTCCCTTTCTCCGCAGCTAACAAAATCGGTAAGACTACTACAATGAAATACAGAGGATGCAGAGAGGAAAGCTTGCCTCAACACGGGTTCTTCAGAAGGTGAGGAAGCCATCCAAAAGGGAGGTGATTTCAGTTTCAAGCAAGTTGCTACTTCAACTACAAAGGTCTCGTTCTGATCGCATTTGCCATTTCCGGGACAGCTTTCTGGCACGTGGTGTTTGCGCCGTTATGGTTCTTGCTGCTACAACCAAAATCACTTCAAGACAAGTGCGTGAGTCCTGCTTCTCCAGCTGGGTGGGATACACAGGGGAATCGAGTAGGAAACTTTTTTTTTTTTTTAAGATTTTATTTATTTATTTGAGAGAGAGAATGAGATAGAGAGCATGAGAGGGGGGAGGGTCAGAGGGAGAAGCAGACTCCCCGCTGAGCAGGGAGCCCGATGCGGGACTCGATCCCGGGACTCCAGGATCATGACCTGAGCTGAAGGCAGTCGCCCAACCAACTGAGCCACCCAGGCACCCTCGAGTAGGAAACTTTTAAAAGTGATGCCTGGGTCCCACCCTTGAGATCCTGGTTTAGGTGCATGGGTGTGGTCGGGGAGGCAGGGTTTCTAAAAGCTACCCAGCTGATTCTAATGTCCCACAGAGTCTCGAACCGCTGCTCTTGGCTGAACCCTAGTTGGCAATTAGGCCCAGAGGGTACTGCTGTTTATGGCGAGTCTGCCTCCATTTGCCAAAGAGAAGCCCAATTATGGTGTGGCTAACAGTCATCAGAGGCAAAGATGCATTCTGTTCGGATATCAAATTATTTTTAAAGGCAGAGGGGTAAAGGACGACAAGGAACAATGACGCTTTTGTAGAGGGAAGACAAGTCTTCGAGGCTACAAAACTTCCTAGCATATGACAGAAACCAGTTTTGCTGGTTTTTTTTTTTTTTATTATAGCACAAAGGGAGTCACTGACCCAATTGCAGAATTTTGGACTTAAGATGTTCTAGTCCAAAGCGCTAGTGAGATATCTTTGTGACTTCTGGAAAAACCCAGGGAAGTTTTCTACTCGAAGAATACCACGGTCGAAGAAGAGACAGTTGTTTAGTGCTGGTTGGTACATGTTTCCGTATCAAGAAGAGAAGGACCAACCCCAACCATCGGGAGGGCAGCACTGTAGGGCTGTAGGTCTCCATCAAGAGATGCAATAGAACTTGGAAGGCCACGGGTCTCAAACTTGGGCCAGCTCAGAATCGCCTGGAGGGCTGGTTACATGCACATTGTCAGATGCCACCAGACAGGCTCTCTGCTCTGTAGGTGGAGGATGGCAATGTGCCTTTCTGACAGGTTCCCAGGTGACGCTGAGGCTGCTGGTCTGGGAATCACCCTTCGAGAACCCTTGTGTGATTCTTGAGTGATATCAGGAAATGTTTCTGCCCTGCTTCAGGCTTGTGATAAAGAGACAAATTACTTTGAGTGAAATGACACATTGTCTTAGGTTAAATCTTGAGATGCCAGGAGGCAAAACTGTATCATTCCCCTAGAGAGGAGCAGATGGGTTCAGTTAACATCATTCATTCACTCGTGAGTAAACGTCACCTTGGAGGGGAAAATGGGAGAGCTGCCTTAAGAGAAGGACCTAGGGGCGCCTGGGTGGCTCAGTTGGTTAAGCGACTGCCTTCGGCTCAGGTCATGATCCCAGGGTCCTGGGATCGAGTCCCACATCGGGCTCCCTGCTCTGCGGGAAGCCTGCTTCTCCCTCTCCCACTCCCCCTGCTTGTGTTCCCTCTCTCGCTGTGTCTCTCTCTGTCAAATAAATAAATAAAAAATCTTTAATAAAAAAAAAAAAAGGACCTAAACATTCTTCCCAAAAAATGTTCATGCATGGTTTGTTTCACAAGGGAATAGTGGCTATTTTTCATTTATAAAATGTTTATTTTATAATGTGGCACCTAAGGGGAGGCAAAGGTGGGCTTTTTAACTCAGGGGTTGGGGCAACTGAGATAGCTAGGAAAAAAAATGTTGAATCGTATTTTACAGAATAGAGGATAAACCTCAAATGGTGCAAACATTTAAATGTAAAAAAAATACACACAGAAATTCTGCCAAAAAAAAAAAAAAAGGTCAACTTCTGTATGTGTGTGTGAGAGGGGCATAGTGGAGAGTGCTTTCTAACGGACTCCAAGTCTGGAAGCCATAAAAGAAAAAAAATGGAAAAACTCTGCTAACATGAAAATCACTGTATGGGGGACATAAAACCTCAAAGACTAAGAAAATGACTACCTGAGAACAATATTTGGGGATCATATCATGGACTTAGAGCTAATTGACCTCCCTATTATATAAAGAGCACTGCAGATCAATAAGAAAAAGATCAACAAACCAATAGAAGGCTAAGTACAGGAACATACAGTTCACATCACAAATACCAGTGGCCTTTACACATAACAGATGTCCAATCTCATACTTAAAAAGAAAGCGTGCACATCCAAACCGTATCAATATTCTATTTTGCATATCCGATTGGCAAAAAACCAAAAGGGGGATGACCCCCTCTGTTGGTGAAGCTCTCCTAAGTTGTTGGTAGGAGTGCAAAATGAAACAAACCTAAGGAATCAACACCACCCCAAATTCATATGCACACGTCCTCTGGCCAGAATTCCGATCCATCTTGCAGTAAACGACCATACAGATACACCTGCGCCTGTAGGAACGGATATACGTGCCACTCTGTTCGTAACAGCTGAAGATTGACAGAATCCAAGAGGCTATTCACAGGAGATTGATTTAGTAATGATGGCACAACCATACAATGGAAGATGAAAAATACCAGGCAGTTCTGCATGTTCTGGAAAGCTCATTAAAGTGCATCACTAAATCTAAGAAGGAGGTGGAGAAGAACATATAGTTATCTTTTTCTAAGAGAGAAAGTAAAAAATATTTAATTTTTCGAATTTGCATCAAACAGTGGATGAATTCACAACAAACTAAGGGAAATGATGACCCATAAAAGGCACAGAAGGAAAGCTTCGGGTAGGGGTTGGGGAACAGGCTGGAGAGCAAGATTTTCAAGCGTACCTTCTTATCAAGTTCCTTTATAATAGCTCTTGAAATCAAATTGTTTACTATATAATCAATGAGAAAACTTTGGTGTACCTGAACATCTTTTTTCTTTACATGCTTTCAGCACAATTCAAAGCCAAACACACACACATACACACACACGCACGCACGCACACCCCTAAGTACTTAGTAAATACCAGTCAAGTGACAGGGCTTGGCCAAAGTTATTGACCTCCAGGAGGCCAGACATGGATGGCAAAGTCCACTCTGCATGCAAGAGCTTTCCAGAACGGCATTTACGAGGGCTTCTGAAGATGAAAAAGCCAGGCTTTTCGTTTTACTGGATCATTCAATTTCTATAAATACTCTCTTCCAATTAAGCCAATGAATTTACATTTCTTTGGAGCCCATGCTTTTAAGAGAAGCTCAGATCTTAGCCCTAGAATGCTTCTCATTTTGTGGCACTTCTACCCCCACGCCCCCCGCCAACCTTTGTTTTAATAAATAAGCAATCAACATCGGTGCCTGATTATAGACTTCAGGAATATAAAATTCCCCAGATCAGACAAGAAATACGATCTGCCCTCCCCCCACCTCCCCAGCCTGTCGCTTATCTAACTCAGAATGAGGAAACAGCTTCGGATACTGTACAAAGTACACCACATGGAGTATACAAGTAAGTCATAGTAACCGAGGGTTTTGGGTACCACCTCCGTGTTTCCCAGAGATAACAGCTTTTACATAGTCCCCTAGAACATCCTACTGTCCCATCATTCCCTATATTTAGACTGTTCTATATAAGATTTATAAAAATTTAATATAAACCTTATATAAACATTTCATATAAATCTTATATAAATGTTATGTAAAATTTTTTTAAAATAAAGACAAACACATCTAACTCACTCTGGGCCCACGCCAAGGCTCCAGAGTTACAATCCAAGGACTGTCTGTCATCTCATCAATGAAGGAAAACACGTCGGCTGACCTCCCCTGGACTGACAACTCCGGACGCCAGGAATTTCCAGGAGCATATATACCAGTGGGCCGGGAAAGTGCCAGTCCCGCCGGCGCTCCTGGGACAGCTGATTATCATTCCTCCGGAGATGTTTCTAAGCTAATGCATGGGGAGCAGCACTCCTGACAACCAAACCAAAAAAGCCCGCTACACAAGCTAGCTCTTCAGCATCCCTCGCGCGGCTTCTCACGTTACCGCCTGCGATCCACCCGGAAAAAGAGAATGGGCCTGGACAGGGGATAAACTTTCCCTATTTACCTCAGGAATGACACTTGAGTAAAATCCTGGCTGTTGTGTCACCAGAAGTGTTGGAAGGCCCAAGGACAGAGCATCCAGAATTGCCAGTTTTCCAGTCCTCGACCGAACTCAGTGCGTGACCCTGGGCAAGTCACTTTCCCTCTCCGGGCCTCCGTTTGCACATCCCCAAAAGGCAGGGGTGGTACCTGAGCTCTCATGAAGGTCTTTTCCCAGCCACACGAACAGAGACCGGAACTTTAGGCGGCTTCATTCCGCTAGCGTACTCCGTCACTTGAAATCCCGATTTACTGGCAATAAATTCTGTCAGTGACTGTGGATTCTTCTGTTGGTGACTGCTTGCGATGAGTGGGTGTGTTGTAACCCAAAGTGTGCACAAAGTGACTTTAGAGCCTAATCCTTTAGATTGCTGGCTTTTCTAGACTGATTATACAGCATTCTTCACACAAGATGACATAATATAAAAATAAATTCTCTATTTCATCCTGTCCCCTATCCTTGGAGACTGGTTCAGTGCAAATCATGGACATTCTGTGGGTGGGGGGACCCAAATCCCAGAAGACTGCTGTGGTTCTCAGTCTGGTGCAATGGTGAATTGTCTCCAGGACCTGCTCAAGTTTAGAAACCCAAGCAGACAAAGCAGTAGCTTGGGGTTAGGATTACATTTCTGGGCTGAGGGCTGGGGGTGGGTTGTCAGAGACAAAGCAAAATGGCAAGACTTATTGGCTCTGCCTGTGTGCGTCTGTGTGTGTCTCTCTCCCCTAGGTACCCAATAATAGAGTATTGCTTAGCTTATTGGTCCCTTGGGCAAGAAACCCCACAAGAGAGGCAGTGCCCTGCCCCCATGTCTGTCAAAATCTGCAGACCACCAAATCTGCATTGCCTGGCACCATTCCCCTTCAAAATGACATTGAACAGGGTAACGGGGAGGATCCTCTGTCCTCTCTGCTCTGAGGACCTACCTCTTTTGCCTGACAAGAAGACACAAGCTAATACATTAATCTAATTTAGTACACTGCATCCTGATATTACCCGAGAAAGACGATTTAAAAAACGATCACCTTTTGGGTCCAAGGTGGCTGCATTTCTTTATAAAGTGGCGGTATAACAGAGACATTACACGAAACCGCTTTTTCGTGATGGAGATTTATCTGCTTTAACTTTCCAGTTTCCCTCGAACTGTACTCATTGTCTGTCCAGTCAAAAATACTACAGAGGGTGGATTACCGAGCTCACTTTCCATTTCCTAGTCCAGAAACAGATATTCTCCATCAGGGCTCAGCAATGCTTCCAACCTTCGGTGCTGCCTGTGGAGCTGTCCAGTAGGCCCCCCCCTCCTCCTGCCTTCAAGCGGAGGCCCTGCCCTTTTGGCAAAATGATCACAGGTGGTACGTGCTGAGCCTCTGTTGAGAGTCAGAGCGCTGTGTTAAACACTATTATGTCATCTTCCCCCAACTTCTAAGTCACAGACGAGGAAACTGAACGTCAGCCGCAGAGTGGCTTGAACCCATCTTTCTAATACCTAATTTGCCTCTAAGAGCGAAGTGCAAACAACATCCTTGGCTCTCAGAAGCAACTGATCGCAAGATGTACCGTGGTTCGGTAAACAAACGTAGAGAGCTCAATGGTACGAGGGATATGGACAGAAAAGAAGAGATGTCTCTCAGAAAAGAGAGAAAATGTGCTCATGCCCACACAGAAGGCACCTGCTACGACGTGCTCCCTACTCCTCCACCCCGACGTGCGATGAGCTTAAGGCTCAGAGGACAGGTACTGAGCACCTGTGAGACCACAACTGGGAGCCGCCTGGTGCTCAGTGTGACTCCCGTCCTCGGGGGACCGGACCGAGCCTCAGAACAGAAGCCCAGAGGTCCTCACGCCCAAGGTCTGCAGCCACCACCCCCTCTCCCGGGGATGCAGGGGACTTCCTGTGAACTTTGGATTCACTGTGCAACACTTCCCAAGACTTACATAACAAAGTGTTGAGTGCTTAAGAAGATGTGTTTTCTCTGCATTGTGTTTGTTTGTTTGACATAACCTTTCATTTCCAAGGCTCTTGCTTCTGGGTGGGGATGTGGGCACGCACGCCCCTTGCCTGCACTGGGGTCTGGGCGCCGCTGCAGGAAGGAGCTCACACACAAGGGAAGACAGAAGAACAGGGCCACAACTTGACCTCAGGTGCAGGCAGAGGGCCCACCAGGGATCGTGCTCGATGCTGCACGTTCTTCTCTTGTGAAGGAACTAAGAAACAGGCAAGCCTTTCATCTGTCCCAGGTGCCCACTGTGTAACTCTGCTGAAAAAAATGGACACCTCAAGGATTTGAGTGAGTTTATTTCACAAAGACTGAACTTGTTATGAATCATGAATAGCTAGTATTACAAATCTCCTTGCCTAAAAGCACCATATCAAATCATAAGTACATGTACATGGTGTGGACCTGCGATGCTGGAGACACCATGGGGATGCGAATATGTAGCTTTTATCTCTAGAAAGCTTAACAATCTAGTGGGGAGGGTGTTCTATCATTTTATTTATATATTTTTTATTTTATTTTATTTTTAAAAAAGATTTTACTTATTTATTTGAGAGAGAGAGTGAGCAGGAACGGGGCGGGGGGGGAGGGGCAGAGGGCGAAGCAGGCTCCCCACTGAGCAGGGAGCCAGACATGGGGCTCAATCCCAGGACCCCGGGATCATGACCTGAGCTGAAGGCAGACGCTTCACCGACTGAGCCGCCCAGGTGCCCCATCATTTTAAAAGCTAAACAAGGATAAAGTAGCGATAGGAAATTGAAGTAAAATAAATAAAATAAAATAATTTTTAACTGGATGGAAGACATGTAATATCGGTGGGCACAGTTAATTATTATTAACACATAATTTCCATAGGCAATCAAGCTACCGGAATTCCCATAGGCTGAGACAGGATCTGAAGCACTACAGTTTCCAAGCAATATGATCAATAACCACGCCGGGGATTTCAGAGGAACAAAGTGTATGTTCTGTTCAGAGCTGAAGTTCTGGCGACACTCTGAGTTAGGGTGCAGGGTAACCCTGTACACATCCAACATAGCATCCATGAAGAGAGAAATAATGAGGACCAGGGAAGTGCAGACATCCCTGTCCCCACGCGTGCCCCTCCCCTTGTGGGCAGCTCTGAGGCTGTCCAGTCTACACGGCCCCTCCCTCACTGCACCCTGACGGGAATTCTTGGGCAGGTCCCACTTTCCTTGTTGACAAACACACTGGTTTCCTTCTCTGCCAAGAGAAGATAATAGTGCTCATGAGCTACCTGCTTCACACAAATGTTTCAAAGGTTAAATAAAAAGCAGACCAAAGTTTCTATAAAAATGATTAATCGAGAAACCTAAATGTTTACTAAAGGCTCTATCTACCTTGGTCAACGAGAAGAATCGCAACCAGATATAAATATGCACATACACAAACACGTACATAATTGAAGGTGTTATAGCTTTTCAAATAATTTGAAACTCTGCTTGATTTATTGTTACTACATAGTGATAAAAAGGTATAAAGAGCTGAATGTTAGAGAAACGCCAATAATTCTAAACTTAGCTTTAAGAATATAAAAAAGAAGCATAAAAGTTTCCAAGATAATGGGTAAAATAATATGTGACACGTGAGGAGCCTTCCCTTTGGTAAGCAGCACAAGATAAATTTTTCATTTAGATGAACCAAGAGCTATTAAGAAGCCGGTTACCAGGATAATGAAAAGACTCACGGGCAGATTGTTTCTGGAGGAGGCGGGGTGAGCCCACTTCACCACGTCGGCTCCCTTTACAAGCGAAGAACACAAAGCAGCACCCCGCTGGACCCCACAGCCACAGGAAGCTTTCGGGCACCCCAGAAACAGGTGGGCATATTCAACCAGTAAAGGACAAAACAAAACTGACCCTTTCCCCCAATCAAAGCTGATCCAGCAGTGAGAAAAAGCAGTCACTCACGGGAGACCCAGTGACGAATGAGGCCTGGCGAGCCCATCGGTTAGGTGATAGTCAGAGCGGGTCTACACAAGGGTCTCCCCGTTGCGCACCTGCTGGTGGGAACGCGAAACGGTGCAGCCACTGTGGGAGAGAGCTGGGAGGCTCCTCAAATAGTTAAACACAGACATAGCATCCGGTCCAACAATCTCACTTCTGGGTATATACTCAAAGGAATTGAAAGCAGGGACTCAAAGAGATACTTTGATGCCAATGTTCATAGCAGCTTTCTTCACAGTAACCCACGGTGGAAATGACCCATCAAGGAGAAGAATGGATAAACTATCAGGGGTATATACACAACATGAAATAGTACTCAGCCGTTAAAAAGGAACGAAATTCTGATACATGCCACAACACGGACGAACCTCGAAGATACTAAGTGAAATAAGGCAGACACAAAAGGACAAATACTCTAGGAAGACCTAGAGTAATCAAATTGCTAGACGGTAAGTAGAACAGTGCTTGCCAGGGACTGGGTAGAGAGGGGCATATGGGGTGATCGTTATATTGAGTGCAGAGTGTCTGGTAGGGGTGGTGGGAAAAAAATCTAAAAATGGATACTGGTGATAGTTGCACATTATAAATGTACTTAATGTCACCAAATTATACATTGAAAAATTTTAAGTTACCACAATAAAACAAACAAAACAAGGATTCCCAAGGGATGCCCTCCCTCACCCCTGCCTGTCCACACTGGATCGCAGGGTCTTCCCACCCCTGTCTCCGATCACCTTCCTTCTCCTTGTTCACTGAAACTAGTCCCGGCTGAAGTAGCCTCCAATAAATCTGGGAACCAGAGTTAAAGCAAGAGGCTTGTGATCCTGGGTCCCGTGTTCCCCTGGTAGCTCCAGCCTGTGACCTCTCCTTCCAAAGGAAAAGAAATCGTTCTTAATGAGTTTTCACACACACGGTAACTACCAACACTTAAGATTATTTTGGAAAGAAAACTTCAGTTTCTCCAGTAGGTTCCAGAGAACAGAGCAAATCCTAAGTAGGAAAAGTGGGATTTTTCTACTGCTCTCACTGACTTCCTACCAAGAAGCCAGAGAGACAGAAAAGGGGCCAAGCCTCCCATGAATCATCCACTGTCCCCAACTCGGAGGCCACACCTCCTCCTCTCTTCTTTGGACTGATGGATGTGCTTCACTAGGTCTAACTGCCTTGATCAGAGGTAGGCAGGGGCCAAGGTAAAAAATCACAGTGGCCATTCGTTTCCACTGAGTAATTCTGGAGAAATGTCCGATGGAAGATAATGTTGACACTATTAGCCTAAGTTGTTATAACCCTTCTGGATAACCCATTGACATAATGATGATTTCTTTGGTAGTAATACTCCTGTCACAAAATACGCCCTGGGTAAGTACTTGTGAGATAAAGACAATAATAAAACGACTCCCTTAAACAAAAGATGAGTTCAAAATGTAATGATGCCCACAGTGTAGTAACATGGATAAATCACTGATCTGTAGGAATGCGGGTTCAAGGAAGTGCAGTGAAGGGGTCAGGAGACCAGGAGATTCGGGGTGGTGTGAACCCCGGCTAGGCTGAGGAATTGATAACCCAAACCCAAATATACCAAAAGAAAACTATCAGTACTGGTCAGAAGTTTAAGTATCTCCATTATGTATGCTTAAGTAAGACACGGCTTGTGAGGTTAATGAAATGTGGACTCTTTTTCTGGTGTTTGTTTTTCCTCTTTTTCTTTTTTTAAAAAGGAAAAATGGGGTGGTGGGGTAATGGCTGCGGAGGCACACGTCACTGCATTTGTAATCGGTTATGGGTATATGGAAGGAACTAGAGTATTAAAATCAGATCCAACAGAGAAATGGGCGAATAAATTAAGATATAAAATAAAGACACAAATAAAAAGGAACATTGGAGCATGCCTGTCCATCCTCCCCCAAGGGCAGCCTGCTTTGTCAACCCATGCTAAAGGGTGGTCTCTCCATTCTAGAACTCAGTTCAAAATCTGAGCCATTTTGCATTCTGTTCCACATTGACAAAGTAGTTCTTTGCGCTACTTATTTATAATTTAATTCCCCTGACGGTTCTAAAAGCAAGGGAAGAAATATTTCCAAACAAAAATCATTATTTATACAGCTGGAGTCTCCATTTAGTGAGGAAAATTAGTAGAAAAATGTTTGGTCAGAATTTGAGATAAGTTTTGAATGTTTCACAAAACCTCCTACCATCAACTTCCAAATCTCTTTTAGTCTATTTAAGTCTTTCCCCAAGTCAACAAGGGAAGCCCCCCAATCAACTAAATTAACGGGTTCTGATCTGGGCAGCTCCTTTGGCAAGGCTGGAGGATTTTTGAATCAGCAGCAAAAATAGCTCAATTAAAATACCATCCTAATATGTAAGGTCGTTTTTGTTTGAAAAGGGAAACAAGCAATGTGCTTGCATGAGTAAATAGAAGACAATTAGTCAGGCCGGGGTCTACAGAGCAGAGAGCGGAGGAGACGGTTGGCAATTATCTGGCTAACTTAACCAGATAATCCAGGCCTAAAAATTCACCCTGGTGCCCAAATTGCCCAGACTGGCTATATTCATAGAAGAACTAAAGAGTATAATTACCAGACTCCTTCCAATCTGTGCTGTCAAGCCTATGCCGAGGTGGGCTGTTCCCAGGGGATGTGAGTATATCACAAACCATACTCAAGCCTCCCTTTTCCCCAGTGAGGAGCATGCTTGGATTTTCAATGTTAAGCCTGAACATTTGCTCAAGTGTCTCACGGCCTTGGAGGACGCAGTTATCCTACACTGAGTAAAGTATCAAAAATTTCCGATAGGCCACGGGATGGACAAATTACACCGGAGGTAACGCTTTACAAGCCCACACCTGGAGACAAAGTTTGCAGGAGGAGAGATGCTCGAACGCCTTGCATGAATTCTGGAGGAAAAAAAAAAAATACCAAGAGCAAAAACAGGGAAAGAATTTGCAAGATTATGTAAATGAGAGCCCAAATTTGAAAATGTGCCTATGAGCTTATCACCAAAGTGTGAGACTAACTCTCACACTTGTGTAGCATTTTGTGTCTTTTTTTTTTTTTAAACCAGGCCCTCCACCATTAATCCTCACCACTGTGTAAGGAAAATTGGGGGAATGGTGTTATGCCCATTTTACGGATTAAGAAAACGGGGTCCTAAGATTTGCTGACGCAGAGCTAATGTCGAAGCTGAAACTTGAACCCAAGCCTTCCGGGTCCAAGTTGAGTGCCCTTTCCATCACGCTGTGCTAAGGGCTCAAGTTCACGCAAATAAAAATGATCAGGTTACCTGGTCAAATCTGTGGTATTCGCCATCCCGGAGAGTCCTAGAGTCAACACATGCCATTAGAGAAATCTTATAACCAGGCCCGGCTCGAGAATACAGACTGCACAGGAAGATGGACCACTAGCTCAGTCTGCTCCTGGACTCAGTTTCCTCATCAGCACAAAAATGGCCGAGTAGAGAACCCCCAAGTCCTTTCAACAGCAAGCTGATGAGAACATTAACCGGCTTCGGTTTTTTTCTGTTCACGCCTACTCAGAATTTGGTGTCAACCAATGGTCTTCCTCCTTCTGGATTAACAGCTGCGTCTCCAGGTCAACGGCTCTCGACCCACCTTGACCACATGAAAACAGGGTTCTAAAATGCATCTTACCAACTTTTGCCCAACATAAAAAGTAAACACTATACAAACACTACAGAACAAACGTGTTTAGAATTATTCAATGTTTTCTGTAGGTGACTACGTTAGCTGCACTTCCAAACTTGATTTGCGCCAGCCAAGTTTTACACTCTTCGGATAGATCCAGGGTAGTGGAAGCCGGAATGAGAACAGTCTTCCCTAGAGACAAACAACGACTCCTTCTAAATGGATGCCCTTTCAAATGCTGATAAATTCGATTCAGAATCACCAGTGGCCTGTAATGGGCAATGGCATGTTTTACTTTCCAAAGAAGCCAGGTCCAGTCAGAGACTCTTGTTTCTCAGGAGTACATTCCACCTGGGAATATCGACTTCTGATGTTTTCAAAGGTACAGAAGACTCTCCCACTCCCTAAATGGTCTTAATTGTTACACTTGCTTGTAGGTCCGTATTGGAGCTTTGCTTGAATTCAAGGGCTTAAACGATGGGCAGCATGTTCCCTTTACTAAACTTCATGCTTTCTCACTTCTGCCTGGTACTTTTGTGTGAGAAAGGAGGGGAGAAAGGGCTATTCCCAGCGAGGGAGAGCGTCTCGTCCACCGATAAAGAGGAAGGGCTAGAATCTCCATTTGACCATAATAGGAAAAACTCAAACATTCCTTTTCCATGAAGACAATTCTTTAATATACAATCTTAGTTTGGTAAAGTGCTCTTTTTCCCTGGGGGAGGCTGAGAGGCACAAGCGAAAGAACTGTAATAATAATTGTTATTACTATTATTGGTCTATAATAACAAAAGGAGCCTGTTCTTCTTACCTCTGGTATCTCTTTAATTACGGGATTCAGCAGTTTGGTGAGGGTTAGTGATATTCATTGTTTTCCCTCTCTTTTTTTTAAGTTAACAAATTGGCTTGGTGAACTTCTATTTTTATTAAGCTCAAGGGGTCTGGGCTCACTATCCATTCGAAGGCCAAGCAATACTCAAGTTACCAACTATTGGGGGTTCACTGTTTTTTTTTTAAAAAGATTTTATTTATTTATTTGAGAGAGAGAATGAGATAGAGAGCATGAGAGGGGGGAGGGTCAGAGAGAGAAGCAGACTCCCTGCTGATCAGGGAGCCTGACGTGGGACTCGATCCCGGGACTCCAGGATCATGACCTGAGCCGAAGGCAGTCGCTTAACCAACTGAGCCACCCAGGCGCCCGGGGGTTCACTGTTAATTTTATACACCACTTTGGGCAAGTTATAACTGACCCAGGCCTCGAGTTCTTCCTCTGTAAGATGGATACACCACTAAACTACTTCCAAGTGGGAAGAACAACTAAAAACTACCAGGAAATACTCTGAATTGGTCCGTCCCGACCTCCCTCATCCAAGGCCACCCCATTTGGCCACCTGTGCTGTGCAGAGCACCCAGGCAGGTGCCCATTGCTTTGGCTCTGGCGCCATGTTCTTGCACCTGCCCCTCCATTGTCTATGCCCGGCACCGGTCACTCTCCCGATTCCCTTCCCTGGTTATATGCACATGCCTTCGCTGATTTTGAAGAGCAGAGCCAGCCCTGCTCAGTAAGTCAGTCACCAGGGCTCACTCCTACCACGGATGACCACAAGCAGTACCAAGCTTGCCGCAGTGAACAGGGTGCTGGGACAAGAAAGGGATATTTGGCTACCTGACCCCCTTCTGCTCTTAAAGAAGTGAAGCTCCAAGGTATAAGAACTAATAAACTTCATAAAAGGCATTCTGGAAGAAACCCGTGTTTCTCTGCAGGCTTCCTGGGAAACAGCAAGCAGCACGCTTTGGGTAATGCTGAAAAACCCACGGATGCATTCAGATGCTTTCAGCAGGTCTAAGATTTCAGGGGCACAGGAGAAGTGAGGCAGATGCATTACTTGTACATTTTCTTCTGACACCTTGATATCACAGTATAAATGGTACCTAATTATGCCACACATCATAGTGTCTTCAAGTTCAGAGATTCTTAGATCTCAGTGACCAAGCTACCCCCTAATTATATGGATCATAAATTGCCGGACCAGTTGGAGGTTTCTCAGCTGCTTTGTGCCCCGCTCACCAGAATCTGAGCCTCCCGACTCCCACGACTGTGCTCCTTGCTTTAAACCACAACAGGGATTGACTCATGGTTATTTTCCTTTAATAAATTCTGGCCACAAGAGAATTGAGGCTGTTTTTAATTAAGGTCTTCACCAAAAGATCGTTTGGAAAGCTCTGTCCCTCCCACAAAGGAGGACAGGCTTGTTTTGACCCGCTGTCCTGCGATTTTCCTGCTCCTCATCAAGGCTTGCAATACCCTCTCTTACAGTCCTGACAAGGCAGGTGCCTCTTGCAACCACACTGTGAAAAAAAGAATCTTTCACAGAAAGTCCATCCCAAAATTTACAAAAGACTGGGGGGCAGGTGGAGAAAAGGGGGAGAAGGAGGAGATTCTAAAGGAATCAATAAGCCCAGAGCAGGGGTAGGATCTTTTCTGATAGGAAACTTCACTAATAGGACGTAAGCCAAGGTGATAGGACCTCTATTGTTACATAATTCCACGAGGGCTCCTAACCTTTTTTTTTTTTTTGGTGCCACGGACTCCTTGGCCTCCTGGTGAAGCCTACACACCCCTTCTCAGACTAAGGTTTTTATACGCCTAAAACAAAGCACACAGGATTGTAAAGGAAACACTCTGTACTGAAATACAGCTATTCAAAACGTTAAAAAGCAACTTAGGATACAACATCTATGTACTTTTTTATTAATGCATTAAATAAAAAGATTCAGTAGCAAGTCAAAAAAGTACTGTAATTTTTTTTTTTTTTTTAAAGCAGGCTCCACGCCCGACGTGGGGCTTGAACTTATGACCCTGAGATCAAGGGTGGCTCGCTCCACGGACTGAGCCAGCCGGGCGCCCCCAAATTACTGTAATTCTGAAATGGTGATGAGTGTACACAGTGTACACAGTGTTGTGAGATTACCTGCCAACAAGCGATATCGAAGTGTGTTCGGAAGAGAGCTGTGATTTCTGAAAGTGACAAAGTCACAGGCACTGCCAACACTCCTGCACTTTGCTGCCACCACGTTCATTGGGGAAGGAAATGCGACATTTCAGGCAGAGGGTCGGAATAGAAAGAAGATCTAGAATCCAGTTCCGGGACCCAGGGGAAGAACCATACCCTGGACAAAGATCCCCACGAGGTCTAATGCACCCACAATTCCTGAGATCCAATGAGCGAGAGGCAAGGCACCAAGCAGACCCTCAGTGAGTGTTCGGACCGAGTCAGTAGATAAGTCTGACTTATCTGCTGGGTGACCTTGCAAACTCCAAACCTCAGCCGGTCCACCAACGGCCAGCCTACTTCAACCTCTTCGTTCCTTCAGCAAATATTCACGGAGCACCCAGTGTCACGCAGCATTCTAGGTGCGGCGTGGACGCGAGATCCTAACTTCAGATGGTGATTCCTGTTCGGAAAATAAAACACCCCAACAGGATAAAGGGTGATGGGCGGGGGAGGGGCGTTTTTAGACTAGATGGTGGCAGGGGCCTTTCCGAGGGGTCAGCTGAGTCTGTGACGACCAGGAGCCAAGGTCGTGTGGGAAGAAGTGGGGCAAGGTCATTCCAGGAGGAGGGAACAGCAAGCGCAGAGGCTGTGAGGCAGGAAGAAGCTTGGCACAGGCCTTTCCTACCCCCGAACTCGTCCTCCGAAGGGCTGCTCTCCTCTTGGGCCCCGTCCATCCTCCTTAAGCACTTCCGTGCTCTGGGCCCCTCCCTCAAATATAGAAAAAGTTCCCTATTCCTCAACACGCCTGACCATACCACACATTTAACATTCCCTCCTCCTCCCCTCCCTCACACAAACCCTCTGGCCTCTTCTAAGACCCCGGAAGACGCGGCGTTCATTTCTCTCGAACCCCTCCCTTCTTCCCTTCATCGCTCACGTTTTCACAAACTCCAGGCCACACTGATCCCTCACATCAGAGGGTTTCAGGGCAGAGGTTCCATAAATCACCTGATTCAACCATACCTCTAATAATCTGACCGCTCCTTCAGTGACCGGAAACTGAATCCCCCTGAAGTGGCACATCCCCCCTAAGCTTTTTTTTTTTTTTTTGAAGATTTTATTTATTTATTCATGAGAGACACAGAGAGAGAGAGAGGCAGAGGGAGAAGCAGGCTCCCAAGGAGCAGGGAGCCCGATGTGGGACTCGATCCCAGGACCCTGGGATCATGACCTGAGCCGAAGGCAGACGCTTAACCATCTGAGCCACCCAGGCGCCCCCCCCTAAACTTCTAACTTGCTGATCGTATAGCTTGTCTTAACCAAACTTACACTCTTCTCTGCTGATGTATGACTAACGGTCTTGTCTTCTTATTCAGCTTTTTGGCTCCTTCTGGCTAGCAGCACCTTTGCCTTGCCTTTTCTCCAGAGTATACAGAGCAGAAGTAGAGACAGGCTGCTAGGTGAATTTAAAGGAAGACAGCCAGCTAATGTAATCCCCTCCAAGCTCACAGACCCACCTCTCCAAAGCCCTACAAGACAGAAAAGTGTTGTGCAAACGGCCACAAACTGAAGACCCATTATGACGGGGTAGCCTGTACTCTGAGTTTTTCTTCCTCACAGGTGTTACAGGCTGAATTTGTCCCTACCTCAAAATTCGTACGTTGAAGCCCTTAACCCCCCAATACCTCACAAAGGGGCTGCATTCAGAGACAGGCTCTTTAAAGAAGTTGAAATGAGGCTGTTAGTGTGGGCTCAAGTCCAAAGACAGCAGGGTCCTCTCACATGCACAAGGGACCACGTGGAGAGGCAGCTAGAGGGGGGCCATCTGCAAGCCAAGGAGGGCGGCCTTGGAGGAAACCAACCCTGTTGGCCTTGGTTAAACCCAACCTGGATCTTGGACTCCCCGGCCTCTGAAACTGTGAACAATAAATTTGCTGTTTAAGCCATCTAGTTGGGGGTATTCTGTTATGGCAGCCCTAGCAGACTCACGTGACAGGTGTCCGAACTTAGATATTTCTGAAAACAGAGACCAAGACAAGGACTTGGGTGCAGGCAGTTTATTTGGAAGCCATCCCAGGAAGCAGGAGTTAGGGCGCAGGGAGTGTGAGGCAGGTGTATTATTTCAGGGTGTGTGAACCCGGTCATGGCTATGGATGATGGGGGCTTGATTTGGCTGTGGTCCCCCTGGAACTGTTCTGGAAGGCAGGGACGTCTACCCACCGGCTTCCTTCCATTCCCACAGGGCACAGGGTTGCCTCCAGAGCTGGTAATGCCCTTGACCTGTGGGTTGCAGTGTGTGCGCCAGGGGCCCTTGAGCAGCTCCTTGGGAGAAAGCAGAAAGTGACACTCGGTTGGGGGGAGAATCTGAGCTTGATGGGCACCGGCTGACGCACTCAGAGGTGACTGAAAACAGAGGCAGCCCACCGCGATGCGCCGTGGGACCAGAGGGCACGTGCAGGTAGCTGACCACAGCTGACACAGCAGAAACACCGTTAGGGCGGCTGGGGGCAGCAGGGATCTGGGACGGACCCACTTCGAGGCCACAAAGATGCGGAAGGCACTGGTGTCTGGGCCAGCTGCTTCCCTTGCATAAAGGTAGACATGGATGTCGCTCGATAATGGTGAGGGGACGTGGACAGATACTCGCTCGGGCACGCTCCCTTCCAGCAGACTCTTGCAAATTCTGTATTTTTAATGAGAATTCTGGCTGGGCTTTTGCACTTTTCCAGAGCTAATCTAGTTCTCTTACAATCAACCCGTTCCCTTTGTTGTAACCGGCCTTTGAACTCGAACATGAATTCTGCCCATGACGAACAGAACGCACTTAGATATTGTACAATCTCACTTATGTTTTAGGTAATGCTCAGAAAGTCAAACCAGAACAAGGATTCTCTCTCCCATCCAGGTTCCACCTCTGGACTCGAGTTTTTAGGTCAAATACAGGGCCCTTCTGAACACGAGGTAAGAGATTTCTAACTCTGGCCAATCTGAGCCACGCTCAAAGACCAAGAAATGTGACTGCAGAACCAACTTTCCTAAATTCCCTTCAGAAATTTCTTTCTTTCTTTTTGGCAAATAATTGCCTGAGATTTATTATTGAACACTTTCATAAAGTCCAACATCCAAGATAAAGTTATGCAGGGAGATGCCAGACATGAGTGGTATTTCCTGGTGTTTTCCAATCCTGAGTCCTATCTTTAGGGTTGCCAGATTTAGCAAGTAAAAATGCAGAACCTCGGCTGAATTATAGTTTCAGACAAACAACAAATAATTTTTAGTATAAGTATATCTCAAATACTGCATAGGACATACTTATACTAAAAGGCATTTGTTGTTTATCTGAATTTCAAATTGAACTTGGCATCCTATGTTTTATATGGCAAGCCTACCGATCTTAATATTCCAGAATGGAAAATCAGCAAAATTAGAATTTTAAAGTAGAATTTCTATTTAAAATACGAACTTCCTGTTTTCACTTTGATAAACTACACAGCAGAATGTTCGAAGCATGACTAGCTAGAACAGGCTGCTATTCTAATAGTCAGGATTCATTCTAGAACTGATGGTTCATTCTAACAATTGGGTCATTCAATTTGAAAGAAATAAAAGTTTCAAAACAAATTATTAACGTTCCCCTAGAAATCAGTGTGTGTAAGAACAAAAAGTCATGTATTATTTGTATAAGAAAGAGTAATTGACAGTATAAGAAGATTTTATTCATATAGCTTGCCACTGTTTACTTAGTGCTCGCAAAACCTAAAATATCAACTGACACTGATGGGGGAGGGCCAGGAACACAAGAAAGAAAGCTGTGGCGAGAATTTCTGAGTGGATCTGAGAGCTTTCTATACCTCAAGCTAGAGGACAGGACCAAACCATTTCCTCTCCAGCTTCCTCCTCCCCTTACAGTTTCAGAGATGGTCCTAGATTTTTAGGATATTGAAGATTTTTCATATGGAAAACCAAGATACCTTAGAAAATGAAAAGACTGAGGACTTTGCAAGAAGAGGGGGGAAGCCTGCCTACGATAGGAAGAGAATCACCCGAGGGCATGGCTTCGCAAATTCAGCACTAGGGACATTTGGGGCCCAATAATTCTCTGTTCTGGCGGGGCGGGGGGAAGGGGGACTTAACAGCCTCTACCCACGAGATGCCAGCAGCATCCCTGCCTGCCCTCTCCTCAGTTATGACAACCAAAAGTGGGAGCAGACTTGTCCCCGGTTGAGAACCACTGGCCTAGGAGAACCTTCGGCGTCCCGGCTGCCCCCCCCCCCCCACCCCGCAACTGCGCCGTCCTGAGCTCCAGCAATTTTTTTTTTAAAGATTTTATTTATTTGACAGAGAGACACAGCAAGAGAGGGAACATAAGCAGAGGGAGTGGGAGAGGCAGAAGCAGGCTTCCCGCGGAGCAGGAGCCCGATGTGGGGCTTGATCCCAGGACCCTGGGATCATGACCTGAGCCGAAGGCAGACGCTTAACGACTGAGCCACCCAGGTGCCCGAGTTCCAGCAATTTTTAAAAAAATACCATTGCAGGACAGCTTAGAATAACGAGAGAGAGAGAGAACAGAATTTGCACTAAAGCCATGCTGATCGAAATGGTTCTTAAATATATGTAGGGTCTAATTAAAATAAACAGGTCTATCTATCTAAAGATGCTTCTGAATCTCTGTATACACGGGGAGCCGTGTGCTCACAGGAGGTTTAGAGTTGAGACCTGTTTTTGGCCTGTCTCTCCAACTTCCTCCCCATAGAGAGTAAGAGCTAACCTTTCTGATCACTTTCGACATTCCAGGCATGCATTCTTACTCATCCCTCCATCTCCCCGCTGAGCCGCCCGGTCATTAACTGTCCCATGTTATGGATGAAGGAACTGAGGACCTGGAAAAGTGAAATAGCTTGCCCAAGCCCCCAGGGCTCATGAGATTTTCAACCTAAGTAATTCCAAAGTCTAATCCCATGTCAGCTTGGAGGGGAAAAGAAAGTCACTAGAAACCCGGAGGTAGTTTCCTGGGTTGTTGTAGGGAAGGGACCAAAGTCCTGGCAACCAGCAGGCAATGAGATTCAGCGATTTCTGGGTGAGTGTAACATTCACCCAGGCCTGCTGCGTTGGGGCGGGGCCCATCTCAAAGGCCAGGAGAACCACGCCCTGAGTCTGAGATCTACTTAGACTTGAAAATGAACCAGTGCCACTCACTTTGAAAGAGCACTATCAGGAATGCAAATGTAAATAGTAAACATCATAATTAACCCTTAGGACTTTGAAAAGTGGAGAAGTCAGAGACATCAAGTCTGGCTGGGGAGGGGTGTGGCGAGTGGTGGGAGGGAGGCGACTCACACTCTGGGGCTCCCCCCTTGCACAAGGTCTGAGTCACCTCCAGCGGTGCTCCAAATGCACAGCGGCAGATGAGTGGCCACCTGGGGTGGCGAAACCTCCCCGAGGCCCCCAAGAACCCAGGGGCCACGGTGGCGGGTGCGTGTGGCTTGAGCGGACAAATCATGGAAGGTCCAAGTAGAAGGAGGCTTTGAAGATCACTCACATTTGACAGATGAGGAACTGGAACCTAGAGGTATAAGGACTGACCGACCTTGTCCATCCAGGCTGTGACCCCTGCCAGTCACCAGGCCCCCCCGAGTCTGACCACACAACAAACCCACCCCCCTCGGCGGACCTCCCCCCTGCCCTATAAGTGATCACCGCACAGTCTGGCCCACCTCCAGCCCAAACAGAGTCACATTTGTTAGGTACCTATTTTGCAGTAGTTTCTGGACCAAATTACTGTTTTGAACTTCTAAGAGAAAAAGGACCAGATACAAAGTGTGTCGGTAACTCAGTCCAGGAAGCCGAAATAAAACGTTTCATCTTTGGGTTACAAAGTCTCATTAGGGTTGAGGAGTAGCTGTGGAAGCAAACCTAGGGAGGTTCTGGATTCCTTTTATAGGATCATAGATGCAATTAGTTTGAAGTCGCTTCACCATGCCCCAGGGAGGCAGGCAGCCTTGGTGGTGAACACCTCTCTACTTCATTACAGATGCAAAAACAGCTAACACGGCGCCCTGGGTGAAACTTTCAGACACAGGTCACCCCATTCCCCCCACGCGTCACAGCGGAGAAGGTACAGCTGGGTGGTTCAGGTGCCTGAAGACCATGGACTATCCGGAGAGAAAAACGTCCCACCCGTGGCTTCGTGAAGCCACATTTAGATTCTGGGTCTAATTTCAACAGATATCAGCACAGGGGAGCTACAGTTACAGTGGACAGATCATTTGTCAAGAATGGAAAAATCCAGGATGCCAGGGCGGTTGTATGGGGCGGCGGCGGGGAGGAAGAAGTGAAAATCCGTTCTGAAGGCAAGGAGGAGAATGACCGCTAACTGAGCAGGCAGAGTTGAAGCTTAAACCCTCGGAGTGACAGAAAGCCCAGGTCGGTGGAGGCAGAGCCGCGGCACCTCGGGGCTCACCACCAGCGCGACCGCGGAGGGCCCACCTGTGGCCACGGTCGCCAAGTGACACTCGGTGGTGACCAGAGAGATTCCAGAGACACGGAGGCTCAGGCAGGCGTCCCAGCCACAAGTGCAGATGAAAAGAAAGAGGGCCGCACGGCCTGTGCTAAATAGATAATAAGACGATTACACATTCACCTCTCGATTGCGAGGGAAACCTTGCAGACTTCCACAGAATAAGACTGCCGTTATGCAGTCAAAAGGAGAATTCTTTGATGAGGTGCCTTTTGTTTTATAAGATCGGGGAATGTGGACTGATTAAACAGATAAATGAACAACGAAGGCACAATGATCTATTTTTATAAAGGCCTATAAGATTTAATAGCGATTCCTCTCTCCTTACTACCAGTGACGGTTGAAGAAGAAAAGGTAAATTAAATGACTTAGGATATGAAAACAAACTTGACCCACCAATTGCCACTTTAATTACACGCACATGAGAAATTCACTAAGCACCTAATCATTTATATTCTGGAGTAGTATTTCAGCACAGCTAGTCTGTTAGATATTTTAAATTATAATTTCAGATGGACTCATTGTCACAGGCCTCTGGGTCCGTTTTACACACAGAATCAATATACTCCTACTAATAAATAGGATTACTTTCCTAAGCCTCCCAGTGGGCGCTCAGCTGGACTTCTGTGTAGGAGGCAGTTCCAAAGTTCTCCAAAGAAAATTACTTCCCTGATGTTCACCCTTAAGAACGGGAGGCACCCGAGAGAAATCGAATCAAGGGGCAACCGCCTGCACAGAAGGCTCAGCCTGGCAGGAAAAAAATGCCCCAGTTTAAATTCTCCTCTCCAGCAACGTGTTTCCAGATCACCAAGACCTTTCTTTGTTCCTCCCCCAGACCTAACACGTGTTGCCTTTTCTTTGAAAAGGTAGCCCCTCTGGGTGTGTGTGTGCGTGCCGAGGTGTGTGTGTGTGTGTGCGCGTGCACGCGTGCGCTACACGCCAAGGGCCTTTCCCGCCAGAATGCCCTGGAATGTCCGGGGCTGCATCCTCCTCACAACTCCAGGCCCAAGAAGCATGTACCTAAACCATTTCCCCCTCCTCTCATTTCTAGGTTACGCTGGGGTCCCGCGGTGACCCACGTCCTGAATGCGAACAAATACCCTGAGCGAGGATGGATTTTTCAACCCTTGCTGCCCCCAATGTGGGAGTCCTTAGGAGGGCTCTCGTTGGCTCTTCCACCACACACAGTAAACGCTCGGTAAGTACCACCGACTGCCCCATAGCCCAAGGAGCCACCTAATTACCCATCCCAAAGGCCCTGGAAACACCTCGGGAGGCGGCTCGCCGCGTCCGGCTAGCATCGGGGTTAAACAAGAGGCTGGAAATCACCTGGTGTGGAATCCTGCTTCTACCACTGTCTAGAAGCGTAGCCTGGGACAAGGTGCTGAACCCCTGAACCTCCCTCTGCTCATCTACACATGAGGAAGGGTTGCTCTGTCAGATGCAGTAATACACACAAGATGCTCAGGGCCATGGCTGCTGTACAAAACTGTTCACAAAGGCAGACAATTATCAGACCAATACAGACCCATGTGCGCGCGTGTGCGCGCACACACACACACACACACTTTTGTAGGATAAATGTGGCATTTGTTTTTTTTTTTTTTTTTCCCCTAAGTAATCTCTATACCCAGTGTGGGGCTTGAACTCACAACCTCGAGATCAAGAGTCACACGCTCTACCGACTGAGCCAGCCAGGCGCCCCAGAAATGGCGTTTCGAATTCATGAGGAAAGGCTGAGCCGGTCAACAAAGGGCACTAGTACGATTGGCTCTCTGTTTGGGAAAACTATAAAGTTAGGTCTCTAACATACACAAACAGAAACACACACACACGGGCGCCTGGGTAGCTCAGTTGGTTAAGCGACTGCCTTCGGCTCAGGTCATGATCCTGGAATCCCGGGATCGAGTCCCGCATCGGGCTCCCTGCTCAGCGGGGAGTCTGCTTCTCCCTCTGACCCTCCCCCCTCTCATGTGCTCTCTCTCTCTCATTCTCTGTCAAATAATAAATAAATCTTTATTAAAAAATAACAAATAAATAAAGTTTCATTGGGCGCCTGGGTGGCTCAGTCGGTTAAGCGACTGCCTTCGGCTCAGGTCATGATCCTGGAGTCCCTGGATCGAGTCCCGCATCGGGCTCCCTGCTCGGCAGGGAGCCTGCTTCTCCCTCTGACCCTCCCCCCTCTTACGTGCTCTCTGTCTCTCTCATTCTCTCTGTCTCAAATAAATAAAATCTTTGAAAAAAAAAAAGAAACACATACACACACACGCCCCCTTCCAAGGAGACTGAAGATCAAAATAACACAATTATGACGTCGGGAGAAGAAAATACAGAATATTGTTATAATTTAGGGATTAGGAAAGACTTTCCCAAAACAAGCCACCAAACTCATAAACTGTTGAGATTATAGTTTTATATGTTTAAAAAAAATGAGCAGAACTTTGGTAGAGAGAAATATTTCACTGGTAAAATTAATAGGAAAATGACAAAAAGGGAAAAATAGTTACCACACACACAGGTGCACACACCAGAGAAAGTCCAATATCCGCAACTCATTAAAAAGTCCAATAATTCAAAAAGAAAGTTATAAATAGCCTTGTAAACAAAAAAATGGTAGAGGATTCCAAGAAGCAACTCACAGAAATACAAATCGGGTCAGGGATGCTTCAGTTTCCATCTGTAAAATGAGGACAATAATCACAGCAAATTCACAGGGGTGCTGAAGTTGAAATCAGTAATTTCCAGTCCTGTGCCACAATCCTGGCACATAAATACACTGCATAAATAATGGTAGTGGAGGTGGTGGTGAACGAGTATTCATTAAGAAAACACACAAAATAAAAATCAGAGATCACAAGCAAAACTGCAGAAAGACTAATGTTACCCAATATTGGAAACAGTACAGGAAAACAGGCAGCCTCTACACCTCCCTGGAGGAGACACACACACGTACAAAAACACACACACGAGGACAGTGAGAACCAGAAATAACAGAAACCACGACCACACGGGAAGCGCTCACTGCATTCATCCATATAATGGACTGCAGCACAGCAATGACTTAAGGGTGAACCCCGGCGTGGAAATGTGTCTACAGGTCTTGCTAAGCAAAGACTGCAAGCCACAATTTGTACCTTTGTATAAAATATATATTTGCAAATGAACAAAAAAGGGAAAGGCCAAGCTGTTATTGTGGTTACGTCTAGGAAGGGAAGCAGGACGAGGTGGGAGGACAGGGTATTTAAAGTTTTACTCCATTGGGGCGCATGGGTGGCTCAGTCGTTAAGCGTCTGCCTTCGGCTCAGGTCATGGTCCCAGGGCCCTGGGATCGAGTCCCATATCGGGGTCTGCGGGAGGCCTGCTTCTCCCTCTCCCACTCCCCCTGCTTGTGTTCCCTCTCTCGCTGTGTCTCTCTCTGTCAAATAAATAAATAAAATCTTTAAAAAAAAAAAAAAATAAAATAAAAATAAATAAATAAAAAATAAATAAATAAAGTTTTACTCCATTGACTGTCTTTGATTTCTTTAAATAAGCAAGCATGTACTAAAAACACGTTTCCTCTTTAAAAAAAAAAAAGGGCAACATAGTCAGGGTTTCAGAGAGGTCATGGGTGGACACCTGAGTAAATGACAGGGTCCCTTATGTTCCTTCAGCAGCCAGCACGGGCCCCACCTTGGCAGGTGGGCTCCAGAGAGGAGCTATGAAAGCTGGATACTAACAGGATCATTCAACTTGAACCTGACGCCGCTAATAACCTCCTGATCGGGGATGCAAGGCAACAGCAAGGTCAGCGACCGGCGGTTTGATGTCCCAGGGTCAACGAGCAAGTTCACACGCTAGTTTATCAGTCTTCAGAAGTCTGATTTACACAAAGAAGTTTCCCAGGGCAAGAGATCCAAGTTCCTAATCCTGCCAAGTGGGGGCCTACACAGCAGGAGACCTTCCTGACCTAAAAAGGGCAGCCAACAAGCTGGCCATTTCAACACCTTCATTCTTGTATTACAGCAAAAGGTAGAGCAAGACCCAAAAGAGCTCACCACTCGGCAACCTGTAACTGTCAAATGTGACAACGTATGCCTGGATCTGTTTAAAAAATATTTATAAAACTCAACTACAGTAGATGGCACAGCTAACTTCTTTTACTCCCCAAGGCAGGACGGGAGGACCACACCCTGAACCTGGTTTTGGGAAGATGGCAGCGGCTGAGTCATGCTAGACCTTCAGAAGTGGCCGGCGTTTAAGGGCCACACCTTGGCCACCCTCATGACACCGAGCCGCAAACGTCGCAAGTCAAGGGCTTCAGAAAAGCTGATGCTCACACTTTCGAGCAAAGCAGGAAGCAAGAAATGAGTACTGCCTGCCGTGTTTTCTCAACCTCTGTAATACCATCGGCCACAAATGGCAAGCTTAAAACTGTCTCTGTCACCAGAAGTTGGTTTGGCTGAAGGTGGGCAGAAAGGGGGCGGAGCTGCCCACCGAATGGCTAGAGAGACATTTTTTTAGAAAGAGAACCACCAAGACAAACCTGGGCCATAACCAAGCCACATGATCCTTCACATGCGTTTTCAAGACAGCCTGTTCTCAAAAGAAAGTACCGTTCCATCCCAAACCCTCCTTTTAACATGGGTAGCAGTCGATTAGCGTTTATAAACTGAAGAGAGGTTACTTAAGAAGTCGACCCCGGTTTGGGCTGGTGCAGAAGAATTTCTGCCACTCTGATTAGGGTCTTTTTTTTTCCCACCCCTCTTCATGAAGGAAAAAAAATGAGGTTAACATCTTTTTTATTTTCTAGTTTCTAAGTTTAATTTTATATATATGTAAGTTTTAACTAATCAGAATTTCTGATTCCATGATTTTGATTATAATTTATATGATGGTGATTCATACCCACTCAAACTGTGGGTAGTCAAAAGCTTTTCACAAGAAGGAGCGTGTGATCTGTTTAATGCCTTTACTGGGGATGGGGCAGGAACTGCAGACAGTAAACGAGTGCCCAGCCACTCTGTGCCCAGCTCCAGGCTGGATGCTTTCCCGTGGTCTCTCATTTCATCTGCTCCTCACAATATCTTTAAATACCCAAATTACCAGACATGGAAGGAGAGCAACCATTTCATTTCCAGATAAGTCCTGTACATCTGGCTGGCAATTTGGTTATAAAGATTTTTAATGGTGCTAGATAAGAGGACCATTAAGAGGGAAGGAATTAAAAGGAGGAAAATATTTGTCAGGCAAACATGTCAACAGTCTCTGGGGAAAAGGGAGGGAAGCAGTTTCCCTGTTTTGCCGGATGATGAAAAGCCCAAAGAAGGCTAAGAATTTCTGTTACTGAGTTCTGGGCTGCAGCGGGCAGGATCCTCCCGGAGCCTCTGGTTTCAGGGAGGGATGCCAGGCCCAGGGAGAGATCAAGGGGTACTGCCAGTTTCGAACCGTCTTGATACACCCAAGACTATGGTTTGTAAGCTTTGCTGCTAGGAGACTTGCACTTACGTGAGCAACACTGTAACACAAGGGAGGCCTTAGCATTCCCCAGCCCTTTCTTGCTGAGAGCTGTCTTTTCTCTAACAGTGCCTTTCAAACTTGGTGCACCAGGATGACGGGCGGGGGAGGGGGTGCAGTTGAACCCTACACTGCTGCTTCCCACCCCAGAGCTTCTGCCTCAGTAGGTCTCAGGTGTGACCGCAAAGTCTGCATTTCTAACATGCTCCCAAGTGCTTCTGCTGGCCTGAGACCACACACCTCAGAACCACTGTTCTTTAAAAAAAAAAAAAAAAAAAAGGGGCGCCTGGGTGGCTCAGTCGGTTAAGCGACTGCCTTCGGCTCAGGTCATGATCCTGGAGTCCCGGGATAGAGTCCCACATCGGGCTCCCTGCTCAGCAGGGAGTCTGCTTCTCCCTCTGACCCTCCTCCCTCTCATGCTCTCTGTCTCTCATTCTCTCTGTCTCAAATAAATAAATAAAATCTTTAAAAAAACAAAAAACAAAAAACACCAGGCTCCATCAAAGATGGGAACAGGGTATTTATGATGTGGCAAAATCTTTTATCAATTCTGACAATCTGAGCCACACAAAGGCAGGGGATTTTCTCTGTTGCTGTACGCCCAGCGCCTAGAAGAGGGGCTGACACACAGCACGTGCCCCATACACCCCTACCAGGGAAGTCAAGTGAATTGGTACGCTGCATGGTGGAGATCGGCCCATACGGGTAGGAGTGAGCCAGGGAAAGTGGTTGTATATGCACCAGCTACAAAGCGAATGGCTGCTAACAGTTTTGGGGTTTGTTTGTTTGTTTCATGGTCACAACAGAATACATTTTTAAATATTTCACAACCAGCTCTCCAGGAAAAAAAAAAAAGCCCTAATTCATGGCGTGTGCCAGGTTCCCTGGTGTATATCCTTCCACCATGGTCAACTACGAGCTATCCACGTGGCATCACTGGACGCAGAGTTGGGGCGGGATGAGCACTGTCGGCTCTCCTGAGCAGGTGGAGGCTCTCCACACCCCCGGGGGTACAGTTAAATGTTGTGCAGAGCCCACGCCACGGGCGCCCAGTTGACCTCTTCGTGGCATGTTCCTGTCTTTCTTGTCCGGCAGCCCAATACTACTTTAGAATGCAAAGTAGTTGATATGCATATTCTTGCTAAAGCATCTAATTCTGAAAACTCGAAACTCAGATTTTCCGTTTTTCGGTGAGCAAGTTTGAATGGAAGGGGGGCTATAGTATTCTTTTTTATTAGAAGGGGAAATTGTGTCACTTCAAGGAGACGTAGAGCTGACATTTCTGTCATCTGCTTCTGCGGGTACCACAGTTAATATTGTCCTTGCAAAATATAATAAACATGACGTTAAAAAAAAAACAAAACACCAGGTTCTTCTTCTCATTTACAAATGTAATCTAGTCTTCATAAATGTATAAATTTCCTGGTTGGCTGATGTATTTCAAAATGTTTGGACTGCACAATTACTATTTATGATGAAAAATGTACATTATGCATTTTTTCTTATTAAGTATTTGATGCAAATTAATATTTCCCAGTTGACATTGATTTACTTCTGCTAGCTTAATAACACATTAACAGATGTTTCTTAAATCTCTACAGACGGCAATTCTTTTTAAAAAGATTTTTACCTTTCTAACTTCTTTTTTGATATGCACATTTAAGATTATTTTCTTCTGAGCATTTATTTTTATTTTTATTTATTTATTTTTTTAGAGAGGAGGGAGAGGGAGAGGCTGAGAATCCCAAGCAGACTCCGCGCTGAGCACGGAGCCCAACGCGGAGCTCCATCTCATGAGCCTGAGATCAAGACCTGAGCCGAAACCAAGAGTTAGACGCCTCACCAACTGAGCCACCTAGGCGCCCCATTATCTTTATTTTTAATTGAAGTATAGTTGACGCATATGATGTTAGTCTCAGGTGTCCAGCACAGTGATTCAACAATTATCTGCACTAGGAAATGCTCACCACCAATAAGTGTAGTTACCGTCACCATCACCCTATGAAGTTATTATAGTATTACTGGACTATTCCCCATGCTGTACTTTTTACCCTTGTGACTAACTTATTTTATAACTGCAAGTTTGCACCTCTCAATCCGCTTCACCCTGTTTGCTAAGCTGGTTTGCGCTGGAAGGGAAGCTTCTACTTAACGACGAAGGTACCACCACGGACACCCATATAGACAATGACGGCAAACACTCCCGAGTTGAGCACGTGGCCGGCCCTGGAGCCAGCACTTGACACACATTATGGCATTCGACGTTCACAACAGCCCTGTGATGTAGGAACCCCAATTCAGGTGAGGGAGACGGGGCTGGGAGGGGAAATCATGTGCCCAAATCGTCGGAAGTATGGCATATGGTTGCATGGGGATCAACAGCCACGCTGAGCAGGAGGTCCTGAGCAGGTCTGTCTTAATGACCCAGGTCAGTAAATGATAAATGTAAAACTTCCTCGGCCTTCGCTGTGCTGCAGACTTTGATCCTTTCTTCTCCAAGTTATGGGGAGGCTTTGAGTGGCCAACTCACAGCACGCCCACCCAGACACGGGCCAGGGCTTCGGCAGGCTAGGCAGAGAATGTTTTCTCTGTATCATCGACCAAGTGTGGGAGCATGGCTCTGGGGTTCCACGGGAGGGTAGGCATGCCGAAATTAAAATCAAGCTATGAGAAATCATGCTTTGAAAATCTCTACCATATTTTAGAGTGTCAATAGACACTTTATATTGAAGATGCATCTATGGGATTCCCTGTTTCTGCCCTTCCTTCAAGCTCTAGTACAGCAGTTCTCAATGGGGTGGGGGTTGACTTTGCCCCCAGGAAACACTGGCAATGTCCAGAGACCACGCTGATGTTGTACTCGGAGTGGGTACTGGCATCGAGTGGAGGCAGTCTCTGCCCAAAACGTCAGTGGTGCCTGAAATCCTTCTCCATTTTCAAATGCCCTCAAGCTTTCTGTCCTCTTCCCCAAGTTTGGATGCCTAAGAAACTCCATCGATACCATCTTACGGCCTTCACTGTCTTTTATCTTGTCTTAATGACTGAAGAACATGTTCCATCTTGCCTTTCTCCTGATGAGGGCAAGAGCGTCTTGGTCGCCTTTGAAGGCCTCAGAACACTGGGAACTGCATTCTGCACAAAGTGGGCGTGCGATAAGTATCTGTCCAACACTCTGCTTTCCCTGGAGGGGGTAAAAATACTGAGAATTCAGACTCACCAACACTCAAGAGTTTCTACTGTGGAGGTGGAGGAGGGGTGCGCACTAAATCAGGAACACACATTTCCTATAAACGCTATCTCACTTAATCCTTCGAACCACTGAAGGAGACAGGAAATACTACTTTAGGTACCTTCAGCTCATACATCTCATTTGTAAAACGTCACATGGCGGTAAGTGACAGAGCCTGTTTCTGAGGCCAGATCTCTGAGCCCTGTGCTCCTTCAGTGACCCACCGCCCCGACACCGGGGCTCAAGAGCCCCACATCCTAGAGTCCCAGATTTAGGGTGTTGGAGATGCTAATGGGGAAAACAGCAACGTGAAAGGTTGGAAACTTTACATGATTAGTGTGATCGTCACCAGTTTTGCCACCCAATACAGCCACAAAATCGGTCAGTTCATGGAGTGCTGGAAATGGGCTTAAGTACAAGTTACATATTTAAAAATTAATTATAAAGATACTTAAGAGTTTACATGAGTCTTTCCTCCAGAGGAGTACTCAACGACTCATTTTTAAATGCTAATGTGCTAGAGCTTAAGAAAGTTCAAGATTTTTTTTTTTTTAATCAGCAAAATCAGAGCGCCTAGGAAATTACGGTCCAAAGAGCCATCTTAGTTCAAGATGTAATTATGTGACCTTTCTTTATGCGCAGCACTCCCTAGCTGGCTCTCGCCTTCGAAGGGTTGCAAACTGTGGGCTTTCTCAAAGCAGCCAGGAGCTAGGCCTGGACCTGGTAAAGCACATAATAAGTAACATCTGATGGCTCGTCTCAGTGAGCCCTGACAGTATTGATACCCCAAATCAACCTGATGGATCTGTCTCGTTTTCATATTACACGGGGAGAAGTGAAAACAATGAAAGGTTTTCTTGTGGCCCCACATTAATTTTCGTCCTTTTTTTTTTTTTTAAGTTAGGGGGACCAGTTCTTGGCTCGCCATTGTTCTTCAAGAGGCCCACTGAGACCTCTGTGCTGAGGCCACATTTCCAGTGCGTGGCCCTAGGCTCTTAGGAAGCTGGATGGCCTGTGGTGTCACTCACAACCAACTCCTACCAAATAACCATTCACTCCCCACAGCGTACACCATGATGGAGGACACCCTTGGCCTCATCCAACCCGACAGTCCCAGGAGCGAAACATAGGGGCAGTCTAAAGTCCTTTTAGTTCTTTTCTCAGCCTTTCCCTCACTTCCGTCCTGCCTTTTCACATGGTCACTGTTGCTATCCTGCTTCCAGACTCATGAGATCTATGGTGCCCATACCCTGAATGGTGGGACCCAGCTCCCTTCCGAGGGAAATTTCCTGGCTTTGAGTTCACTTGGTAACCTGTTCCAGGCAGGCCTAGACCCAACAGAATGAAAAGCCTTCCTACTACAGGGTCAAGTAAATCCTCTGAGGGCACGATGTCCAGCATGTCATACGATATGGTATGTTCCCAGCCCGTGTGGGTACCCGGCATGCGGCAATCATACCCGCTTGGACCTCCTGAGCCGAGGTTCTCAGTGCTTTGGGAGCCCCTTCTTGTTTCGCTCACTTTGGGTTTTGGGTAACCCATCTTCAGATGGTCTGCCTTAGCAATGACCTGGACATACGGGTGTTGGAGCCACAGGGGCGGGCTTGGGGTCCAGCGCACCTGGCCCAGGTTTCCGGGGTCTGCTGGGCTAGTCCCTCTGGGCTGAGGAAGGAGCTGAGATGAGTCTAACACTAGTGCACGGGTTCTGCAGGCAGCTTCAGCCCTCGCCTGGCCGTTCCAGCTTCCAGAACCTTTGCCTGTGCTCAACTCCTTCTATCCACCGGTGTTTGTCACACATCCCAGAAGATCAGATCTTGGTATTTCTCTCTAATTGAAGAGGGTAGAGGGACAAGTGCTACAGGCAATTCTTACTATCAGGGAAGCTTGGAAAAACACCGGGTGATTCCTTTTTGACAGGCATCTTGAGTTTCTACTATATAATGAATACCATGTCGGAGACCGCAGAGGATAAAAGCCAGGAATGAGCGGAGACTTTGTAGCCAGGCCCTTCGGGTTCCATTTCTGCGGCCCCACTCATCAGTGGGGACCAGAGCCAGCCCCTTAACCCCTCACTGTTTCTCCCTGTGCAGAACAAGCATGATGATAATACCCACTTCATAGGTTGTTATGTGGATAATGTGCTAATGTGCGTAAAGCACTTAGTTTAGCACCCTCCACACACTCGGGCACTCAATAAACATTAGCTATTATTATCCCATAGACCAGAGACTGCTGAGTGGCAGCCCTTAAGCCAAATCTGTCCTAGAGACCTATTTTGTTTGGCCTGCACATTTTCCTATTTAATCGAGCCAACAGTTTAAAACTGGTAGATTCTGGCATTTTAAGAAGGTTGAAGACATGGCAACACGCAGGGCCTGCCCTCCCCTCTGGCAGACATTGCCTAGGGCTGGGTCCCATGGCCCCCCTTTGATAGCAAGCATAGCCCCCCACATCACTTAGGATTAACTCCCTGCCTGACCGTCGTAGGAAGGCCAAGCCCTATTCTAGACCAATTCTACCAACATATCCAATGTTAGGTTCTGTTATTTCCCCGTATTGACTTCAGTCCAACTGGTCTCTCCTTGTGTGACCTATATTCCTCTCCCTACCTTTTGCCTCATGATGCTTCCCCAGGCATGAACAATCTCCTCAATCTTCCTTCTCCATCTAGCTCCATGGTTCCAACTGTGAATGCACAGCAAAATCATCTGGGACACTTTGAAAAAAAGAAAAAAATTCCCATGTCTGGATGCCACCCTCAAGGATTCTAATTAATCCGGGTGGGGCCCGAGTTTCTGGTATGTTTTTGGAAGTGCCCAGATGATTCAAATGTGCACCCTCGTGTGCTCCGAGACCGATGATCCCGAGAGCTCCCCCCTCTCCTGGCCCAGCCAACACCTCTTGTCGGCACCGCACCACTGAGGACTAGATGAGTCTTGTTTTCCTCCTGACTCCTGTTTAGTCTTGCTCGCGAAATCACCTTGTGTTTAAAGCCTGTCTCCCCAAACAGACTGTAAACTCGAGAGTGGGCGGGTCACACCTCCGACTTCTTTTCCATCCCTGACAGACCGACCAGGGTGCCAAGCACACCGGAGACATCGAACGAAAACGCCTCTCAAGTATCTGGGTCTTACAGTGTAGAAGGCACTGTGCGCAGTACGTGGTGAAGCCACCCCGGACGGGTTTCCCGGAGCCCGCAGGAACGCCAGTGATGAGGCAGTGAGGAGGCGGACTCGGGGCCGGTGGGAATGAGGGCAGCCAGAGAAGCGAGGTGGAGTGGGAGGAGAGGGAACCCATGAGCAAACGAAGGCACCAGAAGGAACCCTGCAGCCATCTGAAGCGCTGTGCCCGGCCAGCAGCCGAGCCGGGAGGACCTCGAATGCCGCGGAAAAGGTTGTTAATTAATTTTTTTTTTTTTTTAAAGATTTTATTTATTTATTTGACAGACACACAGAGAGAGGGAACACAAGCAGGGGGAGTGGGAGAGAGAGAAGCAGGCTCCCCGCGGAGCAGGGAGCCCGATGCGGGGCTCGATCCCAGGACCCTGGGATCATGACCTGAGCCGAAGGCAGACGCTTAACGACTGAGCCACCCAGGCACCCCAGGTTGTTAATTAATTTGGTAAGTCACAAGAGCGGCCAGGGAAGGCTGTAATCCTGGCACCCTTCTAGAAGCCAGGCAGAGGGAGAGGTGAGCGGTGAAGGGGACAGGGAGGCCTGGAGGCAGGCTCCCTGACTCTGGAGATCAGCGCAGCCCTCTCCTCCCACCCCCTCCATGGACGGGGGCCTCTGCGCCGGCTGGGTCCCGGGGTGCTCAGACACCCTGATTCCGGCCATTCAGTCTTAAGCCACGGTTTACTGTGCACAAGTGCAATCACGCTAACAGTGCAACTTTATTAACGCGTTTAATCGCAGAAATAAAGACTTTCCTCACGACGCGATTACTACTGCTAGGACTATTATAATAAGAAGCTTATTCTTCTGTTCCTTCTCCCAAGTCAGTGCACGGCTTATCAAGAGACACAGACCCTAATGACCAGGTCAGGAGAAAATGGCTCCATGCGTCACTCCTCCTCCCTGCCACCACCTTTTGTGGAGGTGGGTTTAAGTGAGGGCCGGGCTAGTTAAGAAAACAGGCCACAAAGGACAGCCCAAGAGATGGCCCTGGAAGGGGAGCCCGGTCCTGCCAGGTATCCGCTGAACACTCTCACGACCCCTCCCCCGTGCCAGGCCTTGCCTACCCACTTTACAAATAGGAACTCCTGCAATCTTCCTAACCCCCCCTGGGGGTGCGGGGGTTAGGTACTGTGATCTTCCCATTCTACCGGCCAGAAACTGAGACGCAGAGGTTCAGCGTGCTAAGTCCCAAGTCACATGGCTGGTGCGCATTGCCAGAGTAAGAACCCAGGTGCCCTGGCTCTGGACTCCACCATCTGACCCTCATACCCAGCTGCCCTTCCCTTGTCGCCTGAATTCAAGGTGAGGGTGCCGTTTGGCACACAAGCCTTCCTCTCTCCTAAGGCCTGCCGGACCCAGCGGGACTCAAAGGGGATGGGGCTTGGGGCCCACAGGGCTACAGCTCCGGTTTTCTAGCTCTAGAACCTCAGAGCATCAGAAATGGCAGTGGGCAAAGGAGGGGGTGAGCTCTCGAGCTCTCGGGGCTCTGAGCTCCCTTCCCGTGACCCCAGGGTCCAGAGCCACAACCACTGGGGTCATGAAAACTGGAGCATGCCGGAGGAGCCAAAAGGCTCTCCGGGGTAGCCAGGCACGAGCTGGCCGGGAGGACCAAGGGCATTCGGCTTCTCGCTGCCTGGAAGATGGACTCCGTTTACCAAAATATCTTCTGGAACACGAGTTTCACTGATAACCACAACTGCTGTCTTCACGCTCCCGAGCGCTCCCTGGCCGAGAGGCCAACGCTTCGCACAGCCCCTTGCGGGTCTGCGGGCGACACACAAGCCATAGATTCGAGCCCCTAACGACTGGATGAACTACAGCCACCTCAGATTAGGTTTCACTTTTAGGCTCCAGGGCTTGAAGTGATTCTATTTTTAAGCTTCCTCAGTTCCACCAGTAAAAGTTGACATTTTAATGAAATGCGTTCTGGGTTTTAGGGGCTGGTGACTTCCTCTGAAAGTGTTAACTGACCAGCCACTTGGTTAGATCAGAAGTCTTTCCTGCGGGAAGACTGGCCCGTGTGACCGGGCAAGGACCTCTGAAAACCTGTCCAGTAACTCCAGACGTGGATGGCCCCGGACAAAACTTCCAGCACAGGAGCTATTTGGTGCCCCTGCCCTGAAGAAAGTTTCAAAAGTCCACTTAGGTTCTCTTCTCTATATGTTTCCTCTTTTAATAAAAGCACCTGAAGGGCGCCTGGGTGGCTCAGTTGGTTAAGCGACTGCCTTCGGCTCAGGTCATGATCCTGGAGTCCCGGGATCAAGTCCCGCATCGGGCTCCCTGCTCAGCGGGGAGTCTGCTTCTCCCTGACCCTCCTCCCTCTCATGCTCTCTGTCTCTCATTCTCTCTCTCTCAAATAAATAAATAAAATCTTTAAAAAAAAAAAAAAAAAGCACCTGAAATGTCATATACACAGAGAACAAGCTTGTAAGTAACAAAGCTTTAAAAACACTGCCACGTTTTTATATAAGTCAGTCATTCTTCCCATTTTGAAAAATTCCCTTTCATTGAACATCTAAAGTCACTCGCTTATTCTGAATATTTGACAATGAGTTGTTACTCCAAGACCAACTGTTCAAAGGATACTTCCATACGCGCACATGTCAAAAAAAAAAAAAAAAAGTCACACCTCCTGAAGGCCATCTAAAACGGACTCTATATATCCGATTTTTCCCATACAGGGCACCTGAGACATAGTTAACTTTTTCTTGGTGATTGAGGCTTCCTCTAAGAATTCAGGTCTCTAATTTCAGTCCTGGCTTTGCCATGAGCTAGCCTGTGACCTTGGGCGAGTAACTGAACTCCACTGGGGCTGAATTTCTTCACCTGCAAAACGAAGGGATCGGGTCAGAGGATAACTGTTGCTTCACGGCTGTCAACGTTAGGAGTCGAACGAAGACCACAGGAATCATCGATTGTTGCCCGTGCTAACCGAAAGCATTCTTCTTAGGGACTGTTGAGTTATAAGAATATTGCCTGGACCCTACAGATAGCCCCACCAGTTGGGCCAAAGTCACTTATAGTTGACCCTTGAACAACACAGGTTTGAAGTACACGGGTCCACTTCTATGGGGTTTTATTTATTTTTTGTAGTACTAGAAGTGTACTTTCTCTTCCTTGTGACCTTCTTAATAACACTTTCTTTCCTCAGGCTTACTTTATTACAACACTGTATGTAATACACAGGCAAAATCTGTGATAACTGTGTTATCAGGAAAAGTTCAAGAGTAGGCTATTGGTAGTTAAGTTTTTGGGGGAGTCAAAAGCTATATTCAGATTTTTGATTGTGTGTGCATGCTGTTCAAGGGTTACCTGTACTTCTCTTCATCTCTTCCCTATTCCACCAGCTGTTCATTCTCCCTATCAGCCTCCAGTGGACATAAACCGCTTTAGTTGACAAATCTAAGTAATGGTCTGGTTTGCTCAGGTTCTCTCCAGCAAAGCAAAGTGCATGGGCTTTGTGATACCATCTGGCACCCAGTGGGCTTTATCTCTTCTTGCTCAAAGTGATACTCGACCATGGCCACAAGACTGACTCCCCAGTTAAGGTCCGGGGAAGACTAAGAATGCATTCTTGTAACTTGTACATTCTTTGAGTTCTAAAGACACCCTGCTTTATGGGGGTGGGGGGAGTGTTTGAAGCAAAAATGACAACAGAAAATAAACCAATTTCCTTCTGACTGGAGCAAATGTTACGTGCGTTACCCCTCTATAGGAACCCCCTTCCTGGGTTTCCTGTCCTCACCTCAGTTGTTGCTTTTCTAAGCCTTCTGTTGTATAACTTTTCTTTGCGTAAGATACATTTTCCAAGTCACTCTGTGAAGCCAAAGAGTGGATCAGAGTAGGAGGAAGGAGATACCATTAGTGGTTTCCTATATTTACTGCTTTCCCAGTTTATCTTCCCTTCTTAGTCCCATGAAAAATGATTAGTAGGAAAAAAATGCTTCTTAGCAATTGTAAATACAGTCCCTAAAACACTATTTTTAAGCTGCTAACAAGCATGAAAATATGCATTAAACCACATGCTTATTAGTACCTCGAAGAATTCAGGAAAGTTCCCCTCTCTAAAAACCAAATTGAAACACAGAATGTGGTAAGAACTGAAATCTACTTCTGTGCCTTGCACTCTTTGGAGTGGGTTTCATGGGCACCGAGGCAGGACTCCATATCCTGAGCACAGGCCAATTGTTGGCTCTCCCTCATCCTGGGTTTCACAACGTTAGTAAGAAAGGAGGTGGTTACAAAGGAATGGGAGCCGGTGAGCCTGGCAGAGTGGCTGTAAACTGGACAAATGGAAGACAGGGAAATCCTGTGAAATCAGAAAACTAAGGATGGATATCTGAAGCTTTGCCAAATGGGTCCCAGTCCTGTGGAAAGGGGGTTGAAGGTGTGGGTGGTATATCTTTGGGGAGGCAATCAAGACAGAAGAGGTTTGGTTTTGTTTTTCACGTAGGCTCCTAGCCCGGCCCAGCGTGGAGCCCAATACGGGGCTTGAACTCATGACCCTGAGATCAAGACCTGAGCTGAGATCAAGAGTGGGACGCTTAACCAACTGAACCCCCCAGGCGCCCCAAGACAGAAGAGTTAAAAGAAAACTACTGCATGAGATCTCTGAGAAATGAGAATAAAAGCAACTCCCCGCCTCCCCTCCCCCCGCCAGCCTTTAAATCTCCAGGTGCTGCTGTTTATTCAGGCCTAAGCTCTGAGTATTATTTTCTGTTTTCAAGTTAGCTTTACACCGCACAACATTAATCTCAGAATCTACTCTTCCAAGCATTACACAAGGTGATGACTTATAGGGAAAAAAAAAAAAAAAAAACCTTTCCTGTGCGCGAGCTTGGGTTCCTCCGCTCACAGTGCCACATTTAAGGGTGCTTTGTTTGAGGGGATGATTAGAGTGGCGCCCTGGGTACTGACTACAGAGAAGCTATTTGTACCGCCCGAGTCTGGGCACTGCATTATATTAAAACTTCCATTTTGGGGTATGTAGTGACTAAAAATTCTCTCCTAGTTTAAACTTGGCATCAACCATATATCTCAGCAGAAGCAAGATTATTGAGTATAGAACCACAGGAACCCGACGTTTTTCTTTTATACTCGCACAGGAAACAACAGACACAGCCATAGCATCTAGGGCTCCTCCATTCTCACACCGAAATTTCGAGCACGGTGGGTTCTTTCCCAAAGTATAATCAGGAGGCTGCTGTGACTGGATTAAATTAAATCAGATGTGAAAGGCCACTGTCTCTTGCGTTAATAGATCCCAAATTTTCTAGAAGGAGAATGAAATACATTTCACCTTTTTTAGAAGAGGCAGAAAATGATGAAGCCCTTTCTGCTTCAGAAAATAGCACTTCTGGGCCTCTACAGCTCTTCCATTTCCAATAGTCCACCAGCTGAAAATGAATTTACCTAGAGCATGCCTCTGCCTTACTGACAATTGAGAGCCAGGAAGCACAGAAGGCACCCCAAAGGGAGCAGGTCCATGGAGTCACGGGAGAGGTAGAGCCCAGGCGAAAAAGTGAGGATGAGTTGATCTAAATTTATCACCACTGAGGGCACAAGATCATGTACAGGCAGTTCGACACCAATCTCTATATAGTCCTGTCCTACTGACATGTCCCTGTTTCACCCATTGCTGGAAGAGCCATGTTCTGTGGATTAAAAAACCCAAATTAATTCGGTATCATTAATTACATATCACCTTAGAAAACTTTTAACCCTTTTACTCTCATATGTAAACAAAGCAGTGTGCACAAAGTCTTAACACTATCTCTCTAAGTTATAAAAGAAATAACATTTCTGAATGTTAATTTTGTTGGATATCTACTATTTGCCTGGCACTGTGTGAAGAGTTTTACGTGCATTATCATATTGAACCCTTAAAAAGAAAGAGAACCTTAACCTTAACCTTGCTATTGTTCCCATTTTACAGAAGAGGAAAGCTTTTGAGAAATATTTGCCTAAGATCATAAAACTTGTAAATAATAGCAGCAATATAGCTACTAAGATAGTACTCATATATTTTCTCCCATTAAAAAAAGGTTGAGGATCTGTTCCTGTAAAAAGTTGTTAGATGTTCCTGAGAATTGGAACCAGGTGGGTCTGCAAATCTGGCCACCAGAACAGAGTTCTCAACCTCTTCTTGGACACAAAGTGTTTAAATGGTTACTCTGCTCAGCCAATCACTCAGCTATCCCCAAGCCATCTTCTGCCTTAGGGGAAGAAGATGAACAAAATTTCAAGACTTAAATAAAAGTTTAATATAATTTTGATAAGAAAATCAAACTTTATCTTCAATGCTCATGATTTTGGAATAATTTCATGGAAAGAAAGATAAAGTTTTGACATAACTTGGAAGACAGGGTAATTTTTATAAACACAATGAATTACATGTAAGTTTGGCTAGGCAGTTTTGGAGGCTCGACAAGCAGTCTAAGATTCCAAAAAAACCCCCAAAAACCCCAGCAATCTGGTGGTCTCATAATTTCCCATTATCAAAACTACTCTCCCATAAATCTGAATCCAATCCAAGAATTATGTCAATAGCTGGTTGTTTCAGATTAGGTTTCTGATATAGTAAGAGAACTACGTAAGGTGCCAATATGCTTAAAAAATATTCTAAACATGTTCAGGTCAGATGAAGTTAACAGTACTTAATGCTAAAAGCATGGAATATTCTTGTGCCTGAGATCCAGCATCCTGGATACAGTATGTGTAAGTAGGTACTGTACTCTATCTCCCCCCTGCTGGCAGACCCTTGTCACTAAAAACGATGAGCTTCTTTGAGACTATATGAGACTATATCACACATCCTCAGCACGTATCTCCGGGGCTGGAAAGCAGTTAAGATCCAACCATGAGAGAAATTGGAAAGAGTAAGGGAATAAAAAATTTTTCATTATTCCAAAACCCATCTCATTTCCCAAAGTGCTGCGTAGGTGCCGACTTTCTTAAAGAGCCCTGCAAAATCTTGCTTCTCCAAAAAATACACCCATTTGGAACTGAGACAAGGTGAGGTCAACGACTGGTATTATCAACAACCATAGCTGACTCGGGTTCGTTTCTAACCTCGTGGGGGCCAACCCTCACCACGAGGGTGAAAACAGGAGGCATGGAGGAAGGGAATGAAGGAGAGAAAAGGAGAAAGGGGAGAGACCTCCGGGCCACACTTCTTTCTAGTATCGACAAAAAGAGAAGCCGCATACTGACCTAAATCATCTCTCAAAGGCGCTTTATAAATTACAGGGACAAAGGGAGGGGGTGGCGGGTGGCCTGGGAATCCTACAGACACCCTACCCTCTGACCCGCCCCCCTCCCCCTCCAGCACAAGGGAAGGAAGAGAGAAAACAGAGCTTCAACTCGGCCATTGGCGAGAAGCCCCCCCTCCGCTTTCCGATCGCCCATCCATCGGCCCCCTAGAAAAAAAATACACGTAAACACCATACCCACTCCCTGGGGCGGACACTCCCGGCCCCAGGTTCCTAGAACCCGAGGCCGGGGCATTTACTTAGTTAGATTTTTCTTGCTTACTCATTTCCCTCAAGCACCCAACCCCCCGTTCCCACTCCAAAACCCCGCTCAACCGCCTACCCCCACGGCTTCAGCCCCCAACAGAATCCGGTGCCCCCGCGGCGGCAGCAGCCCCCGAGCCGTCCCGGTCACTAACCTGCTGCTGTAAGGGCATTTCCGAAACCAGCCTGGCTCCGGGGGAGGTGGGGGGGGGCCGGCTGGAGAGGGGGCCCGGAGGGCCGAACAGACCGGCGGCGCCGGGCGAGGGCGGGCGCCCGTGGAGGGGGGGGGGTTAGGGAGAGCAGAGGGAGGGTGGCCGTGCCGGGGGCGGGTGCGAGGGCGCCGGGACCGTCCCAGGCCAGGGAGCCGGCGAGCAGGAGGAAGTGGGTGCCCCCCTCTCCCCCTCCAGCGCCCCCTCCCGCCGCCGCCTCCTCCCCAGTCACAGGCGCGTCCTCCGCGCACGTGTGCGAAACGTCACCGGCGGGTCCCGGGGAGAGGGACAGACCCAGGCGGCGGGACGGGAACACGGCTGCCCCCGCCCTCCGTCGCCGGGGGGCGGGGAGGGGGACAGGGCGGGGAAGGAAGGGGCAAGGGGAGAGGCGGGTCAAGGGCAGGCCCGGGGCCGGGCGAGAAAGGCCCGGGCGCTCGGGCCACGCGGGCGCCGCGGCTGCCGCCGCCGGGATGCGCCCAGGCCCGGGCGCCTGCCCGCGAGTCCCTCGCCCCCAGACAGCCCACGCCCCAGCTCGCACCCGGCTTCCAGCCCCACCTTCCCCGCCACCTCTCTCCGCCTCCCCCGGCCCCTTTGTTGCCGGGAGTTACAGATCCCAAAATGTGTCAAGCGTGGCATGGCAGAGCCCCTGCGCCCCGAGCACGCCTTAGGGACCCCCGGCAGCCGACGGGCCTCCGAGGCCGGCGAGGGGCGATCACCTCAACAGCCCCCCCGGTTTCCAGCCCCCAGAGTCCCCCACTCCCCAGTTCACTACTCCCTCCCCCACCCCCTTCTCCATCCGGGGCGTGACCCCTTCCTACGCCCGAGAAAGAGGAAGCTTCGAGTTGAAGGGGAGGGGAGGCTGGGGGTAGGGAAAAGTGCAGGAAAAGAAGGGGGGGGCCGCGAAAAGTTTCGGAGTGTTTGAAGTGGTCCGCGCCAAGGCAAGCCCCCCTGCCCCGCGCGCCTGGCGGAGCCCCCCGACCCTCCGGGCGCAGGGGGGTGAGGGGGAGTGCACAAGTCTAACAATAGAGCCCAGCTGGAGGGGCAGCCGCCGAGGCCCACGACGCTCGGCCCCGCGCTGTCCCGGGGCGGCCCGCAGCGCGCCCACCACCCCGCGCGGTGCGAGCCCACCTCCCGCCCGGGCTGGGGACGGTGGGAACGGGAGGGCATTACCGGAGGGCCGCCGCCGCCGCCGCTGCCGCCGCGTCCCAGCGCTGGTGGCTGCTGCAGCAGCCCGGCTCTGCTGGAGGGTCCGTGCGGCGTGGTGTAGAGGAGGCTGCCGGCGGTCTGCTCCGCGCCGGGGGCACTGGGGAGGAGGGGGCCGGCGGCGACGGCGCCGCTTTGAAGGGAGGAGGAACAGGAGGTGGTGGAAGTGTTCGTGGTGAGGATCTGGATGTACGCGCCCGGGGCTGCAGCAGCGGCGGCGGCGGCGGCGGCGGGGAAGCCGGGGCTGGCTAGCAGTGCCCTTTTGTCCATGGAGGCTGCAGCGGCGGCGGCAACAGCCGCCCCCTCCCCACCCCCGGCGGTCACCAGGTACTGCTCCAGGGCGGGCTGGATCCCCTTTCTCATCTCTCGCTCCTGCTCTTTTTATTGCTATGGTATTTTAATGTATTGTTTTCAATTTCTTTATTATTTGCAGTCGGAGTTTCCAAGTCTCTCCTCCTTCTCTCCTCCCCGCCCGGCGCTTCCGAGCCCCTTCTCTCTCTTTTCTTATTATTTTTCCGCACCGCACGGGCCCCGGGGGCCAAAAATAATCGGGGCTCTGGAGAGAGGAGGGTCCCGGCCGCACGGATATCGGGCCCCGAGGGGGGATGGAGGCGTCGGGGGCGGCCGATGCAACGGATTGCGAGGCGGCGGCGGCAGCCCGGGTGCTGCGGCCGGCAGCTGAAAAATGGCTCCAGGAAGCTGCTGCTGACAATGAATGAAGGGATACGGTTTACGCGCCAAGGTCCTCCCGCGAAACTCAGATTTCCCGCCGGCTTTTCAAACCATATTTGCATATCCCCGCCCTTCAACCCGCCGAGGACCGTTCCCACAGCCCATTGGGCCTCTGCCTCCTTACTTAAGTCCCAATCGTGGCGCAGGGCCGCGACTTGCTGGTTTCCATTGGCTACCGTGCATCATGGTTACCGGGGCGACAGGGCCTCTATTTGCATAGGTCTCCTTGATTGGCTGAGGGAGAGCAGGGTTCTTAGGAGGTGGGGCAAAGCCTTTCCTTCTCTCCCACGGAAAACCACGCCTTGTCCAAGCTCCGCCTGGTCCCCGCCCGCACGCCGGGCGGGGGCTGCTGACCTGGGCAGGCGCTCAGCGCCCCGCGGACTCAGTGTCGATCTAGTCTGGAGCGCAAGTTTCGCTTTTAGAAATTGTCAAGGTGACCAAGGGGACACTTGCGGGAATTCACTTTCCTTTGGCCAGTCAGTGTAATAGATGTACACGAGCTGGAGATTCTCCCACATGTGCTCCAAAGGCAAGCTGGACCATGCGGACGATGCCTGGCAGGTGGGAACTGAGCCCTTTAAATCGTGGGTTTCTCTTTTCCTGAAATCCAACCAATGCCGCGGCGAGAGCTGATCCCGAGGCCCAGGCTGATAGACAGAAGCATGTGGGCAGACGGGATCGTGGGGGCAGAAGGTTCGACTGACGTGATTGCGGGCACCACTTTAGTTAGCATTCCAGATCATTCCTGGTAGCTTCATTATTAGCCTGGATGGGGTTTAAGTAAAAATGAACTCTGGAACGTTTGGGGTGAAAGCTCACCACGAGTATTGGCAGCGGACACCCCCCCCCCCCCACTGGCCAGAAGCACCCAGGGCAGTTAATCAGGGCTAACTTAGGACTGATCTGCGGGTTTCTAATCCGCCAAACAGTAATCCGAAGAAGTACACGCTTCCCACGATGACGTCTTGCTCCCAGCAAACGCTGCACGCCCAGGCACCAGCGCTTTACAGTCTCGGTTTCCTACCAAGTTCTCCGGCTGAAAGCAAACGCGACGATCCAGACTCATTCCAAAACATTTTAAACGACTTTTTTTTTTTTTTTCAGTAAACCAGAAATTGTCACCAGAAGTCTATTAAATTATTGTCAAATCGACTTCTGTATTGATGCAACTCTGTTCATGGGTCTTAAAAAAATTGATTGCTTCTGTGAGACTGAACAGGAAAAGGAATGTGGGGAAAGGTGTACGTGTCAGTCGTCATTTACAATTCCAGTCACCGAGAATTGTACAAAATAGCCGCTAAGCGGGTGTTCATAGGGTGATGAAGATTGCGATTCTTCATGCCCTGCTGCAAAACTTTGTTATTATTGTTATTAATAATGATTTCCAAAAAAATCCTAACTCAGTGTTATGAAAGGCCTGGCCAGATCTGTCAGTTGAGGCTCGGACTCCCTAATACTTCAGTCCTGTTAACCTAGTGTGAAACAGGACGAGCTAAAAGTACTGTTAAACCTGGCACCAGGCTCAGGAATGTTTTGGTCTTATATGCAAGCTGGTTGGGGACGCATGACCTAGTCCCCAAACACTCTATCATAAAACTGACACTCTCTTTAGGGCAGATTAGGTGGTATTCGGAGGGCATCAATTCTTGTTGGACTAGAGGCATACTGTATAAGCAGTTTCCTTGATCTTGTTCCATCGATGCTACTTTCCACCGTGGGTCACTACTGAGAACCCTCCTACCGTTAACGCCTTGGATATTACCACCCTTAGAACATCACGGGCAGCATGGTTTTGGTGGTGACAGTGAGGGTTGTGCCCGAGTCGTGAGAGACCTCCATTTTTAAGATTAGAGACAAGCCCAGGATTTGGAACTGTGTACAAAATCCCGGCTAGATCTCCCCGCGAGTGATTTACATTAAGATGAATATGACAGTCACATACTTACTCTACTTTAGCCAAGTTATATTTTCAATGTAGGGTATTTGGTAGAAAACAAATGTTTTGACATTTTATGTCTTGTGACAGAAAATAAGATGCTAAAATTTGAGGTAGGCTATTGATTTGTGGAGAGGCAGCATGTTCTAGTAGAAAGATAATGGGTTTTGGAGCCACTTGTTAGTTATATAACTTTAATCTTTAAAAGCCTGCTTTCTCATACGTTCAGTGGGAAGTCATATTGCAATGCCCATATTACAAGGTCGTGATGAAAAGGGGCAATAATAAATGTAAAGTGCCGGGCATATAGCATAGCAGGTGCTCAATAAGTGGTAGCTATTTATGATTCTATTTATTCGTGTGATTGTGCTTTGTAGCTCTGTGTAGTCCAATCTGACTCCCAGCCTCAAATCTTCCCAACTGCCCGTGGATGTCCACTTGCTATGGCAGCTTAGCTTTGTCCCAGAGTAGGAACACAGTGATGTCCTGGTTAGTAGGGATTCTAGAAAACTGACTCAGAAGTGCAGGGTAATAAAGTCCTCGCTCCTGCTCATCCCACTCCCATCTAATCTGTTAGTGGCTCCTGGCTGGTTCCTGACTCCGAGCCTTCCTGTCCTTCCCTTGAAGGTTAGACTGATCTAGCCCTAGAGCCAGATTGCTCTTGCCAATCACCACCCCCTTTCTCTTGCTGTGACAGTGGCCCAGGCAGCTAGTTGTTACAAAATGGGCCTGTATAGTTAGTTTGAGTGGTGGCCCCTCAAAAAAACATGTCCTTATCCTTATCCCTAGAACCTATAGTGTGAAATTTTGTGGAAAAAGGATCTTTGCAGATGTAATTAAGTCGAGGATCTCAAGACAAGATCCTTCTGAATTATCTAGGTGAGCCCTAAATCCAATGAAAAATATCCTTATAAGAGACACCCGAGGAAAGACACAGAGGAGAGGCTTCGTTGAAGATGCAGGCAGGGGTTGGAGTGAGCAGCTGAAAGTCAAGAAATGCCAACAGCCACCAGAAGCCAGAAGAGGCACGGAGTAGAATCTTCCATAAAGCCTCTGGAGGGAGCAGAGCCCTGCCAACACTTAGATTTAGGACTTCTGGCCTCTAGACCTGTGATAGAATAAATTTCTGTTGTTTTGAGCTACCCAGTTTGCGGTAATTTATTGTGGCAGCCCTGGGGGACTAATTCAGTCTGCTGGCCTGCCTACCTGAATCTCAAACCTCTTCGCTGCTACTCACCTTGTTTTGTGCTGTTGCCAAGAGACCATTCCTTGCTGGATGCCAATGACACTGATTGTCAGCCCGGGCTACAGCCCCTGTTGAAGACTTTTCAAAGCATGACTTGTTGCAGACTTACCTAAGGAGTTCGTAAAAATGCAGATTCCTGAGCTCTCCCCAGTCCTAACAAGCCGGAATCCTTTGAGGTGGGGCCCAAGCATCTTATTTAACAAGTCCCTGCAGGTTAATTTCTTCAAGCACTAAAGACTGAGAGCCAGAGTCAGCTGTATGACTTTGGACTTCTTCGCATTATTTCCTATTCTAGCTCCAGCTGGAGTTGCCCCTCCTGTGCCTAAATGCCTCGATGGGTGTTTTTCATCCTCCTGCCCCTTCTCATCCTGCCAGGTAACATAACAAGCTCGGAATTCCTATTTACTCATGTACACACACACACACACACTATATATATATGTATATATATGTATATATATAAAGCTGGATATTGTAATCTTCTCTAAAAGTCTTCATTTTCAATTTCAAAATAAAATTTTGCCAACATCCATCAGACCAATATAATAATTCCTAAGAAACAGTACTCTTAAGCAGTTTTGTGGCAATTCAATATTAAATCTTCAGATAGAGAAATCGTAGGCTCAGGACACTAAAGAAACTGCTCATAAGCCCAGAAAGTCTTTGGAACAGCGAAAAGTTTAAATTGTGCCTCTAATTCCGGTTCAGCCAAATCCGGTTGGCACATTGGATTTAGAGTATATAGCTTTAAAATGTGAGGGTCCGGAGAAGGCTAGTTTAAGAATTTAAGGCTTTTGTAGTGCAATTCAGTTAGTTGCCCACATCGAAATAACATTCTCTGTTTTATCTTCCTGGTTAGGAAGAGCATGTCCTTAAGCTATTACCACATTACACACTAATAATGAAATTTCTAGGTGCTTATCCTAGAAAATTGACCATTATAGTTATTATAGATTGTGGTTTAGATACCCGAGTAGAGTTTCTTGTCTTCAGCTCTTTGTCCAGGAAGGTACTGTTTGGATAGAGCTCTTGTGTTTTTATTATTTATTTATTTAAGATTTTATTTATTCATTTGAGAGACAGAGAGTGTGTGAGTGGGAGGGGCAGAGGAAGAGGGAGAAAGAATCAGAAGCAAATTCTGCACTGAGTGCAGAGCCCAACTCTGGGCTCAACCCCACAACTGGGAGGTCACGACCTGAGGTGAAACCAAGAGTCAGATGCTTAATGGACTGAGCCACCCAGCTGCCCCTTGTGTTTTTAAATAAATCTAGGATGAACTTCTGGCACAGTGCATGGCTCTCAAACACTTCTACTGAATCTGCATCTCTGATTGGAGTTCAGGAATGTGCCTTATTATAAACAGGGTAATTGTGATGCAGGCAGTCCACAGAACACACTTGGAGAAACATCCACAGGCGTCCATCCATGACCTAGCAATCTCTGCCCTATAAACTGGCTTCTTAGGCAACTACCTAACATCGACCTGAAGTACCTTTCGTCATGATCCATCCTGATCACAGTCCCCGGCCTCCTACCAAAAGTTAACCATCAGCCTGATATTTTTAGTCTTCACTTCCCTGTATTTTTTTTAAAGTTTCATCACCCAAATATGCATCTTTAGAAACAATAGTTTCATCTTGCCCATTTAAAGAAAATATTGATATGCCTTTTAAGTCTCTTTTAATCTATGGTTCCTCACTCATCCTTTTATTTTCCTTACAATTTATCTCGAAGCAGGGAGTGGGTTGAATGGTGGCCCCTCCCACAAGGTATGTCCACTGGGACCTTTGATTTTGACCTTGTTTAGAAAAATGGTCTTTGCAGAATAATTAAGGTAAGGATCTCGAGATGACCTTGGATTAGGATGAGCCCTAAATCCAATGTCAGTTATTTTATAAGAGAAGAGGAGAAGAGAAACGTAGAGGAGATAATGGGAGCAGAGGCAGAGAATTAAGTGATGTGTCCCCAAACCAAGGCACACCAAGGATTGCCCGTAGTCACCGGAAGCTGGGAGAGGGACATGGAGCAGATTCTCCCTCAGGAGCCTCCAGAAGGTAACAACCCTGCCGCCATCTTGATTTCAGAGTTCTGGCCTCCAGAACTAGGAGAGAAAGAATTTCTGTTGTTTTAAGCCTCCTCGTTTGTGGTCATTTGTTATAACAGCTCCAGGAGCTCATTCAAAGAATTTGGGCCATTTAACCTCATGGCCTGAATTTGGCAGGCACACTCATGGTGTAGTTAACCCTGCTGCTCTGTCTCCTGCATTTCCTGCGGATTTTGCAGCTGGATCCACGGTATGGACCAGACTTGGGTTTGATTCGTTTGGCAAACCCGAGGCATGCAATACCATTTTGTCCCTTGTTCTGTGATCTTAGCAATCATTCATGCTCCTTATTTTCTTTTTCCCACCATATTTGTCCTCAATACTTTTCTGTATGTGAAATTTGTTTTCTTGGACTTGAGCGAGAAGGGTTCCTGTAAGCCTGTCTGTCTTCACAGAGCTCCATCCTTCATTGTTGTCATGAGGATGGAGGCTTACTTTCTGAGATTTCCGTGTTGTGTCCCCTCCACCCCTACTCCAGTCTAGTGTAGACCTTTCCTTTCCTTCTTCTGCCTTGTCCCTGTCCTGGTCAGTTTTTGTTTTGTTTGTTCTTGTTTTTGTTTTTTTAGAGAGAGAGAGCATGTGAGCGGGGTGGGAAGGGGTGTGGGAGAGGGAGAGAGAGAATTTTAAGCAGGCTCCATGCCCAGTGCAGAGCCCGACTTGGGGCTCCCTGTCATGACCCTGAGATCATGACCTGAGCTGAAATCAAAAGAGTTGGACGCTTAACCGACTGAGCCACCGAGGCACCCCTTGCTTGGTCAGTTTTGATTCTATCCTAGCACTTCCTGCTTGGTGTCTCCTCATCTTAAAAGGGAACCCTGAGGGTTTTGGAGGCAGAGGCTAGACTGTTCCTGTCCCTCCAGACCATCCTACCACTGTCCTTGCTCTCACCTGCTCCCAGGGGGCAGAACCCCCCACAGTTTCAGCTGCCATTCCCATGCCACTCTGCTCACAGCCCTGTGAGGCTCTGCTGGCTCTTTGGGGGTTCTCCTGATCATAGGTCCAACAGCACTACCCTGTTCTTTCTTTCTTTCCCAGACACAGGTTCTGATACCCCGCAGCTTTTATGGTAGTTGGTGGTCTGTTCCCTCTCATTTGTATTTTGGGACTCATGGAGTTACTCTGTCACCAAATTTTGTCATAAACATTGCTCGTGGGGTTCTGGTTTTCCTATCTAGAAATCCTTTCTGTTTTCATACTGGGGTAAGGAGAGATTGAAGAACAATGCTGCCTCATTGCCATCTTCTGATTTACCTTTCCTTTTTTTTTTTTAATTCTGTATTTTAATTTTCGTTAACATACAGTGTTATATTAGTTTTAGGTGTACAATATAGTGATTCAACAATCCCCATCACCTACTTCACCCATTCCCCCACCCCTCTCCCCTCTGGACACCACCAGTTTGTTCTCTATGATTAAGAGTCTATTTCTTGATTTCTCTCTCTTTTTATTTCCCCTTTGCTCATGTGTTTTGTTAAATTCCACATATGAATGCAATCAGAGGATATTTGTCTTTCTATGACCAACTTATTTCACTCAGCATTATGTTCTCTAGATCCATCCATGCTGTTGCAAAAGGCAAAATTTCACTCTTTTTTTATGGCTGAATAATATGCCTTATATATATGTATACATGAATATATATATATATATTGCATCTTTTTTTAAAAGATGGATTTATTTATTTGAGAGAGAGAGAGAACACGAGCAGGGAGAGGGGCAGAGGGAGAGGGAAAGAAGTAGACTCTGCACTGAGCACAGAGCCTGACACAGGCTCAATCTCTCAACCTGGAGATCATGACCTGAGTCGAAGTCAAGAGTTGGACGCTAAACTGACTGAGCTGCCCAGATGCCCTATACCACATCCTCTTTATCCATTCACATATCAGTGGACACTTGGGCTGCTTCCATAGTTTGGCTGTTGGGGATAATGCCGCTATTAACTTAGGGGTGCATGTATCACTTTAAATTGGGTCTTTTTGGTATTCTTTAGGTACATACCCTTACCTTTCCTTTTCATCAAATTTATTTTGAATCCACCACATTGGACTGTCATGAAAACAATGTAATGCAGGCACACATTTCTGTAAGCATGAAGGGAAAGGAACATTATAAGCTGTTTTCTTTCTAGGTTATCAGATAGAACTTGAAAAAGTGAGCTGAGGAAGGGAAGCGGAGTCGAGATGCTTAACTTTACTTAGGCAGTGACTCCAGTGAGATCTAGAAATAGGAGGAAGTGGAGGAACACAGCTACCTTTCCACACCAGGTAGTCTGGTTGTACCTCTTTCCTGTGGGTTTTAAATAGGGAATGTTGTTGTCAGAGCATCACAAATGCGTCTGTGGGTAGAAAATGACTTTTTCTTTCCCACCTTGGTTTCCTTGACAGCATTCCCTCTGGTTTCCCATTCTACCCTCCTGACTTTCCAGAACTCCTTGACGGCTTCCTTTTCTTCATTATTCTCTTAAAAATCTCTTTTCAACTTTTTCCTCCTCCTGTTCTATACATTCTCCCTGGACAGTATTTTTAAAATAATTATAGTAAAATGTATACAACACAATATTTATTGTTTTAACCACTTGTAAGTATACAATTCAGTGGCATCATGTATGGCAACATACAATGTTGTGTAACCATCGCCACTATCTATACCCAAAGCTTTATAATTATCGCCAACAGAAACTCTGTACCCATTAAATAATAACTCCCCATCCCCCATGTCCCCCAGTCCCTGGTAATTCCCAGGGTCTTTGTGAATTTGACTATGCTAGCTGTTATGGAACCTGGACTGGATTGCCCAACGGAAGAACCAAGAGGCACCCGGAGATCTTTGGGGATAAGAGGTTTATTTAACACCGGCAGGCTCAGAGGAGAGTGGTCTCCAAAGGTCTGAGCCCCGAGCACAAACAAAGGGGGCAATTTATACACTTCTACTTCCGCATACTTGGCACTTTTGGCACGTGCGCAAAGCGGGGCAGGGAGAGGAGCCCGGATTGGCGCGCGTAGGAAGCAGAGCAGGGAGAAGAACCCGGAAGAGCCCCGGGGCAAGGACTGGGACTCTCCCGCTGACTCGGTCAACCATCTTAGGACACAGATTTTCCTTATCATTCCCCCCCTCCTTTGATGCCCCTTTAAACACCTAGTTTAGAGGGCATCATCTTCATCTTCTAAGGGGCGATAGTGAGTAAGGAGTAACTGGAGTCTGATTTTAGCATTTTGAGTAATGATAAACCTAGTAAGGTCATTAAGAATACAAGGGCCAAATTCTATGAGGAGGAGCATTAGGAGGGGGCCAACGAGGGGGGCGAACCAAGGGAACCGTTGTGAGAGGGTATCCCACCAAGTTGTCCGCTGGAGTGATTCCCACCGGCGATGTACTCGTTCCTGTAATCGGTTCAGAGTTTCTTGGATCACCCCCTGACTCATTAGCATAGAAACAACCATTCCTCCTGTAAGAAGAGGCAGAGCCCCCCTTGAGCGGCCATGAGCAAGTCGAGCCCACGCCTGATTTGGAGGACCACTGAGGCCAGTGAATCGGGTTGGCGCTGCAGGGCCAGGGCCGACTGAGTGAGGGCGGAAAAATCTGCCGTGAGTTGTTGAGTTAACCCCTGGTACTGAACCTGAGACATCCAGACGCCAGTGGCACCGAGGGCAACACCTGATGCGGCCAGCAGGCTCACGATAAGAGAGATGGCCACAGGAGAGCTTTGAGGGCAGCTAGGAGGTCTCCATTTGAGTGGGGCATCACTCCAGGGGAGGACTGAAAGATTGGGTAAGAGACTGACAAGCATGCATGATTGATCTCGTGGGGTGATGCAGATGTATACACCTTGATCACAAGCCAGAAAAGTGGTGTTAGGCGCACAGACCTGACTGTCGCCCGTGATGGGAGAGGAAGAGTTTCCATACAGCGGTACTGGAGCTAGAAAGGGATAATCTGAGGTCCCCGGTGCCAAGGTGGGAGGTGACACGGTGGACTGGTTGAGGATGACACCTAGGTATTGGATGGGACCGGGCTTTGTACAGATCCAGCAGTCAGACGCTAGGGTGGATTCGAGTGGTTAAGCACCTGGTGGGAGGTGTTAATCATACCTAACAGTTGTGCTATAGATGCTTGCTGCGTGTGGATGGAGGACCTGGGGATGCGCCAGGGCGAGTTATTTTCTGTCTGACTCTGGGGGTTGACTGTAAGGCTTGGAGTAAACATGGACTTAATCATAAATTTAGCCATGGGGTCCGTCCCCATAGGGTGATATTGGCCCAACAGGAGAATGATTCCTGTAGCCCATGATGTGGCATTGGGTTCTAAGACTGAGAGGATGAGCAGTATACAGTGATTGTTAGAGCAAGAGGATGGGGTGGCGTTGCGTGACAAGGAAATCCAGATGTCACTGCGCTGTTTGAGGTGCCATCATCTGGTGGACCATCGTTCCATTCCCAGCCAAGTCGCCACCCATGACTCACATCCCCAGGCTTGCAAGCAGAACTGAGGGCAGGTGTTCGGCTGTTGAGGCGTAGGGCCCCCACAGATGTAGATATCTACCAGCCGGTAACTTGAGTGAGGGCCATGGTAGGAACACTGTCTATGAGGTTCCCAGGAGGTGTTGAGAAGCTTGCATCCATCAAAATAGAGGTTAACCTTCGGTGTGTGCACATCCCAGGTGGAAGAAGTCAGTGGGGGCACTGGTGCGGGATTGAGGGGGATAAGCTGGTAAGTCCACTTGCCAGTAATGGTGATACGAGAGTTTTCCCCCTTGCCAGGCCGGGCAAGCTAGAGGCAGTGCGGAGGAACAGCACACCAGGTAGCAGAAGACCGGGACTGACTGGGGCCAGGAAAACTATGGTGAGGGCGCATGGGTGGCTCAGTTGGTTAAGCGACTGCCTTCAGCTCAGGTCATGATCCTGGAGTCCCAGGATCAAGTCCCACATCCGGCTCCCTGCTCAGCGGGGAGTCTGCTTCTCCCTCTGACCCTCCCCCTCTCATGCTCGCTCTCTCAAATAAATAAATAAAATCTTTAAAAAAAAAAAAGAAAGAAAAGAAAACTATGGTGAAATGCACTCAGGAGTAGACAGCAGAGGGCCAGTAAAAGTGGGAGCTATGACCTTAGGTAGAGGGAGCCATCATGGCTAACCTGACAGCAGATGAAACCTGTGGACAAGTAAGTGCAGTAATACACCCTAGGGACACCCAATAACAATGACAATAGTAAGCCTCTGGGGGAAAGTCCAGCCAGGAGGGGCAACAGTGTAGAGTCCGACTCCCAAGATGAGGGAAATCACACCGATGAGAGGCAGGGACCATGGTGAGCAGGTGTCCATCAGTCGGTGGGGTCTCATCGAAGGTGAAGCCAGAGTGGGTTTGTGAAATCTGGCTGGACTCTCCACTGGCATGGCTCCTGGTCCTAATGATGAGCTTTCTTCATTCTGGAGTGGTGGACCCACAAGGTGACACCTGAGACCCTGAGGACAGTAGGGGTGGTTAGAACAACAGTGTGGGGCCCTGTCCACTGTGGTTTGAGGGGGTTTTTCTTCCAATCTTTGACCCAAACTGAGTCCCCTGTCTGGAAGGAGTGTACCTGAGACTGTAAGGAGATTGGGGCCCTCTCAGTGGTGTACTTTTGTAATTTATTTAGGGTAGCCCCTAGGGCCTGAAGCTCCTCCTTTATCCCTTTATCTCCAACCTGATGCAAGTTTCCTGGAAGGCCATCCATATATTAATTCAAATGGGGAGAAACCTGATGTCCCGGGCATGCAGTGAGCACACAGGAGAGCTAGGGGTAGCAGATCCTGCCATAGGAGGTTAGTCCCCTGACAAAACTTAGCTAAGGTTCCCTTGAGGGTGTGATTCATTCGCTCTACTTTCCCTGAACTTTGGGGCCGGTAAGCGGTGTGGAGTCTCCGGTGATGTTGAGAGATTTGATCAAGACCTGTAGAAAGTCTGCTACAAATGCAGGTCCATTGTCACTATGGATTGTTAATGGCAGGCTGAACCGGGGCATGATCTCCCACAAGAGGACTTATCTACTTCCCGGCTTTGCTCCGTCCTGGTCGGGAAGGCTTCGACCCACCCAGAGTATGTGCATACTATTACTAGGAGATATCTGAACCCCCTGTTCGGCTGCACATCTGTGGAGTCTACCTCTAGATCTTCGAAGGGGGTTGCTCCCATCCTTTGGACACCTGGCGGGGGCCGTGGTGCAGACCAAGCATTATTTTTAGCACATGTTATGCATCATTCCCTCCTTGCTCGGCACAGTGCTGGCAGCTGACTGAGGTAGTGGTGCTTCTTGAGAAGGGCTCTAATGCAGTTTTTCCCAGATGAGTGAGTCGATGGTGTTCCTTGACTAGATGCCCTCCAGTTGCTGTTAGAAGAAAGATGCACCCGTCTGGCATCATCCACCATCCCTTTTCAGTCAGGGTGACCCCCTCAGCCATGGCCCATTCTTTCTCCTTTTCAGTGTAACTGGGTGGAGGGACTTCTGGGGGTGTCAGCACCATGGTGAGGGAAGGGGCTCTGTCCGTGTCCTCACTGGCTGCGGTCTTGGCTGCCTCATCTGCCAGATGATTTCCCTGCACTATGGGGTCGTCTCCTTTCTGGCGTCCCTTACAGTGCAGGATTGCTACTTCCTTTGGAAGCCAGACAGCTTCGAGGAGTCTCAGTATCTCCTCTTTGTTCTTGATAGCTTTTCCTGATGCAGTTAGGAGGCCCCTTTCCTTTAAATGGCTCCATGTAAATGTACAGTAGTGAAGGTGTGCCGAGAGTCAGTATAGATGTTGACTTGCTTGCCTTCACCGAGGCTGAGGGCTCGGACTAAGGCATATAATTCAGCCCGTTGAGCTCACCATCCAGCTGGTAATGTCTTAGCTTCTAGGACTTCAGTGGTTGTGGTTACTGCATAACCTGCTTTCCGGGCACCCTCTTGTAGGTAACTGCTGCCATCGCTGAATAGCATGAGCTCTGGATTCTTTACGGTTTGATCCTGCAGATCTGGACGGCTTGCGTAGACTTCATCAGTCACCTCGGGCAGTCATGGTCTGGTTCCCCCTCTTCCGTGGGGAGAAAGGTTGCTGGATTTAGTGTCCTTACTGTTTTGAGGGTGACCCGTGGGTTTTTGCAGAGGAGCCCTTGGTATTGTGCTAGCCGAGAGTTGGGAAGGAAGCGGTGTCCCTGTGCATTCATGAGGGACACAACTGCATGAGAGACTTGCCCCAGGGTAAGTTTGTCCACCTCCTTGATGAGTAGGATTGTGGCTGCCAGAGCCCTGAGGCACAGTGGCTATCTGCTGCCACAGGGTCCAGCTTCTTTGACAGGTAAGCAACTGGCCATTGCCAGGGTCCAACAGTCTGGTTGAGTACCCAGAGCATTATTTTTTCCTTTTCATGTACAGAGATCGAAGGGTTTTTCTACATCTGGTAGGCCCAGGGCTGTGAAAGCGGCTTCTGCTTCCTCAGTCCAGGCAGGGGGTTCTCGATCTGGTCCCCCTAAGAGATCATAGAGGGGTCTTGCTATTGCCAAGAACCCAGGGATCCAGATGCGGCAGAATCCTGCAGCCCCCAGGAATTCTCATAGGCCCGTTTTTGTCTGGGGCCATGGCAGGGAGACAATGACTTTCTTTCTCTCCGGCCCTAGTTCTCTCTTCCCTTGGGTGAGGAGGAAACTAATGTATCGGACCTGCTGTTGGCAGATTTGTACCTTCTTCCATGAGACTCGGTATCCCAAGTCTGACAGGAGCTGTAGGAGAGCCTTTGTGTTTTTGTGCAGTCTTCTTGTGCATCCCAGGCGAGGAGGAGGTCATCCACATACTGGAGGAGGGTGCATCATGTGGCCTCTCTTGGAAAGCTGGCCAGGTCCATGGCCAGTGCTTCCCCAAAGAGGGTTGGTGAGTTTTTAAACCCCTGCGGGAGGCGCATCCAAGTCAGTTGCATCTGGCGCCCTGTATCAGGTTCAGACATTCAAAGGCAAATAGTGGCTGGCTCTGGCGAGCTAAGTGGAGGCAGAAGAAGGTATCCTTCAAATCTAGGCAAGTGAACCATCTGGCTGACCCTGGGACTTGGCCGAGGAGGGTGTATGGATTCGGAGCCAGGGGGTGCAGAAAGATGGTCACCTTGTTGATGACCCGCAGGTCTTGAACTGGTTGGTGTCCCCCTCCTGGCTTCTTGACTGGCAGGAGTGGGGTATTCCAGGCCAACTGGCACTTGACTAGAATACCTGCTTCTTTGAGTTTGGTCAGATGTTCTTGGATGCCGATCTTAGCTTCTTGTGGAAGGGGGTATTGCCTCTGCCTCTGAGGTTGGGCTCTTGAGATCAGTTCAACAATGATGGGGGCCCGATTCCGGGCTAGTCCAGGTGGGTGGCTAGCCCAGCCCATACTGCAGGGAAGGCAAGTCTGAACCCCGGCGGGCTACTTGGTTGGGCCTGGGCACAGAATAGCTCCATTCTTCTTCCCTTGGCGTGGTAACTGCTAGTATTAGAGACCCCGTCTCCTCTTGCCTTGGGTTCAGTCAGAGGCTAGTGTGTCCAGTGAGCTCAAAGGTGATCTGAGCCCTAAGCTTGGAGAGTATGTCTCGGCCCAGGAGAAGGATGGGGCAATCAAGCAGATAAAGGAATTCATATCAGACTTTGTAGCCCCCGAGTTCGCATCGGCAAGCCTGGCAAAAGGGCTGTTATATCGCCCACGTCCCGGTGCCCCTGAGGATGGTTGCAGTCCTTTTGCTGAAAAGTGCCACTGGGGACGTGACAACAGAGTGCTCAGCCCCAGTATCAACCATAAAAGTCACTGGTTGGCCCCTCACCTTCATTTTGACCGTGGGCTCATGGGGGCCAAGGAGGAAAGAGCCCAGGCCCCCTCAGTCTGAGTCCATTCCTGCAAGGCCTCTGAGGTCCTCCTCTTGGGGTTCTTCCTTGTAGAGGCTGGACTTTTGAGGCTTTCCCCGGTTGGGACATTCGTTTTTCCAATGTCCTTTCTCTTTATAGTAGGCACATTGATCCCTTGCCAAGGGGGTTCTGGGCTTCCCCCCTTTCTGTGGTTGGGGTCTCCCTATCTTTGTGTTGTCCTTTTCTTTGAGGGTGGTGGCGAGAAAGCTGACTTTCTTTTTCATCTTTTTGTTGGCTTCCCATTCGGCTGCGACCTCCCTGTTTATGTAGACCTTATTGGCAATTTCTATTAGTTGGGTGATGTTCGTCCCAGCAAAACCCTCTAGTTTCCGAAGTTTTTTCTGATGTCTGGGGTGGCCTAAGCCACGAAGGAGGTGTTTACCATCTGTTGGCTTTCCTGTGCCTCGGGGTCAGATGGAGTGTATATCCTGTAGGCTTCACATAGTCTTTCATTGTAGTCCCCGGGGGACCCCCCTGGTTGTTGAGTGACCGAGGATACCTTAGTCATGTTCATGGGTCTCTTAGCTCCTGCCCAGATTTCCCGGAGGAGGGCTTCCTGGTACCAGCGGATGTGGGCCGGTCCCTCGGTTGTGGTGAAGTCCCATGCTGGGCGCTCTTTGGGTGAGGCTGTATTAGCCCAGGTAGCAGAGTCAATGACTCCCGCTGGTGCGTGCTCTTCCAGGTACTGCCATGCACCTTTCATTATTCTCCTTCTTTCCTCTGTGTTAACCAGGGTGCGGAGTAACTGTTGGCAGTCTTCCCAGGTTGGCCGATGAGTCTGGAAGAGGGATTCCATGAGGTCTACCATAGCCTGTGGTTTCTCAGAGTAGGATGGGGTGTTATGTTTCCAGTTGAGGAGGTCGGTTGTGGAGAAGGGCTAATAATACATCATGGAATGACCAGGTTGGACCGTCCCGTCTTCATTGTGCCTCTCGGGTTCTCGCATCTCTCCTACCAGCATTTGGAGGGCGCTTGCGCCCGGCCTGGGATGTAGCCTCGCTACTGGTCCTGGAGAAAGTGGATCTTTTGGTCCTGGGGGCGCTGGTGGATCCTCTGGGCCTGGGGATGCTGGTGAAACTGATAGCGGCGGAGTGTCTGGAGCTGAAGGGCCAGGTGTAGGCGGTCTTGGGGGTACATACAGTGGGGGCAGGGTCGGTTTGTCCTCAGGTTCTCCAGCTAGGATTTGTGGAGCCTGGGGCTTTTGCTGATTTTCTTTAGGTTGCTTGGATGAGGCAATTAAGACTCTGGCCTGTCCCTGCCTATTGCAAGTGAATCGCACCCAGGGGGGAAGGGTCTGAGCAATTCCTAGCCAGGAGTCAATGTACAGAAACTGGTCAGGGTGTCCTGGTTCTCCTGTTATAACCTGCCATACTCGACAAATCGTTGGGACATCCAATGTCCCTTCTGAAGGCCACCTGACATCAAAGGTGGGCCATTCCAATTCATATATGGTTCTCAATTTGCCGGGGTTCATTCTGACTCCATAGTCTCCCGAAAACCCCTTCTTGAAATTTTTGATCATGGTCTCTAGAACCGTAGGTTTACTCTGCCCTGACCCCATGGTGATGTCCCTGTGTGCAGTGGCACAGAGACAGACAAAGGGGGGGGGTGCCGTCTGAGGTGAGGAGACCAATCAGATGCCCATCTGGCCGTGTCCCAAAGGAGCTTAGGTGTGGCTTAGCCGTAGTGGTCTCAGCGTTGTGACTTATGATCGGAAACTATTCCGATGCCGCCATAGACTGTATGCTGTTCACCACGGAATCGCAGATGGGCCCACTCAGACTCCGTAGGCTTCTGGGGACCTTAAGGGTGCCCGCCCGTGGAGTCACAGAATCAGTCCGCTTGGGCAAGCCAGGTCAGACTGCACATTCACTCACACATTCACACTCCAGAAGTTATTACATTCCCTCCCTGGGAATCCCTACCTGGGAGACCTCTAAGAGGTCTCTGGGAGGTGATCAGGCTCCCCTTCCACTCCAGTGGGGATGGGCCTGTCTGGGTCCTGGGGCCCCAGGCCTTACCGGAATCCAACGTCAGGACCGGGTCCTCACCTGCCAAGTCTCCTCGGGGCCGGCCCAAGGCGATCGGGGGCGGGGGGGGGGGACTGCCAAAAAGTAGGCAGGGTGTGCCTTCTCCGTTACAATCCCTTGTTCCGTCTCCACCCTGCCGTTACCCCCAGACTGGTGGCAACAATGGGCCAGCATGGTTGGGTTTCCCCATCAGGGAACCAAATGTTACGGAACCTGGATTGGATCGCCCAATGGAAGAACCAAGCAGCACCCGGAGATCTTGGAGGACAGGAGGTTTATTTAACGCCGGTGGGCTTAGAGGAGAGTGGTCTCCAAAGATCTGAGCCCCAAGCACAAACAAAGGGGGCAATTTATACACTTCTACTTCCACATACTTGGCACATTTGGCACGTGCACGAAGCGGGGCAGGGAGAGGAACCCGGATTGGTGCTCGCGGGAAGCAGAGCAGGGAGAAGAACCCGGAAGAGCCCCGGGGCAAGGACTGGGACTCTCTTGCTGGCTCGGTCGGCCATCTTAGGACACAGATTTTCCTTATCATAGGTACCTCATATAAGTGGAATTATATAATGTTTGTCCTGGGTCTGGCTTATCTCACTTAGCATAATGTTTTCAAAGTCCATCCATGTTGTAAGAGGTACCAAAATTTCATTCCTTTTCATAGGCCAAATAATATTCCATTGGATGTATATACCACATTTTGTTTATCCATTCATCTATTGATGGACTCTTGGGTTGCTTCCACCTTTTAGAGATGGTAAATAATGTTGCCATGATGTTAGTCTACAAATATCTGTTCAGGTCCCTGCTTTCAGTTCTTTGGGGGTACATACCTAGTAGTGGAATTTCTGAGTCCTATGGTCATTCTATGTTTAACTTTTTGGGGGCTTCCTGGACAGTCTTGACTTTAACTGTAACTTCAACTTCAGACTAGATGGTGTTGTCCAATAGAACCTTCTGCAATGATGGAAATGGTCTATAATTCTGTACTGTCAGATACAGTAGCATTAGCTACATATGGCTAATGATCACATGAAGTGTAGCTAGTGTGATGAATAAATTGACTTTTTAATATTTATTTACTTGTTTTGCAACACAGTATTATTAACTATAGTCACCATGCCCTACATTGCATCCCCATGACTTTATTTTATACCTGGAAATTTGTACCTTTGGAACCCCTTCACCCATTTAGTTAATTTAAATTCAAATTTATTTTTATTATTTATTTATTTATATTTCTTCTTATTTTTTTTTAAGTAGGCTCCACACCTGGCATGGAGCGCAATGCAGGGCTTGAACTCACGACCCCGAGATCAAGACCTGAGCTGAGATCAAGAGTCGGATGCCTAACTGTCTGAACCACCCAGGTGCCCCTAAATTCAAATTTAAATAGCTATGCATGGGCTAGTGAATCAGATAGCATATACTTCCAGGCTGTGGCTTTTCCCAATTCTCTATTTACAACCTGGCCATATTTCCTGAGTTTTAAGTATGAATCTTCCACTGTGTTTCCACTAACATGTCCTTAATTCGCATGGTCTTTACTTCTTTTGTGAACTCTTGCTGCAGACTCCCAATTTATTTCCTAATGTGAAATTGGCACCAAACTCCAGTCAGTTCTGCCAACATGATCTTGCTTACTTTATCTCAGACACTTTAACTGGATCTAGACTACCTACATGAGCAAGGAGATCTAAGTGAAGTTTCTAAAATGTCAATCCAACCAACTTTGTCTTTCTGAGGCTCCCCATTACCTGAGGAATTAAACAAGAGTGTATTTCTTATCTTAGCCTACAAGTTTCAGGTTCTCTCTCTCGTCTCACCTCACATTATTTTCCCACAGGTGACAAGTACTACAGCCATTCCAGACTACTCTCTCTCCCACTTTCATGATGGCTAAAGCTGTCTGCTTGGAAATGCCTTTTCCTTTCTGTCAAAATTATACATAGTTACTCATCTTTGAAGACTCGGCTCAGGGAACACCTCCTCTGCTCAGATCCAATATTTTTCATTCATCCAATAAATGTTTATCAAGCATCTACTTTGTGCCAGACTCCAATTTAGAAACAGTGGCTGTAAGTGAGAAACAGATAGACTTAAAAGTATCTTCTCCAGGCTTGAAGATAGAGGCTTGCTAATAGGAAATAATAATAATGATATAATTATAATCATATATAATGATAATACATAATGAGTCTGTGATATGAGGCAATACATGGTACTATCAAAACAGTGCAGAAGGATACCTCACCTGGGCTTAGGGGAGAATTTAGGTAAGGCTTCTTGGAGGAGGAAATAGAGAAATGAGTAAGAATTATTTAGGTAATATGGAATGGAAGCAGGGAACATGAATGCATGGCTTCTTGAAGGAAATGGAAGTGGTTCAGCAGGGGACTGTGGAGGACCTTTATAAACCAGTATGAAGACATTTGGAGTTTATCCTGAGGGCAAGTCATTGAGACAATGTGAGACATGATAAGATCTAGTCTAAGAAGGACCCCTCTGTCTTCAGTATGGGGAATGTATTGGAGGAATCAGGACTCTGGCAATTATCTAGGTCAGCAAACCATGGCTCCAGGTCAAATCTGGCCCATGGTCTGATTTTATACACCCTGCAATCAAAGAATGATTTTTAACTTTTTATATTTTTGAATGGTTGAAAAAATCAAAAGAATATATCCCATATCAAAGAATATATCCCATGACACATGAAAAATTAAATCAATTCAAGGTTTGGTTTTTGTTAATAAAGTTTTTTAGAGCAGCACCAAGCCCATTTGTTTACATATTGTCTATGGCTGCTTTGGGGCTCCAAGGGCAGAGTTGAGTATAGTTGCAACATAGTTTAACCCACAAAGCTGAAAATATTTGTCTGGCCCTTCACAGAAAAAGTTGGCCAACCTCTGATGTAAGTGAGACATCATAGTAAATTAGACCAGACCACCCAGGCAGATCGAGATGTCTCCTCTTTTCCATAGCGTGTGACTTAAAATGATAATTTATTGATTCCTTATTTTCTTTTTTTTCCTCTTCCACTAAACTGTGAACATCTTGAGACTAGATATTTTTTCTTCAGTTAACTTTGTCTTTTGGTACTTAGCACACTGTACTTCCTTAGTAAATGTTTGCTGGAGAAATAGGTGTATGTAGATTTACATGGGTGTGACACTCACGTGTAGATATCAGAAAGCATCTGCTGCTTTTGTTTGCTGACCCCTATTCCTCACTGCCAGGAACCATGAGACTTAGTTGAAGCTGAGCCCTTTTATCCGCACTCTAGGGGTAGGAATGTGATCCAGGCCTATCCAGTAAGCCTTTTTCAGTCTTTAAATACTTGGAAACTCACAGGGCCATCTTTCCCTTAATTTAGTATTGCCTAGAGTTGACCTTAACTTTCATCCTGCCCCAAACTGGAAGAATATCCATGAGGAAAAGTGGAAGTTTATCCCTCTGGGTACTCACTAGTCCTGTTCTTATGTGGTATGCACACACACATAGAACCTAATGTCAAAGGTGAGCAGGTGGATTAGAGCATCTTGTGTGCTCTTTGGATTGCCCTTGGGTGGAGAAGGAACTCTAAGAGAAACAAACAGGGAGAGGGACAGAAGAGCAAATGCAAAAAATGGAAGGCAAGAGGAAGAAAAGAAAGAGGTAGAATGTGGACCTGTATGAACAATTGCCTCAAATGCCATTTTTTTGCACCAGCAAAATCTAAGATGAGTGGTAGGTACTTCAGAAGGAATATTAATATTTTTAAGACATTGGGTATGATTTATGAAATATAAAATATCTTAATTTGTGAGCACTTTACAAATGATAAGCCTTATGCTTTTACATTAAAATATTTTAATTTTATAAGTAATATATGGATACATTCTTGTTCAAAGTTTAAAAAAATATACATTTTATATATATATAAAATATATATTCACAATAAACAGTGAGGCTATGTGCTTCTACCCTGTGTAACGCATAGGTGTTTTTTACCCTAACACAGAGGATGACAGATATATAATGTCAAGCTAGATGGCAAAGCTGAATTTCTGACTCGGATGTTCCTACTCTTGATTCAGTGATCCTTCTACATGCCGTGACACTCTAAAGGGGAGCCTAGTGGCCTAGAGACACAGCTCTGAAAATGGAACACTGGTCTAATTTGAGGAGCCAACTTCTCCAGAGAGCAATACCTGGTTTCCAAGTCATTCTCAAATAAAATCGCAGATCCCAAATATTGTGGGTTGAATTGTATCCCCCTAAAAAAGATACATCCAAGTTCTAACACCTAACATGTCAGAATGTGACTCCATTTAGAAATAGGGTCATTGCAGGGGCGCCTGGGTGGCTCAGTTGGTTAAGCCACTGCCTTCGGCTCAGGTCATGATCCTGGAGTCCCGGGATCGAGTCCCGCATCGGGCTCCCTGCTCGGTGGGAGTCTGCTTCTCCCTCTGACCCTCCTCACTCTCATGTGCTCTCTCTCTCTCTCAAATAAATAAATAAAATCTTTAAAAAAAAAAAAAAAAAAAGAAATAGGGTCATTGCAGATATGATTAGTTAAATTAGATGAGGTCATACAGGAGTAGAGTGAGCCCTTAATTCAATATGACTGGTGTCCTTTTAAGAAGATGGCCATATGAAGACGCAGAGACACAGGGAAAATGTCCTCTGATGGTGAAGGCAGAGATTGGGGTGCGTAGCTATAAGCCAAGGAATGCCAAAGATTACCAGCAGACTACTGGAAGGTAGAAGAGATAATGAAGGATTTCCCTACAGTTTTAAAGAGGAGCATGGTCCCAACAACATCTTGATTTCAGACTTCTAGCCTCCAGAACTGTGAGACAATAAATTTCTGTTGTTTTTAAGCTGAAAAGTTACAGCATCCCTAGACACCACTACACCAGGTAAATTCTATGTAACGGAGATAAAAACTTTTGCTAACAACTTATTCATAAAAAGTGATCATATTCTCTTGGTCAGGATGACATTTTCTGTTTATATCTTAAGTTGCTCAAAACAAAGCAAAAGCTCATAAAATGCCAGAAATATGGTATTATGATTTTTATCTTTCAGTTACTCAATGAGGATTTAAGAGGTCAAAGAACATTTTCCTCAACATCTTAATTATAAAATTTTTTTTTAACTCTGAGATTATTTTGTTGGAAACATATAAAGAAATACTTACACATTATTGTTGTATGAGAACCTTTTCAACTTAAGCGATGGCAGAAAATTTATAAAACGTGAATGCTTCTTGAAGTATATATTAATTTTTTTCTCTCCTTGCAGGAGAGGGCTTGCGAGAAGGTCATTGAATTTTTTTCATTGAGCTAGTTTTGTGCTGGGGATGACCTATATGTAATAATATGTGGTGAAGGTCCTTCCAGTTTTAATATATCTGCTTATTACCCTGGCCTACCATTCCTTCCCTTTGAGTCATTGCTTTGGGCTAGAGAACAAAGGTGAGGGGATTGTCTTCAGAGATTGTGATAGCTCAGACACCTGAGAGAGGCAAAAGATGAGGGTTTAGATTTTCCATTGCTCTTGTCCCATTGGCTGGTGAGCATGGAATAATTTACTTGATCTGCTAAAATTTAGCATAAATGTCAAAGAATCAGGATTGGAGAGGCTTATTTGGGTGGTGGAGAAGGCACAAGTAATAAGAGCATGGAGGATTGTTGCGGAGACCAGTAGGCTCCTTATTCGGACAACATCCTTATGTGGATAATGTCCTTTGATGGATGACATTCTTACCTGGACAACATTCTTACTTGAACAGTGGTTCTTCACTATCTGGGAAGGTCATCCTCTCCATTCGGCTAGACAGCTTTAGGAGTGATGTTCTGGAGCAAGTAAGAATGAAGGTCCACCCACCAAGGAGCAGTTGGAACCACGCCATTGAAGAATGGAGGTGGGGGTGGGTACAAATACTACCTTCATACCCCAGTGAGGAGGCAGGACACACAGTGGGGCCTTGAGTATCAATATTCTAGGAGCAGAAAGATGGGAATTGATGCTGATGAGCAAGCCCAGCAGAGAGGGAACAGGGAGAACAAAGGAGAAAAGGACACTCAGAGGACCACCTTCCCTTTAGTTGGTTTTATCTAGAGCTAACCTTTTTCATCCTGCCCAAAGCTGCCGAGCTATCCACCAGCAACAGTGAAAAGTTGATCCCTCTAGGTACCCACTGGTCCTGTTCTTGCAACACACACACACACACACACACACACACACAGAACCCAATGCAAAACTGTTCACTCTGAGGTAGTCATCATTTTGGCTATGGACTACAAGAGGAGATAATTTGCCTGTCACCTTTAACATCCTTCCTTCTCTTTTCAGAGGATGGGTAGGCCGCTGTGATCCTTACAGAGCTGCCCCTCACAGGAAGCTGGATAGGCTTCTTGAGAATGAGGACCTTGATTTATACATTCAGGCATGTCTCCAGAAATATTTGTTGATTGACTGATTATGTCTATGTGGCCCATCAAGTCAAATCTACCCAAGGTATGTACACATAAACATCCTGCTCTAAGACCTATTTCTGACATGTCATGTTGAATATAAAACAGAAGGAAATAAGGCCAGAGGACAAGCACGTGTTATGCAGACGTACTTGTTTTATGCACCGCCGGCTTCAGAACCAATGGCAGAGATATGTAGGGACTAATATACTTCAGATGAGCAAACGTTAAAATCTGTGTTTGCAAATAAATAGAAATGACTTTCTGGAGGGAAGAGAGGGTGGCGGAAAAGGGGTGAAGTAAGAAAGAATGTGTAGAATTATGGGAGGAACATCTGGTTCAGTTAAAGAATAAAACCTAGAAAAACAAAACCTGGGGGCCCGGATGTTCAGTTTCTGTTGATGATAGCTTCGTAAGAGCTGGGACTTTGTCCTTTTTCACAGCTGAGACCTGGGGCTTTGTGGTTTATAACAAGAAATGTGTATTTGGTCTTTGTCCCTGTTTCTGGCACAGAACTCCTATTCAGGCCTACCCCTTGGTTGCAGGTTGAATCAATCACCAGTGGTCAATGATTTAATCAATTACGACGAAATAACAAAGCATCTGTAAAAACCCAAAAGGATGGGATTCCCGGTTGGTGAGCACGTGGAGATTTGGGGAGAGTGGGGGGCCCGGACAGGGCATGGAAGCTCTGCTCTCTTTCCCCACACCTTGCCCCATGCATCTCTTCCATCTGGCTCTTTCTTTTATAATAAACCAGTATCCTAGTAAATAAAATGTTTTCCTGAGTTTTGTGAGCCACTCTAGCAAGTTAATGAAACCCAGGGAGGAAGTTGTTGGAACCTCAAATGTAGAAGCTGGTTGGTCGGAGGCGCAGGGGACAACCTGGGTTTGTGATGGGCATCTGAGGTGGAGGCGGGGCGGGGGCAGCCTTGTGGGACTGAACCCCGTCTCCCCCCATGTTGGAAGTGAGTGTACACCCTTCTAAGACCCTAGTGCCCACAACAGGCACACAATAGATATATGTTGAAGGAACAGAAGAAACTTTGGAAACAATTTCCTGCTTGTGAGAAAACGCATTAGACCCACAGTTTTTAAATCAAAGGGTTGTTTTGTTTTGTTGTTTTAGATGTTGATTTCTCTCTTCAAACAACATCTTGCTGAACATAAATAATGGCAGAACCACACTTGAATGCAAGTTCAAGTGGGGCGTCCAGTGATGTCATCCAAGCTCCTCTCGAGGTCTGCCCTCTTCATTGCAGACACTCCAATTCACTAGACCTGGGGAGAGGCAGATCTGGGTGTTTGGGGGGATGTGGAGGCACGTTAGGAAGGTGCAGCTCCAAGGCTCCCCTGGGTAGTAGACTGGATGTGCCATGAGAGCAGAGAATCTACACCTTGTGTCCCTCACAACTCGAGGACCATGTTCACTGGAGGTGCCAACACTGTGTTCCCTGCTTCTCCTACTGTAGCTGAAGGTTTGTGGTCTTCCAAGCTTCCCTCGGAGCTGATTTTGGATTCTAAGGATTGTTAGCGTCATCATAGACACTCAGTGAATGTCTATTGATGTAGTCTAGCATTCTCAGAAAATTTGGGGACAGGGCAGAAAGGTCTTTTTCTTCTCTTCATCCAAGATAGAGCTTTCCCCCTTTGAAATGTCTCTTTCTGACATTTTTATTCACAGCATCCCAGTGGATGGGGAAAGACAAGCATTTCTTCCCCTTACTTTATAGATGGGGAAACCAAGAACTAGAAAAATGGATCCATTTACTCCTTGCCAAAAAGACAATTCAAAGCAGAGCTTGGACTGGCTTCCATGGACATATTTACAGTGAATGGCTCTCCTTAAGCCATAAAAAGGAAGATCTTTTCACACAAGAGTACATTAGAATCAGCTCTAATATAAATGTTTCCTACTCCTCAGGTAGTTGGTAATGTATGGGTATGGTATGATCTCATGATTTTGTTCAGCAACAAACACCATCTTATATTTTATTTCAGAGATGATAAACTTTACAATCAGATAATGTTATTTTATACACTTTGGGTCCCTCAGCCCCTTTCAAAATACTACTTAGACTTTTCCTATCAGCAGTATTTATTTATTTATTTTTTTAAAGATTTTATTTATTTATTTGAGACAGAGAGAATGAGAGAGACAGAGAGCACATGAGAGGGGGGAGGGTCAGAGGGAGAAGCAGGCTCCCTGCCGAGCAGGGAGCCCGATGCGGGACTCGATCCCGGGACTCCAGGATCATGACCTGAGCCGAAGGCAGTCGCTTAACCAACTGAGCCACCCAGGCGCCCCTATCAGCAGTATTTATATACTACATTTCCCATTTATTTTCATCAAGCCCATTCTCTCAAAGATTCTAATAAGCTTCCTTTGTAACTGAATTCCTCTATTTCCTCTCCAGTACCTATTAAAGAACAGACCTCCTCTGGAAGGCACAACATTTAATGTGTTAGCTTACACTTTGATTCTCAGACTTTTCGAGATAACCTTGAAAGGGCATCGGCTCTATGGCGTTCTCTAATGAATATCATGGGAACGTGCATTTTTTGACCCAAACCACGAGAGGCCCTCCTTTGGAAGTTATCCCAGATTTGGGTCTGTGGGATCATAAGAATGAGTTTATTTATGGACAATGATTATGTGAAATCTTCTGTAAAAACACAGAAAATTCTAATCATTGCCTTACTTTCGGGCATCTCTCCTCAATCTGAGCATAATTTCTTTCAGTTTTGATCAGGATGTGTGATGCATAACTAATGGGCTTCCCACTGCCATCTGGCAGACTGTGTAAGTTCACAGCTCACACTACGGCAGAAGCAATACCACAAGCCAAATTTAAAGTAAAAGTGGGCTACAGGACAGTTGAGTCTGTAAGAATGAATTCTCACGTAGCTCTGGAAATTCTTCTCGGTGGGACAACCATTTGTAAATAGTGTGTAAATTTCCATAGCCTTCCAATAGGGCTCTTTACCTGTACTGACAAAGGTAAATCTGAGCTTCTGAAAAATTGTCTTAACCAAGAAAATTTGCTTATTTGTGGACTTTCAAAGCTTTCTTCTGTTTGAATCACTCATTCATCACTAGTTAGAAAACAATTTAATTACATTAGGAGGGTGGATTCTGAGGACTTTCTAACTTCTAGCTTGAGAAGATGCTCGTGTATATTAACCAATATTCAAAATTGTATTTATGAATAATAATTATAGGCAAGCACCTTAATTGACTTCCTTGACACGATTGTCCCTGTCAGTCATCCTTTACCTCTAGGTGGGTTGCTACAATTCTCCTGAGTAACACTGGAGGAATAAAAGAGGACACTGGCAAAATCAATTATTTTCGGGGTAATTTATGCTCCTTGTAATTCTTGCATGATATCATTTTTCCCTTAAGAAATAGTGCCGGGGCGCCTGGGTGGCTCAGTCAGTTAAGCCTCTGACTCTTGATTTCAGCTTGGGTCATGATCTCAGGGTTGTGAGATCGAGCCCCGCGTCAGGCTCTGCGCTGGGTATGGAGCTTGCTTGAGATTCTCTCTTCCTCTCCCTCTGTTTCTCTCTCTCTCTGTCTCTCTCTTAAAAACAAAAAAAGGAAATACTTCCTGCCACGTCTTTTTCACATTATCCTGTTCCCAGGTCAGAACATATCTTTCCATTGCATTCACTTATACTCGTTGTGATTGTAACTCAAGCAAGCCAACTTGAATTTGCTTAGACTCCAAGGAGAAGTCAAATAACTCTTTCATTGGTTCTAAAATTTGCCTTACAATTTTTAAAAATATCTCTGCAATAACATGAGTCTAACACTTGATACCACATTATGGTTTAACTGTGAGCGTATTTACATAACATACATACTAACAAACTGGTGCATCTTTTAATTGATAGTGTCCTAAACTTGATCAGATAGGGGAAGTCATGAGGAGATTGCAATACAGTTGAGTCTCAGGAACTACCTGAACCAGAAGCTCAAACCCTACTGGAACTTTCTGTCTAACCATCTTCCCTCATTTGAATTGGCTGCATTTCTTTCACTGCAGGCTGGCTTCCTGGGCATGCGAGACACAGGGCTACAGCTTCTTAGTTTCATATCTTCTGTGTTCCATAGACTGAGACACAAATTCAAAGCTGCCAGTAAAGGCACTCCTGGTCTTAATTTGGGTCAGGTGCCCATCCCAAGATCAGTCACATTTGGTTGGGGAAATGTAGTTGTGAAAGAATCATAAGGAGAATACTCCTATAGAGTAACCGTGCGGACGGGAGGTGTGGTGGGGAGTGCACTTCTCAGGAGCAGAGAAGTCAAGTCTGCAGGGGATGATGCCACTGATATCTACCGTTGTTATATCTATATTAGCAGGTGATCAATTACCTTGCTTCAAGAATGTGAAATCTTTACTGGTCCCGTTCTGCGCTTTGTTCTCTTTACAGTTCTCACCCTGCCCTCATGTTTAGGACAAATTGCAAGAGGGGAAATTCAGGAAAAATAAAGATATTTCTAGATCACATCTTTTTCCGCCCCTTATTCACAGAGGGCAAAACTTTATTGAATCCCCAGGGAGAAAAAGTGTGTGCGCTTGTAAAGGAATCTGCCGTTTGTGTAGGACGTACTCCAAACCCTTCTGGATTGTACCTCTGAGGCGAGGAAGCTAAACATCCATTTCTCAGGCTCCTTTGCAAGTAGCTTCCACCAGAAACTTGGAGGGTGGCATGAACAGGATGAAATGGCAGCCCATCAGGAGCTACGGTCCGGTGGTGGAGACTGATGTTTCGAGAGCCGCGGACACAAGAGTCTGCTGTCCCATGCCCTCAGAGCAGCCAAGAGGTTCCCTGGTATCCCACAGGCTCCTAGTGTGGTTGGGTATTTCTCCTGGTGGCATTGTTCTTGGCTGTGTGGCTGCCAAACTTCTTTCTGGCCCGCTTGGAAATTCTATAAACCCAGATAGCAAATGATAAATCCATTTCTGTTGAAACTAGCTTGCGTGGATTCTGCTGTCGGCCCCTCAGATCCCTGACTGATACACTCACCCTGTCAACAAGAACATTAGAACTTTCCGTTTCATCACAAAAATATTAAAATTTGGGTCTAGTGGTGAAGTAGCCACATGGAATCAACTTTCTAAGCTTTTATCCTTTGCATCCACATTTAGCTGATACGTTTGTTCATCCACATTATCTCATAAGAGATGGACAGGAGTGCAATCCCCAATTATTACTGAAGATGTAGGAAAACAGACAGCCTTCCTTGGAGAAACACATGCTTAAGGACATATGCTCTGGAGTCCAATTTACTGATCCATGACTTTGGCCAAGCTGTTTGACTTGTTTATGCTTCCATTTCTAAATAAAATGTAAAAAGAAGACAGAAGTACCTATCTCAAAGGGCTGTTTTGAGGAATAAACCAAGCAATCCATGCAGAATATTTGGGAAGTTGCCTTGGGTACAATAAACTCTCAGTCAACATTGGCTATCATATCATTTACCTTTGCTGAGTATAAGTCAGTATATCATTATTGGAGGACAATTTGGCAATATCTTTCAAAATGTCTATGTACTTTGGCTCAGCCGTTGTACTTTGTATCTAACCTACAGAAATACACTTGCCGGAATTGTTGTTCAGTGGGGGAAATAGTTAAGCAGATTGTATCATATCAGAGAGCACTGTGCTGGCAGTTAAAAAATATAATGGAAGTCTGTCCATTCTACAGGGAAAGATCACCCATATATTGTCCATTGATCCAACACATATTTATCGAGGACTTAACTTTGCCCAAAGCGTTCCAGGTGCTGAAAGTTAAAACTATTAAATCATGGGACAGTCTACATAGTATGACCCATGCGTGTTAGACGATTATCTGCACCTGTGTGCAAAGGTCTCCTGGGCTGTGGTCGCCTCTGCCAGGTAGGTAAAGAGATCCCAAGCTGGCTCTCCTCAGGCCACCCCATATGGAGGCAGGGGCTTGCTTTCGCACATCACCACTCCCTGTGTATCCCGGCTCCATCTTGGAGGTCTATAAATGGCCTAAACCTTTGGAAAGGGCAAAGTTCTAAGGCACGAACAGCCACCATATCTGCTGGACAACTGGTGGCTGTCCAGTCAGCTGCTGTTTATAGGAAGCCCTTGCCACAGGACAACCAGAAGAACAACTAGAGTGTTTGTTGGCTCTGTTTACCCAGAGGGCTGCTGGATCCTCTACAGACGTTGCCATGGCCCCCAGGAACGTTCTGCTACTCACAGGGGAGGAAGGTGGAGTCTCCTCTTGTATGGATGTGGTGGCTTCGTGTCCTGCCCTCATCCTGACTCACACATACCCCCCCCATCACGTCCTGTCTGTTCTGTCCCCCCACTTCCTAGCCAGTCTCTGGTGGCAAAGTCGGCCTCTTCATGCATTCTATTTCCAAACTATCGTTTGTGCTGCAAAAATTTCAGGGCTCTGATTTGGATACATACCCTCAAGATTTGGGAATTGAGAATACTTTTATTTCGGGTTTTTGGGATTCACAGCTTTGACCATGTGTCATCTCGATTCCTGCAATACCCCAGCCTCATAGTCCTGCTTTAATGCTGGGTGTATGCGGGGAGGAGGACCAAAAGAGTAAAAAAAAAAACAAAAAAACCCAAAAAACCCAAGAATTACAAATTAAAAAAACCCATCAAAAATAACAACTACAGGGGCGCCTGGGTGGCTCAGTTGGTTAAGCGACTGCCTTCGGCTCAGGTCATGATCCTGGAGTCCCGGGATCGAGTCCCGCATCAGGCTCCCTGCTCGGCAGGGAGTCTGCTTCTCCCTCTGACCCTCCCCCCTCTCATGTGCTCTCTCTCTCTCTCTCATTCTCTCTGTCTCAAATAAATAAATAAAATCTTTAAAAAAAAAAAAATAACAACTACAAATACTGAGGACAAAACCACACTGATTAACATACCAAAATATTATTTCACCACCCATAGAAGAAAATCCAGGAAACCTTCCTGGCTCTTAGTGGGATTTACCTATGAGGAATGGAAGGGGATCGATAGTGAGGTGAAAGCAGACCGCTTTCACTCTGAAAACTTCATTTGGTTTCTTTAGATTATTTGTAGACATATTTTAATGATATATTTTGGGGGCACACGGGTGGCTCAGTTGGTTAAGCGTCCAACTCTTGATTTTTAGCTCAGGTCATGATCTCAGGGTGTTGGGATTGAGTCCCATGTCGGGTTCCACCCTGGGCGTGGAGCCTGCTTAAGATTCTCTCTCTCCCTCTGCCCCTCCCCACTCTCATGCTCTCTCTCTCTCTCAAAAAAAAAACGGTATCTTCGTAATTAAAACTAATGATAAAACACAAGTTTCCCACTCAGGCCATAGTGTTCAGATCTCGGGGCCGGTATCGGGTGTGTGCGTCCTGTGTTTCCCACCCCTTTGATCTTCTCCTCTGCTCACTCTTCTTATGCCCAAATCTAGGCCACCCTTCTTCACCTGCCTGACTCAAGGCACCTCTCAGAGCTCACCTCCTCAGGAAATCTTTCACATTATCTCCTCCAGGCTGGGTTGGATAACCCTTCCTGAGTCTGTCTGCCCTCTCTACAGACTGTCATACTTACCAGGTGGCCTTAAAAGATCTGTTTATGTTTTTTCTCCTCTCTCTATAAGGATAGAAACTGTCTCATTCATGCCTGTGACTCTAGATCCTACCACAATGCCTGACACGTGGGAGTGTTCAGTACAATGTTTATTTAAATTCTGTTCCTGCATCCAAGCCAGAAAATTGCTGCCCTGACATACTATAAATATGTGCAGATGCAAAAAAAAAAAAAAAAAAAAGAAATTCTAACATCAACTCCACTTTCCCTGCAAACTGACGCTTCTTTTTTCTATATCTTCCATATCTCGTCTTTCACATCAATGGCTCCAACCTTCCTCACATTCCAAAGGTGAACTTCCATTCTAAATTTACCAGAAAAATTTGGACCCTTCCTCTTTCCTCTAGTCCTAACCAATTATAAGTCACCCTGTTGAGACTCATCCTCTGCTGTGCTTTTGGAAGCGCCTCCTTCTATCTCCCCTTGAGCCTATCTATGTTCAAGGAGTTCATTCATTACCACCACTTTCTGTTATCTCGGACATAGTTGGGCATGACTTGGCAAACTGCAGCAAGATGACACATTCATTCGTTTGACCATTATTGAGCACCTACTGTATGCCAAGCCCTATGCTGGATGCGAGGCTTCAGAGATAGATTAAGAGGCTGTCTTTGTCCTTGTAGCAGTTAGAATCCCAGCAGAAGAGAGATGGCAGTTCGTATTGGGTCATTTGAGGAGAATGTAGAGAGAGTTTAGGGAAACCACATGGGATAGAGTAGTCCCCTAAGGCTAGAAATACTGGGAATTACCATCCTTAGGCCTGAAATGGGGGGGGGAGGATGGGAGGCATAGCTGCTGGAACACGGGAAATGAAGAAGTACCAGCAAGCTCTGTAGAGAGGCTTCCTGACAATGTGGCTTTCGGTCAAGGGCACAGTCAGCTGATGGCAACCTGGCAAGGAGGGAGCTGGGGAATAATTACCTTGACTTCACTCTCCTCACCCTGCAGTGTCCTTTCCCAACCAACTGGAGGCCGGTGGAAGAGGAAGCCAGTTGATGCAGTCTATACATGGGCCTCCTGGAGCAGAGCAGGAAGGAGGAGGTAAGAGCGGACCTGGACAGGCAAATTAAAAGTATCCTGTGAATCTTCAAGGAGATCAGTATCTAACAGAAATAAAAGTAGGTGCTTATAATACGACATGGGATGTGATGGAGTAGCCATATAGCGTACACTGGTGTGATTACTATATGCCAGGCACTATTTTGCATGACCTAAAAAAAAACCCCTACAGTGTCAAGGTACTGGGGAAGGAAACTAGTCTGGAAGGATCAGATAAGTTTTTTGGAGAGAGCAAAGTGGAGACGAGTCCTAGAGTATGGGTGTGAGATAATTGGGTGAGGCTGGGCTTAGGGAGGGAGCAAGAGCAGAGATATGGAGAAATAAAATAGTGTGATTAGAATCTCATGAAGTTCATTGTTGAGTCTGGGGAAGGGAGCATTAAGACCATATTGAAGAGGGAGGCAAGGGTTGGATGATGGAAGGCCCACATAAATTTTATCCAATGGATGATGGGCAGAAAATGGACAATTTTTTTCACTGAGATATAATTGATATATAACATTATATTAGTTTCGGGGGTACAACATAATGATTTGATATTTGTATAGATTGTGAAGTGATCGCCATGTAAGTCTAGTTAAATCCATCACCATATATAGCTACAAATTCTTTTTCTTGTGATAGAACTTTTATGATCTACTCTCTTAGCAACTTTGAAAAATGCAATGCAGTTACTGTAATCACCACGCTGTACATTACATCCCCATGACTTATTTATGTTACAATTGAAAGTTTCTTCCTTTTGACCTGCTTCACCATCTGGCCACCCTCCCCCCTTTCTGGCAACCACCAATCTGTTCTCTGTATCAATGAGCTCTTTTTTTTTTGGATTCCACCTATAAGTGAGATCAATGGTATTTATCTTTCTGTGTCTGACATTTCACTTACCATAATTTCCTCTAGATCCATCCATGTTGTTGCAAATGGCAACATTTCCTTCTTTTTTATGGCTGAGTAGTATTCCGTTGTATGTAGGTACCACATCTTCTTTACCCATTCATCCACTGATGAGCTCTTAGGTTGTTTCCATAGTGTCCCTGGATGAGGGGCAGCAGATGGATAGTTTTCAACAAGACAGTGAAATGGTGACCTTGGCCATCAGGTGACTCTGAGACTGTGGGAAGCATGGATTTTTGGGAGGAAAGACCAGAGATGGGGAGAGCAATGACAGAAGACCACAGTGATGACAGAGAGAGAGATGATGTGGCAGGAACCCAGGCTGGAAAAGGGGTGATGAACATGAGGAACGTAGAGGAACCAGAGTGGCAAGTCTCGGGGATTGGAAATGCATGTTGTAGGGCAAGGAGTTATATCAAAGATGACACACAGGTGTCCAGCTTGGGTAATTGTCAGATGATGGTGAGTCCCGCTGTGCATTGCTGAATAAAGGGGAGAAGGAAGGGTTCCTTTCGTTGGTTCCATGGGACATCCAAGTGAAATTGTTTAGCAATTGGAAGAAGAATAAGAGTCTAAACTGCAGGAACAGATTTGGGAATCAAACAGGGACTGATGGCGAGAGAGAAGGAGGGGATGTGTAGGATCCAAAGGGACCTTTTTTCTAAAGGAATATACATTTCAAGAAGCTTGATATCTGGACACTTTTAACTCTCCCCTTCCTTCTTGCAACTCTACTGTCATGGCTTCCGTGAACTTGTTTTCCCCTGGTCTTTCTTGTTTTGTCCCTCTGCTTCTTTCTTCCCATGATATACCTCCATCTTCTGCCCTCTAAACATGCGCACACCTAAAGTACTTATAGACCCGTCATGTTTCCAAATTGTAGTAGTTCTTACTGACTTGTTCTAAATCCAACTAAACACTCATGACTGCCTCAGGGGTGGCCCCAGAGGCTCCCAAGGTATGAGATCACTTCCCACCTCAAGCCTACATGACTTGGGGAGGGAGTTTTATCTGTGCCAATATAACTTTCAGCCACTATCCTCCATTTGAGGCCACTTGGACTCTCCCCCTTCTCTTCACAGTTAACACCTTACAGGTACCAGCAGGTGGGTGGGCCATAGATAAAGCAATGATGATGATGATGATGATCAATAAATATTTGTAAGTAACAGATCATTGGAGGTAGGACCATATCGACTTCTACCCCTCCTATTCTCCGAACTTTTCCATATGTGCATACATTAAAAATTTAGAGAAAGATCAAGGAGCAAATAAGATAGAGGGGGCGAAGTGGGAGAGAGAGTGTGACATTTGGGCCAAATGTTTTTGCTGTCCCGCAAGCTGTAGACGTTTCATGTTTCCCCTCAGTGAGGAGGGGGAGCCTTTGCCCCTCTTTCCTATTCATGATTTGGGGAGTTTGATACAATTGAGACGCTTTCTTGGGGCTTTCAAAATCCATCATCCTTCACATGTGGGAATTATTCTAGGGCAACCAGCTCTAGAACACAAGACACTGAGTCCAGATAGAAAGCTTCTAAATAACTGGGTTGTAGGCCAGATGGCTCTCTGGAAGCAATATTGGGGCTTATTATTGAGCTGATTGTTAATTGGCAGAATATTACACTCCCCCCAGTAAACTAGTGACTACAAGACAGATACCTCCCTTCAGGAATTCATTACAATAAATGGCCCCTTCTGCCTCCTGTTAATTTAATCTCCAATCCACTATGTGTCATGTTAGTACGCTCTAATGGAATATGGATGACATCCATGCTTATGTAACTTCTGGTTGAGTGCTTTATGCTCCAACCATGCTTATTCGTGAGTCATAATCGTTGCCTGTGTTAAACCACGGCTGCAAGCCATGTGTGCCCTGTGTGGGTGTTTTATGTATGGGTGTAGTCTACAGCCTGGGAAGCTAAACCTGTTGGAAGGGATTGTCACTTACCTACGAGAAAGATCTGAACACTTAAGAGAAATCAGATTAATTTCAACTGGTTATTTACATCTAAAGTAAGGTTTGTGAGCAAAAGAAAATGTAACCAGGGGGCGCCTGGGTGGCTCAGTTGTTAAGCATCTGCCTTCGTCTCAGGGTCCTGGGATTGAGCTCTGCATCGGGCTCCCTGCTCAGCGGGAAGCCTGCTCCTCCCTCTCCCACTCCCCCTGCTTCTGTTCCCGCTCTCGCTGTGTCTCTGTCAAATAAATAAATAAAAACTTAAAAAAAAAAAAAGAAAATGTAACCAGATGGCAAGCCCCTTTCTCTGGGGGAGAGGAGTGGACAGCAAAAATAAAAGAATTCTTCTCCCAGGCTGGGAAGGTAACGTTCTCTCTGTCTCTCTCTCTCTTTTTTTTTTAAAGTAAAAGCTAGCAAGTAGTATAATAGATAAGAGGATGGATTCTGGATCCAAACCACCATACTGTCTGTGTGCACCTTGCACAAAATTTCCTTATCTTGTGCAGTTTCTTTCCTATCATCTGGGATGATAATAGTGACTATCTCATAGGACTGCTGTAAGGATTAAATGACTTAATACATTAAATACATTAATTTTAATTAATTAAATACATAATGAAAATACATTTAATGCATTAAAAACAAAAAAAACTTGGTGCCTAGCACAGTGGTACTCAAATAGCTGGCTTCTGTTTGGAGGGTTCAGCCAGGGTCCTTAGGCTGGAGCTGGACCACTCACTTGAATTGCACAAAGGAATGTGGACCCAGACCTCCTGTGCTGAGCCTTAAGAGGATGGCTCACGTGGGTACCCTACCGCTGGCTCTCTTCTCTTCTTCGATCCCTTCTCTTGAAGGCCCTGATCACTGGGTGGCTCTGTCTTGTCCTTGAGCCTCTTAGGGCAGTTCTTTCTTTTCCTTGAATCAAGCGTGCATGCAGGCTGCGGTGTGTTTGTCTTTTGTGAGACTCTGTTCTTTCCACCCCCAGCCCCGCAGGCCCCAGCGCCTCTTTTCATCTTGCTCAAGTTTGGGCAGCTCCATCAAACCCCCTGTTTGCTCTAATGGAGTGTGGGTGACTTCGTGACTGCCTTCCCGCCCTATCTGAGACCAGTCTGTTTTCCCAGAAGTGCTGTAACCGGCGGGTGCGGTGGTTCCTGTTTTTCCGCGCACCGCGGAGCATGGTAGGGGGGCTCAGTGGGCAGCTGTGTGCACTCTTCAGTAGAAACCCGGAGCTCTACGCTTGTTTCTATTTCAGAGAGTTCATTCCACCCTCTGGATTCCATTTCCACAGGCTTCAGATCTCTTCTGTCATTAGGAGGGCAGCCCTGGAGCTCTCCCACCCGCACCCCTCCCCTTGAATGTTTCCCCCAATTGTCGTTCCCTGCCATCAGGAAAGATAGAGACAACTACATGGATGGGCTCTTTGCAGATTTGAGGGTTGATGACAATGCTTTACATTTCGTGACCTCTGAGAGAAGGCATCGGGGTTGGGAGCCCTACCAACAAGCCGCCCTGGTAAGCTCCCAAGTCTTGTGTCCTTCCTGGACCACTTTTTTGAGGTTGATGGCATCGGTGGGTGCGTCTTTCCTCATTTGACTGCTGCTGGGGAATTTCTGGAGGACTCGCTTTTACTTTGTTTCCATTATTTCCTTAGGAATTAGCTATGAGCAGCTTCATTGCTCCATAGTCATCCAGAAGTTGTGTTTTCCCCTTTTAATAATAGGAATGGGACCTATTCCATATGCAGTAGAAACCCTGAACTTATCAGGCTATACCCTATTTGACTCTTTTCTGGCCTGGCTTTTTAATTTGTGGGGATCCACACGCTAGTCAGCAACACTTCAACATGAGTCATCTGGTCGATTGGCACTGTATCTCCAGCTTTCAGATCTCTCCGCAGTAACTGGGGTCATGGCGGAGCAGAGAATCATTTCAAGTGTGCCATACAAACTGATTTGCTATAACCAGCCACAGAAGTTAGTCTCCCGCAAGAGCAGTGATATAGTAGAGTGATGACATCGTGGGCTTTGGAGAAACACTGCTCGGGGTCAACTTCTGTCTCTACCACTTAGCAGCTAGCCATGCAAACTTGAACAAGTCACTTCATTTCCTGGGCCTCGATTTCCTCATCTGTAAAATGGGATGATGGTAATTCATCTTACCTACCTATTAGAGTTCTGTGGAGCTTAAATGAGTGATTATGGGTGATGTGTTTAAAAGAGTGCCTAGCTCTGGCGCCTGGCTTGCTCAGTCGGTAGAGCATGTGACTCTTGATCTTGGGGTCATGAGTTCAAGGCTCACATTGAGCAAAGAGCTTACTTAAAAAAAAGGGGGGGAAGAAAAGAAAGAAAATGGGGCTCTTGGCTGGCTCAGTCGGACGAGCACGTGACTCTTCATCTCCGGGTCACGAGTCTGAGCCCCACATTGGGTGTTGAGATTACTTAAATAAATAAATAAGTTAAAAAGAAAATAAAATAGTGCCTAGCTCATTGTAACCATTTGGGATGTAGTAGCTACGGTCTCCTTTTCTATTCTGTTGTTATTGATTGTCTGACCTAGCTTTTTCCAGCAAGTCCTGGTCTTCACTGACCAAGAGGAGCAAACATACTTTTATTGAGGAAGAGTGATGTTGAAATATAACAGCTCTGCTGATAGAGATAGGAGTAGGAAAGGGAAGAGATGAAATAAAAGTGGGAATTATAAAGTGGGTGATGGGCACATGGGTGTCTTGTTCATATACTATTTTCTCATTTCTGTGTGTATTCATTGTCCATAGTAAAAATTTACGAACAAGGGGCGCCTTGGGTGGCTCAGTCAGTTAAGCGTCTGCCTTCAGCTCAGGTCACGATCTCAGGGTCCTGGGATTGAACCCCGCATGGGGCTCCCTGCTCAGCGGGGAGCCTGCTTCTCCCTTTGCCTGCCGCTCCCCCTGCTTGTGCTCTCTCTCTCTGTCAAATAAATAAATAAATAAATCTTAAAAAAAATTTACAAACAAAACAAGAGGCAAACTGAACTCTACCAGTGTGAATAGAGTGCAGCAAGCTGGGAACTCCCCTAGGATCTGTGTGGGAAGCCAGCTTGCTGCAAGCTGCCTGGAAAACCGTCTGACAGGATCTATCCAGAACCCCAAAAATGTTTGTTCTAGTTACTATTGCTGCATGAAAAATTACCCAGAAACTTGGGTTAAAACACCATTTTATTATTTAAAAAAAAAAGCAAGAACAAAAACAAAAACCCACACCATTTTATGAAGTTCACAGATTCTGTGCATCAAGAATTCAAAGGGTAGGGATGGATAGTCTGTTGCATGGTGTGGGGGGGCCTCAGCGGGTAAGACCTGAAGGCCGGGTGGGGGTGACTCAGTGGCTTGGGCTGGAATCTTCTGACAGTATGTTTACTCACAAGTGTGGTGCCTAGACTGGTGGGACCCAAAGAGTGGTGCCTTGCTGGGCCCCCATGTGCGTTGGCCTCCTCTTGGCATGGCGGCCTTGTAGTTGTCTGGTTGGTTATGTGGTGGCTGGGGCTCCAGATGTGAGTGCTCCGACCATCAAACTTCAGAGGTCACACAACCTCCCTTCTGCTCAGTCTGTTGGTTCAAGTTGTCACGAGCCTGCCCAGACCCAGGGAGAGGGGAAATAGACCCCTGCTCTCTCTGGGAGGAGTGCCAGAGGATTTGGGGGTCTCCTTTCAAAACTGCCTCAGGGTTTATATCTTCTGATCCAGTGATTTCACTTCAAGGAATTTATCTTAATGAAATAATTCAAAATGTGAACAAAGTTTTGTGTGTAAATAGATATATGTATACATAAATAATATATTTCAGCATAATTTATAATAATGAAATATTAGAAATAAACCTAATGACTCACAATAGAAAAAGAATAAATGTTGGTGAACTGCAAAGATCATGTAAAGCCTCTAAATAGTGATAGTTCTTTAGTACACGGGGAAGTGTTCATATTTTAATTTAAAATGATAAATGTAGGATTCATTCTGTATATAACATTTAATCTAAAATGTTTTAAAAAATCTGAATTGCTAAAAATTGCATAGACAAAGACAAGATGGAAACATATTAAATATTAACGGTAACTATCTCCCCGCAGTGAGATTATGGGTACTTTAAATTTTTTTCTTTATCATTTTCTGCTTTTCCAAAAATTTGTACAATTTACATGTATTGCTTTTGTAATTACAAAAAGAAATTCTAATTTATTGGATGCATTAAAAAATAATAGTGACTCTTAACCATTATGCTTGTTATATTAAACTGAAAAAATACTTGCTGTCTTGATTAAAACTTGCATTTCTGTCACCAAGCATACACCCTCTGGGACCCAAAAGGGGGATGGATGAACTGAATAGTAGCCAGGATTAGCAGCATTTTTCAGAATCCAGTTGAGCCCCATCTAGGCCTCTTACCTCACCCTCCCCTCCATTTTTAGGACTGAGAAAGTTCTCCTCTCTGCTCAGAGTAGCTAAGATCTGGCAAGAGAGTGTGTGTCAGACACAGGACATTTGCACCCTTCCCATCTGTTCAGTGAGCAGAAGACAGAAGACCAGGAAGCTAAACCCCAGCCCCCAAGCCCCAGCTAGGAGTTTTCCTCTGCAATGAACTTTGGTTCTTCAGTAAGTCTTTCTGGCTTTTTTTCTAGGACACATCCTCCTCTCTACCCCACGTGCAGAGGTCCTTCCAGGATCCTGCTACACCTCTCCCTGGGCCTCAGGGAGTCCTCTGCTCTGCTGACCGCCTGCTCAGCTCCGCTTTCCAAGAGCTGCAAACTGCCGGCCCTAGAGACCTATCATCTCTTTTCATTCCCTCCATGCCTGCTGCATCTTTACCAGTGAGTTGATGACATTGGTTGTAAGTGAGCCTTTATGTCTAGGCTCATCAGAGGGCATCCCTGGTACCTGTCTGCCTGAAATCTGTAGCTTCCAGTAGCACTCAGTTGGCTACCTTTGCTCCCACTTCAGCCTCCAAGCAGATGACTGTACTTGGTTCCAGTGGTACCCAGTGGCTCAGGTGAACCTCCCATGATGACCAACTGCACTTGGTTCCAGTGGTACCCAGTGGCTCGGGTGAACCTCCCATGGTGACCAATGCCATCTTTCTTTCCCCAAGGCTACAGCTCCTTGGGACCCATCAATAAATGTAATAGATGGATAGACCTGAGTCCCACCACACAGTGTAGCTCCAAATATAGTTTTCCCATAGTCTGTATAATATATTACTTGTTTAAAAAGATCTCAAACATTTAATCAGTTAATACATTCAGTAGGCAATACATGAAATAAATTGGCTCCAAAGCTATATATTATTACTGGTATTATCTTTATAATAGTCTCCTGGTCAGACTCACTGATAATAGTGCTCCCATTTTAATATTAAATTCCTCAGGATAGTTTTTTTTTTTAAGATTTTATTTATTTATTTGAGAGAGAGAGAGCATGAGAAGGGGGAGGGTCAGAGGGAGAAGCAGACCCCCTGCTGAGCAAGGAGCCCGATGCGGGACTCGATCCCGGGACTCCAGGATCATGACCTGAGCCGAAGGCAGTCGCTTAACCAACTGAGCCACCCAGGCGCCCAGCCTCAGGATAGTTTTTAAAACAGTTTAAGTAATCAAAATTATTCATATTTTGTTTTAGATCACCTAGAATTTATACCATTGGGTGTTTTAGCATAACACAAAATTGTCTTCTGTGAGTTACCAGAACCAGCTGTCGGCGTCCTTACTTTCTGGTTTGTTTGATATTACATGAATAGAGGATTAGGGGGAGAGACGAAATATAGTTTAGGATAGAAAGGGAAATGGTTTATGATGCAAACGCTAACTAATATGGTTAAATCATTTGATCCTCTTAAAGGCTTTGCAAATTGGGAAAGATTTTATTCTCTATTCCAACCCAATTTCAACGACTGAATTGTTTATACACTCAAACAAACAAAGTGTCATCTTTGCTACTTGTCACTCACAAATATTCTAGTTCTTCTGGAGACATGGTAAGGTGCATGGCAGGATTCCTGCTTTGGTGATAGTTTGACCATGAGACTTACATTGGCTGATGACTTGTGAGTAGAAGTAACAAGAAACAAGATGTATCACTTCTGGGTGAAGCTTCGGGAACTGGGCTGTACTTCGCCACATTTTATGTGCCTGCTAGGTTGAAATGGAGCTTTTATCCCCTGGTTCCCAAGCGCCTGTATTAGACATGTAGTGGGATAGAGAAATGCATCTTATGAAACCACTGAGATTTCAGGATTGTTTGTTATTGGAGCATAACTGAGTCCATCGTGACTGGTAATATAGGTAGCTAACTAGCTGATGGGTAGGTGTGTATGTAGGTAGACAGATATACAGAGAGATAAAAATTCAAATATCCTGGTAGTAGTTGTTCATGGGTAGGAAAGTAGGCCTAGAAATCATGACTCCAAAACTCCTACTCTAACATTGACTAATTATTCACTATCTTTGATTACAATTCATTTGAATCCCCCTACTCTGAATTAAAAATTATATTTCCATCCTGTTGCTATTTATTTAGAGTTTTTGCAAGGTATTTTCAGTGGGGGAAAAAAGGCAAATTACAATGTAGGATGTACAGTAAGGCTCAGTTTTTGCCAAGAAAATATTATATATGATTAGAGAAATGTCTGGAAGGCTATATACCAAAATATAAACTGTAGGGGGAGAATACAGGTGATTTTCATTTTCTTTATGTATACTTATTTTCTACTTAAAAAAAATGTAAGCACCTGTCATGAGCATCTATTACTTTTGTTCTAATCAGTGTCCATTCCTTTGGGTAACTGCCCTGCTTTTGGCCCATGTGATTCTGGATGTCCTGAGAGCTAAGAATTCTTCCCTTCCCACCTCCCTGCCTCCCCACCCCACCCAACATGAAGGTGGTTATATATCTTCTGGACTTGGCAGGTCAGATGCTCTCCTGGAATCTGAATCTCTGTCCATACACATAGGATGGTTTGGGGAGGTGTATCATCCATTGGCAATGTCAAAAAAAGAATCTTTGGAACTTCTTTGACTTCTGTCTTTCTTGAGGCTTTAGGAGTTACTTTAATTTTAGGGTTATGCAGCTTCTTCTGTTCATTTTGTGTTTTTTTAAAAATTTTATTTTAAGTAATTTCTATGCCCAACATGGGGCTCGAATGCATGACTCCAAGATCAAGAGTCGCATGCTCTACCTACGGAGCCAGCCAGGCGCCACTGTTCATTTCGTCTTTGGTTTTGTCTTTGATCTGAATTGATTTGGGGGTTTGCAATGAAAATATTTTTACTAACACAACGTGTATTACTTGTTTGGTTTAAAAGATTAACAAGATAAAACATAAAGTATGAATTTGGTTTGTCCTCTTGCCCATGAAGAGTTAAGTCATGGAAACTTTTTAGGCTTTTTATTCTTGCTTCTTTCAAGCTGGTTGTGATTATTAGCAAGTTTCTTTTAAGAATGAACAAGACATTTGCAATCAGCTAGTGCTGGGTGTATGTGTGTGCATGCTTATGAGGACACATGGTGTTATGTGATAATTGGAACTTAAGCTGAACTTATGTGAACTCAGACACGCTGGGAGTGTGTGAGTCAAGGTCATATAAGCGTGGGTATGTGAAAATGGTGGGTCAATATCCTTCCATTCTAGCTAGCCACCCACCATTTCATCCACACCTGCTAGTTATATTATATGAACATATTATTTCTGGCTTCTTTCATGTAGTGACTTGGACTGCCCCAAGCAACAGGCCACCCTTCCTAGCAATTTGGTCCTATGCTCTCCAGTACTTTTTACATAAAACCTATTCCAGGGGTAGTATTCCCTCTCTCATTCCCCATTCACCAAATATTTGTTGAGCAATTGCCAGTGCAAAGAGATGTACCAGTTGCTGAGGATCGAAAGCAAGTAAGACAAGACTTTGTCTTAAGTCTCCAGGTTCACAAGGACCATGAGAAACATACCTAGACTCCTTAGGAAGCCAACCAGGATAACTCTGGAGACTCCCCAAACCTGAAGCCCCTTCCACACCCCCCACTTCACGGGAACGGGAGTCTGGTAGTCATTAATGTTATTCCCCAATGTTTCTGGTTCTCCTTCTTTAGAGCACATGGTACCATTGCATTTCCCTCCCTCTTGAAGTTAAGAGCAGCCAGGTGACTTGCTCTGGCCAATAGGATGTGAATGGAAGTAATATATGTCACTTCTGAGAAAAAGCCTTGATGAACAAGTGCATGGTTTTCCATGTCAGTGACTGGCCATGTTCCAGATGATGAGGCTCTCTTAGCCTGGGTTCCATGATAAGGGTGATTTGGAACAGAGCCCCTGACACTGACCCAAGACTGACGATTATGTAAACATGAAAAAACTATGTTGTTTTAAGCCACTGAAATTTGGGAGTGTTTATTACCTCAGCAGAACCTAGCTTTCCTGACAGATACAGTGGGCATCTCCCCGACCCGACAAGAGGTTTTGTGGTCCTGAATCAAGCTCTCTAGTCTGAGGTGGGACTGGGGGTCCCCGGTGGCCTGCAACACTAAATGTTAACACTGAACTTAGTCTAGCTGGAATTCCCAGAAGCAACAGTCCTTTCAAGTTGAGTAATTCCCCCTTCGCTTCAAAGGGGCCGCCTCCCTGTGCCATCAAAGTCTTTGAAAGAGTAAAACCCAAGGGCAGACCTACTTGGCAACAGTACATCCATACCTGGTGAAGAAAAAAGGGACCACCCCTGAGAACCAGGATTAGAATTGTCTGTAACAAAACAGACCTGAGGATGGTGGGCAAGCTGGTGTGCCCTACTGAGAGTCTCTAATCTTGAAATCTGGGCTCCCCACTTCACTCTGCATTTAGAATCAGTGGCTGAAGCCACTTCTGAGATGTATTTTGACAGAAAAAAAATGGTGCAGACATCACCAGAAATTAAGAAAATGCAACACAAAACAGCACAATGATCATTTTCTTATGTTATTAATTTGGCCAGAGATATTTTAAAGGTCCTGTGCTGGCAAGGGTGATATAAATCGCTACAGTCTTTCTGTAGACCAATAATGTAGCAGATATCAAAAGCCTTAAAAATAAAAAAATAATAATAAAAAAATAGAAAGCCTTAAAAACATGTATGCTCATTAATCCCTTCTTGCATGGTAATAGAATTTTTAGCTGGGCTACTCAGAATAGAGATGATATTCCCAGCTTCCCTTGCAGCTGAGAATGAGCACATGAATAAGTTCTGGCCAATGGGATGAGAGCAGAAGGGATGTGGTGACCTCCACGTTGAGCCGTGAAAGGACAGAAGTAAGTTCTCTTGTTTCCCCCCTTTTTCTTTGTCCTCCTGTCTGGAATTCAGATCACTTGGACAAGAGCATCATCTAGGGATGCCAAAGCTGCAAGATAGAAAGAGCCTGGGTCCTTGATATCATGGAGCAAAAACCACCATCCCAGCTCTGGCTTTATCCCTGATATAAAGACACATATGTCAATTAAGTCCCAGCATGTCGCATGTATGGCCAAAATATCCCAACTAATGCAGCAGAATCTCTACTTTTGGAGATTTATCCTAAGTCAATAATGGAGGATATGTGTAAAAATGTAAGCATCAGTGAAATTTATCACAGACCTTATGTGAAAGTTGCAAATAAACTACTAGTGGTTTGGTTAAAGAAATTATACTTTATTTATAATAATTTATTATAGTTTACAATGGAATACTAGGAAGCCATTCAAAATTATTACATATAAGAATATTTGCTGGGCGCCTGGGTGGCTCAGTTGGTTAAGCGACTTTCTTCGGCTCAGGTCATGATCCTGGAGTCCTGGGATCGAGTCCCGCGTCGGGCTCCCTGCTCAGCGGGGAGTCTGCTTCTCCCTCTGACCCTCCCCCCTCTCATGCTCTCTCTATCTCATTCTCTCTCTCTCAAATAAATAAATAAATAAAATCTTAAAAAAAAAAAGAATATTTGCTGATGTAGAATAACATCTATTTTTTTAACTGCACACGTAAGATGAGAAAATGATAGCCCATATAAACAATCTCAGCTTTTCCCTCTTTGCACCTGCAAAGAATTCTGAGTCCTGCAGGTTTCTCTCTCTCCCTCATTCTCGGTGGAAGGACCTGTCTTGCCAGATGAGCTTTCTTAGGCTTCTGTCTTGAGAACTGAGAGGAAAGAAAAAGGGGGAGAAAGATGTGAGTCACGTTGGTTAGGGCTAGGAGGATATTTTCTGAAGGGTTTTGAGAAAGGAGAGGTGAGCTGCTGCATGTGGGATGGTGGGAGGGAGAAGAAAAAGGGGATTTTGAAAAGTATGCCTGTGGGCCACCTGCCTCTTCAAGGTATTTGGGCTGAAATTATTTCAGGCTGCTATGAAATGCAGGTATTGAACCAGGGGATCTCTCTATCATGGACGTAGAAATGGGTCCTGAAGATATATATCAAACACCCAGGGTTTTTTTTTTTTACTTTTTGTCTTTTGTTTTTTTAACCAGCTTTTCCTCTGGGTAGGTAAAAATCCATCTTCTGCTTTTCAGTTTTCTGCTAGTACTTCTCCATTTGTAGTTAAAAACAAATGCTTAGATTTATTTTTTTTTTTAATGGTTGCTGAGCCTTGCTAATAGAAGCGGAAACATAAATTCATCCTGTCCTTTTCCCTTAGCACATGGAGAGGTGAGGGGAGAGGAGGAGGTAATTTCCCACCTTCACTGTCTCCAACACATACCGCCATCTGCTAGAAGCGACCACGTGCCTTCCCCTGAGCCAGTTAGAGTCAGGTCAGGTGGGGTATGTCCACAGTTCCCCAACCACCCAGTGGTGGAGGGGATGAGGGAGCTTGGTAGTAGTCTGCTGCTTTGTTTCTGGGATGATGGGACCATGGACACCCTCCTGGGCATCCATGACAGGCCCTCTCGCTACCTCACCAAATCCTCACCCTACCAACAGACCTCCTGCTCCTATTCCTGGTTTTGATTTTTGGTAGGATTGAAACTCAGCTGGTTGGAAACCTGGTCACCATGACTCTCTCAAGAAAATGAATGAACTCTGCCTCTGGAATTCTTGATCCATAGCTGTGGCACATACCTGATGGCTCGAAAATGACAGTTTCACAGAACATTCTGGTGCCCCTTTTGCCCCACTTCAGGGAGTATCGATCAGAGGCAATGGGGGAGGTCCCAGGTTCTGGTAATCTCAACATAGAAAGGAGAGAGAGAATGGTGTTTTGTTAGTCCACATAAGTGAGAGTTGATTAAATCCCGTGCTTGACTACTTTTAGCTATCTCTGTCCCCAGGGAGACGTCCTGAAGTCTTCTGGGCAGCTCGAGAGATAAAGTAGAAAGAGTATGGCAGGAACACTTGGGCACTGTTGGTGGGAATGCAAATTGGTACAGCCACTGTGGAAAACAGTATGGAAGTTCCTCAAAAAATTAAAAATAGAAATATCATATGCATTACTTGGTATCTACCCAAAGAAAACAAAAACACTAATTCAAAAAAATATATGCACCCCTATGTTTATTACAGCATTATTTGCATTTGCCAAGGTATGGAAGCAACCCAAGTGTCCATCGTCAATGAATGGATAAAGATGTGATATATACATATCACACATGTATAATGGAATCTAAAAAAAGCCACAAAAAAGAATGATATCTTGCCATTTATGACAACATGGGTGAACCTAGAGGGTATTATGCTAAGTGAAATAAGTCAGGCAGAGAAAGACAAATACCTTATGATTGCACTTACATGTGGAAATAAAAAAACCAAAACAAAAGAATAAACAAACAGCAGAATTAGACCCATAAATACAGAGAACAAACTGATGGTTGCCAGAAGGGAGGTAGGTGGGGGATGGGCGACATGGGTGAAGGGGAGTGGGAGATCCAGGCTTCCAGTTATGGAATGAGTAAGTCACAGGAATGAAAGGCAGAGCACAGGGAACATAGTCAATGATATTGTAACAGCATTGCATGGTGACAGATGGTAGCTACACTTGTCGTGAGCATAGCGTTACACAGAGACTTGTTGAATCACTATGTTGTACACCTGAAACTAATGTTACATTGGTGTCAACTGTACTCAGATTAAAAATTTAAAAAGAGGGTGGCAACCAAGGTCATTCCATCTATAGAGGATCCCCTTTTAACTGGCTGCATTTTTTAGAGACTTCATACCAAGGCTTTGTTACATGAAGTCTGTCCCAGAGATTGACCTGGAGCTTATTCTATGGGTACAACTGTAGTTCTGGGGGAGATGGGAGGATGAACGAGAGAATCCATAATTACTGTGGAAGGAATATTTCAGCAGGTCATATGGAAGGTATTAGTCAGCGGTGGGCCACTAAACTGCCAAGTCATCTGGGGGACATGTGGTATAGTTCTTGAGGAACAGATTCCCAGCTCTGCTAATGCATTTGACCATCATGGTGTAGGTGCTGGGCAGAGGACCCATGGACCTGAACAGCACGGTTTTAATAAGGATCTGCAGGAGTCTCTCTGGGTTTCCAATCATTCCACAGGGCTGGAAAACTCCCCAGATGGAGAGAGCCTCTGTCTTGATGGCCATCTGAGGATATGTCCATATGATAACACATGCCATGTTACTTAAAAACAGAACGGAATGCCCTTGAAGATCCATGGGTAATAAAAGCCCAAGCAGTTTCTTAGCACTACACACGAACGCATAGTGGGAGCAGAACACTTTTTAGGCAGGACTGTCTGTGCTATTTGCAGGAATCAGTGCAAAGTAAGAATGAGGTCCCTTTTTAAAAATTATTATGAATTTCAAGACAGAAACAGGAGAGCATTAAATCAAACATGGAGTCCTTCTAACATGAGGCCCTTGTGCCACTCTATGGGTTGTATGCCCATGAAGCTGGCTATTTTTTAAAAAATTCCCAAGAGAGTCTTTGAGATTGGCTGAAGACGGAGAGGGCCAAAGCAGGGTTGCGTTGTAACAGTAATTGCTGACATTATTCTCTTTCCTGCTTTAATCTCTATGGCTTTACTAGATATTTCCTCATGGACTATAAAACTTGTCCATAGGCAAATTTGCCCCTTAGCTACCAATTCATTTCCCTCATGTTCTTCACAGCCAGACTTCTCAGAAGACCAGGCTACAAGGGCTATTTCTACGTTTATTCCGATTAGACAGTCAGAGACATTTAAAAATCAAATTTTATCCCCCACAAATCTACCAAATCTTACCAGTAGGGCTCGCATGTGTAAGTCAGGGGTACTTCTAATTCCAAGTAACATAATCTGGCGTTCAGTGGCACAGACCAACAGCAGTGTATTACTTTTTCTCACGTTCCAGGAGGTCTGGAGATAGACAGTTGCAGATGTTGGTTTAACAGATCGACCTCGTCAAGATCAACATCATGCTTTCACCACATGCTTGTGAGATTTCCCCCACTCCCACCCTGCTCAGCTCCTGGAATCAAGGCTGGAAGCAGAGAGAAGGAGTAATGCCAGCCATATCCTCAGTCCAGATGTAACACAAACCACCCTAAAGCTAAGTGGCATCAAAACAACCATTTTATTATGCGCACAGATTCTTTGGCATGGGCGTTTGTACAGAGCACAATGGGGAAGGTTGGTCCTACTCCACCATGTCAGGGGTCTCCGCTGGGAAGACTTGAAGTTCAGTGAGGTGGCTGCAGTCACTGAGACACGTCCGCACTCCTAGGCTTCGTGGTTGGTGCTGTCGGCAGGAACATCTAGACCCGGTCTCTCCATGGGGTCTCCTGGTAAAGGCTGGTTTGGGCTTCCGCGCAGCATGGCCGCTGGCTTCCAGAAGCAAGTATACCAGAAGAAGAGGTGGAGATGCAGGGCATTTGTATGATCTATGGCCACTTTCACTGCACTCTGTTGGCTAAGATAAAAAACACCTCCCTCCAGGGTCGAGGGAAGAGGACATCGACTCTGCCTCTTACTGGGAGGAGTTCTACAGTCACATTGTTAGAAGAGCACTCCCGGTGGGAAATGCTTTTGTGGCCATCTTTGAAAAATACAATCGACCCCGAAACCCTTTCATTAAGAAAGCGACACTTTCCCAGAAACCAGCCAAGTGACACTTTAATGTCATTGAACCCATCTAGGTCACATGGGCGCTCAGTGGATAGGGAGGGTGAGAAAGGGAGTATTTGACTTTCAAGTCTATTTAGTGGAAGCTGGGGTGGGGGAGGGGAAGGGATGATTGTTAGGTAGGCGATCAGCAAAGTCTGTCACACTCCCGCCCACACTCTAGCTTCAACCACTCCCTCCTCTCTGCTCTTTGTTCTCCACACAGGCTTCTAGATAGCACCTATAAAGTTTTTACTGCATTTATTTATTTGTTTCTTTCGGCTATATTCCAAGGCCTTTAGACACAGGCTGTGAATTATTCGTCTTAGCATCTCCAAGGTCTATGGCTCTGCCTGGCACCGCGGAACATTTAATACAACCCTTATTGAAGAAATGACAGGTAAGGTTCTAGAATTTCCTGAGTAGAATAACTTCTGGACTTAGATGTTTTGAGTCCAAGATTACGTGTAGTTTCAATGGAAAGACAGAGAGAAGTCCATCTTCAGTCTCCACGATAGCTGAGTTGTTCTATAAAGTGGTTTTACCAACATCATCCTATTTGTTTCTCATAACCACTTTGAAAATTCAGAAGGGCAGATATTCCCATTTTGTAAAAGTATCTCAGATTTAGGCTAAGTGACTGGTTCAGGCTAATATGTGGAGGAAAGCATGGTAATCTCTTTTTAAATTAACCACACATACAGTTTAAGTCTGGAAGCCTGTGTGATGCAATCAAAGCACTTACTGCCTACTTGGAGTTGGCTCTAATTGCGGTGCAGTTTCTGAAAATAACCACGAAGTTTAAAATTACAAGTTTACATACACACATCGAATATATATATATATATATATATATATATAGGCATTAGGATGCAAACACACACATAGAAATGTATATAAAACCAAGTACCATTTACCTTGAAGTTATTTGACAAGATTATGTAAAATGATATTCTAGAAAAATAGCTATGATTTTCCTTAAACATAATTCTCTCTCAAAAGTTAGGGTAGACGGGGCGCCTGGGTGGCTCAGTCGTTAAGCGTCTGCCTTCGGCTCAGGTCGTGATCCCGGGGTCCTGGGATTGAGCCCCACATCGGGCTCCCTGCTCAGCGGGAAGCCTGCTTCTCCCCCTCCCACTCCTCCTGCTTGTGTTCCCTCTCTCGCTGTGTCTCTCTCTGTCAAATAAATAAAATCTTAAAAAAAAAAAAAAAGAGGGGCGCCTGGGTGGCTCAGTTGGTTAAGCGACTGCCTTCGGCTCAGGTCATGATCCTGGAGTCCCGGGATCGAGTCCCGCATCGGGCTCCCTGCTTGGCAGGGAGTCTGCTTCTCCCTCTGGCTCTCCCCCCTCTCATGCTCTATCTCATTCTCTCTCTCTCAAATAAATAAATAAAATCTTTAAAAAAAAAGAATTAACAAAACAGTCATTTGCAGATGAAATGATTATAAATATTGATAATCAAAGGAAATCTACAAATTATAAGAAATAAGAAAACGGACCAAAGTTACTAGATACAAAATCAACATATAGATACAATTATATGAGTGGCTCAGTTAACCAACTGAGTGCCTGCCTTCTGCTCAGATCATGATCCCAGGGTCCTGGGATTGAGCCCCACATCGGGCTCCCTGCTCAGCGGGAAGCCTGCTTCTTCCTTTCCCACTCCCCCTGCTTGTGTTCCCTCTCTCGCTGTGTCTCTCTCTGTCAAATAAATAAATAAAATCTTAAAAAAAAAAAAAAAGTTAGGGTAGAGTGATGTCTGTTTGCAGATTTGGTTTCACCCAATTCTTGAATGCCTGGCTTCAAGCGTTGGCAGTGGTGGAGACCTGTAGGAACAACATTCTCTCTCAGGAAGGAGTGGGACAGAGTTGCGAAGGGTATTAACTCAGCACCTCCTTGTCTTTGCCAAGGGGCTATAGGGAGTGTCCTACGGAGCAGAGCCGAGGAAAGGAACAAAAGCTACCCAGGGTCATCCTAAAAAGGTTTCTGCATTTTCCTGGGAGATAATCCCCACTCTGGGTATGTTCAAACAAGGACTCCACGAGTGGAGGGACGAGGATGACGGTTACCAGAAGGACCTGTCAGGGTTAATCATGAAGGAAGTAAGTGAGGTACCTGATACCAGGTGAGTCAGTGTATTGTAGGTTCTGTTTTAAGAACAAGGGCTTAAAAATCTATACATAGAGTCATTACTATTTCAAACAAATAATTTGGATCTTTACCATTTCAACCCAATAATTCACGGTGAACGTCGTGATGGTTCTCTACATTTCTTTTACAGTATTTATCTTAGTGTTCCTGCGTAAGAGTATCAGTATATAAACCTTCATAGTTCCAGGACCGGGGGTTACAGGGCTCGTGGTGGACAAGGGACTATGTCTTATTTATCTTTGTGTCTAGCAGAGGCCCCGCACATGGCTTTGTACTTAGTAGTTCAGTAAATGTTGTTTGAATTGAATAGTTGTGTGTAGAGGCTGCTAAGGCAGATAATAGAGAGCAGGTCCTTGGTTTAATTAGGTTCAATCAATATATCATAAAATTCCTGGGGAAATTCAATTATAGGTCCAGGCTACGAAGGTAAGAGCAGTGCCTGAAACGGCCAGGATTATTATCTATCTCTTTTGGCATTCAGAAGAACTTGACCCCCGTATCCTGGTGCCTGCAGGAAGTGAAACAAGGATCTGGCTGGCAATTTGAGGGGCAGCCTTAAAATGCTTGAAATGCATTTTCAAGAATGTTCCATGCTTTTGGCCGCTTTTTAGGAGTAGCAATATTCAACAAAAAAAGCATATTCCCTGTAGACCAAATCCTGGGTATGGCATAAAATATAATTACCAGTACCCAGAAGTCAGGCACGTCACATGCAGAATATCTTTATGCCCCTGACGGATGCTTACTATAATGTAGCATGACAACTGTGATAAGGGTGAATGAACCTTGAACCAGCTGGCAAATAAAAAATTACTTTCTGTTTGCAGAAAGCCGTGGGTGGACAACAATGGCTCAGACTTCTGTCTTCTTCCTTATTTGATCGTTATGATCCCTGACACCTGAATGTTAGGTCAAAGTTTAAGAGCGTGCTTCGCTAGAACTCAGGTTTGCTAGAAACTTCTATTCTTGCGGCATCTGGCTGATGGCAGATCAGGCAGCCACCCCCTTCCTCGTGCTATTTATCGTGGCAATAACTCGTACCTCAAAGTGGCCTGCCTACTCCAAGCTTGTCATCCCCAGCCTGAACCTCTCATCTGAGCTCAATTCCATTCGGTGATTCCTTCCAAGTTGATTTACTGAACATCTACTAGGTGCCAGATAGTCTCTTTGGCGCTGGAGATACAATAAGACGTGATCTCTTCCCTTAAGGAGCTCGCAGACTGAGACAGAAAAGCCCATATACATGATATAGGGTTATCAGGGCTACAATAAGAGCATAGCCAGAGGGGCACTGGGTGGCTCAGCCAGTTAAGCACCTACCTGTTGGTTTTGGCTCAGGTCATGATCTCAGGGTCGTGAGATTGAGCCCCACATTGGCCTCCATGCTGGGCGTGGAGCCTGCTTAAGATTCTCTCTCTCCCTCTCCCTCTGCCCCTGCTCTCTTTCTCTGTCTCAAAACAAAACAAAACAAAAAACAAAAATAACAACAACAAAACATAACCAGAGGATTCTGGAAGTACCAGAGAGTTGAGGATGGGACTTTCCAAAAGAGACAACCTTCCCAGTGGTCATTTCCACCTACCTAAGACTCAACATTTCATCATTTTCTCTCCAAAGCTTACATTGTGGGCCACGTGGGTGGCTCAGTTAGCTGAGCAACCGACTCTTGATTTTGGCTCAGGTTGTGATCTCAGGGTCCTAACATTGAGGCCCACATCGGGCTCCGGGCTCAGCAGGGAGTCTGCTGGAGATTCTCTTTCCCTCTGTCCCTCCCCCCTGCTCACACACTCTCTCTGTATCTCTAAAATAAATAAATAAAATATTTTTTAAAACCCTTTCATTGCTTCCTAATTTTTTGCACTTCGGTACATAGTGCTACTATTGATTTCCCCGCCGTGATTTAAGTTTTAAACCTGCTGTTAGTATTTTCTTCACCCCCCACCACCCCCGCCAGCCATCAGCCATTAGGTCTTGTCAGTTCTTCCTTGCATGTCAGGTCCCCAGAGCTCTGGGTACAGTAATGCCCAGAACCTTTGTTTTTTGCCTCTCTGTATCACAATTCCAAGCACCTGGTGTTGTCAGAGTTAAAACCCAAACAAGCTAACTAGCTCCAGCCGCCCACTCGTCCACACCCCACCCACCACCTCACTTGCGGGTTACGGAACTAGCCTCCCGGCTAGCCGGGGCTTGCCGAGACCGACGGTCACCCTGGATGTGTGCCTGGCAACTGGCCGGCTTGCTTGTGTGGCTTGAGGATCAAGAGGGCAGGAGGCAGAAAACAGCTCCACAAGCCTGGGAAACAGTATGCAGTCCGTGTGAGTGCGTACAACATGAAGAAGCAGGAGAGGACAGGAGGAACCTAGCAATTCCCGGGAAAGCCAGCCAGGAAGCAGCAGTGACCAAGGACAAGATGCCCAGGTAAAGAGCAAGGTAATTGTATTAATTTGCCGCGGCGGTTGCAGCAAAGTACCGTACGCTTGGTAGCTTACAGCAACAGAAATTTATTCCGTCACAGTTCTGGAGACCCAGAAATCTGAAATCGGTGTCACAGGGCAGCCCTCACTCAGGAGGCTGGAGGGGAGAATCCGTTCTTGCCTCTCTCAGCTTCTTTTTTTCTTTTTTTTTTTGTAGGGGAGGGGAAGGCATTATTCAGCCTACTGCAGTGATAAACAAAGTAAATTTGAAATCATGATCCTGGCTTATACATCTGACCTCGTGTTTATTTTAGGACTAGAGCTGGGTTTGGGCAATGTGGATGAGGCACAGGGTATTTCTTTCCAGGGAAACAGCATGAGCAAAGGCCCAGGGGCAGCTGTGAGGTTATAGGGAAGAGAACAGGAACTAGGCCAACTGCACTGGAAATGTCATGTGTATTTTGTTAGAGTGCGTGCTCAGACTGGCTACCTAATTAAAGAGGGATGAAATAACATAAGAGCGGAGCAGTTGGGGGCTGCTTCCAATAGAGGCAGAACGTTGTTGCTTCCTGCATGGTAAATGGCGTCTTGGAAGCCTTGTTGTAGGAGGACCAGTCGCTCTCTCCTTGTAAAGGCCACTCCCTTCCTAACTGAGAAGCTTTAGGCAGAAGCTTAAATTAATGGTCCAGATGCCCAAATGCCATCTCCGGATGCCACCTCAGACATTCCTCTCAACATGTTACTAACATGTGGAGTCTTAGACAAAACTGTGAATAAAATCTAATTCCTACCACAGCCCACCTGGTCCTTTATGATTTGGCCTCCGAATGCCTCTTCAACATCAATTCCTATTTTTCTCATTCCCCACTGACCCCCTTTCACGTCTTTGAAGATGTCTAACTCATTCCTGCTAAAGGATTTTTGAGTGTCCTGGTTTTTTTTTTTATTTCCTCTCCTTCCAAATGGTCTTCCCACCCTGTGCAGGGCTGGCTGTATCCCACCCTTCTAATCCTACCCTAAATGCCATTGTTTCCAGAAGATCCCCTCTGGCCACCCTATTTAAAGTGGGTTCTCCCTCACTGGGCCAGTCAGCTTCCTCACAGCACTCATCATCATTTGTAATGGTGTGTATTTATTCTTGTACGTGGTTAGTGTCTGCTTCATAGTCTTCATGAGGGAAAACTGTTTCTTTGCCATCATGCACTCAACAAGTGTAGTTTGAGCACTTGCAATGTGTCAGGCGCTGTCCCAGATGCTGGGAGACAGCTGTGAACCAAAAGGCACCATCCCTGTTGTCAGAGGACTCCCATTCCAGTGGGAGGCAGGCAATAAACGTGCACGTGAATATACAACCTACCAGATGGTGATGACTGCCAGGAAGAACAATCCAGCAGGAATAAGGGGATACAAAGGTCTGGTGCAGAGTGCTGCTTTTTTAAAAATTTATTTTTTTTAAGATTTTGTTTATTTATTAGAAAGAGCATGAGCAGGGGGAAGGGCAGAAGGGGAAGGAGGGGAAGAGAGAATCTCAAGCAGACTCCTTGCTGAGCGCAGAGACCCATGCGGGGCTCGATCTCATGACCCTGAGATCATGACCTGAGCAGAAACCAAACATCGGACACCTAACCGACTGAGCCACCCAGGCGCCCCCAGAGTACTGCTTTGACATCTGAGCAGAGAGAGAGTTGAAGGGAGCAGGGGAGCAAGCCATGCAGGTATCTGGGAGAAGCGTTTTCTGCATAGAGACAAGAGCTAATTCAAAGCCTCCAAAACAGGAGCAGTTTGGCTCATGTGCTCAAGGGAAGCAAGGAGGCCAGAGGGGCTGCACAGGAGACAGCAAGGGAGAGCACAGTAGGCCTGGGAGATGCAGCAAATACTTTGGATTTTGCTTGGAGAGACATGGAGGTTTTTGCAGGGTTCTGGGCTACAACTTACATTTTTCAAGGCTTGCTCTGGTTTTTGACCTGAGAATAGACGGTAGGGGAAGGCAAGAATAGCAGCAGGGAGACTCAGTAGGAAACCATCGTAAAAATCCCCCGTATGCAGCGGCTTGACCCAAGGGAGTAGAGGTTGGGATGGAGAGAATGGTCAGAAGGTGGATATATTTTGAAGGAGAGCTGATAGGACTTGCTGACAGATTAGAAGTGGGATGTGAGAGGAAGATGAATCAAGGACAATTCAATTTTTTTTTTTTTAACCGGAGGATGCAGTCTCACTATTCCAAGTTGGAGCAGATTTTGGAGGAGAAACCAGAACTTAGCGTTGGATATGTAACATTTGAGATGCCTAGGAGACATCCAAGTGGAAATGTTGAAGAGAGAGGGATGGATTTATGAGTCTGGGGTGCAAGCGAGAGGCTGGGACCAGGCCAGGTCACGAAGATGAGGTGTTCTCGGCACCCAGATTGTACTTACAACCATTGGGACAGAGCAGTAACTTGGGGACTTTGTGACAGTTAAACAGATGAGGTCTGAAGACTGAGGCAATGCCCATATTCAAAGATCAGGGCCAGGAGGAGCTAGTTAAGAGGATGAAGAACTGGGCGGTAAAATGGGAAGAAATAAGGTAAAGTCATGCCTAGGGGCCACGTGAAGCAAGTGTTTCAAGAAGGAAGGAACCATGGGCTCATCGAATGTGGTGGACAGAGCCACGCGTCTGTTTTGTTAGCTTTTCTCTTCAATGCTGGCACGTAGTAGATGCCACATAAATGTGCAAAGAGATCAGGTGAAGCTTGTGTCCTTATTAATCTAACAAAGGACTAACTTTCTAGTTTCAGAGGGGGAGGCATAACAGGTTTTTTGATCTAGATGAGAGGGTCTTAACATGGAGTTCTGAGCTCACCAAGACAGAGAAGCACAAGATGCTTCATGGAGACCCTATCCCTCCATAGGGCCAGCTGGTGAAAAAATAGGGAGTTAAGAGTTTCTGTTTCTCAGGGAGGGTGCCTGGGGGGTTCAGTTGGTTCAGCGTCTGCCTTTGGCTCAGGTCATGATCCCAGGGTGCTGGGATCAAGTCCCGTCAGGCTCCCTGCTCAATGGGGAGTCTGCTTCTCCCTCTCCCCCTCCCTCTGCCCCTCTCCCCTGCTCGTGCTCTCTCTCTTTCAAATAAATAAAGTCTTAAAAAAAAAAAAAGAGTCCGTTTCTCAACACAGGGAGGAACCATAAGGTGGTGATGAGGGGAAGGACTCGGAGAGCTTCTTAATTGTCTAAATGAGAGTAAGTGTCTGGTGAGAAGAGAGACAGCACTTCCCTGACGGACCCAAAAAGGGATAAAGGGAATGTTCAGTGATCTTCGCCTAGAGCCATCATCCTCCCTCTCACCACAGAAGCTGACCCCTCTGTGACCAGCCAGTTGACAAATCATAGTGGGGGTGGCCGGTCCCTCAGGAGCTGGGGCCCCTCGAACAAAACTGACTCATCAATTCACCCAAAACAGTGCTGTCCCATAGGAATCTAATGTGAGCCAGGTATGGAATCTAAAATGCTTAGCAGTCCTACCAAAAAGTGAAGAAAAAATAGTTGAATTAATGTTAATAATAGATTTTATTTAAGCCAACATATCCCAAGTATGATCATTCCAACAGGTAATCAATGTACAAAATATGGAAGAGACATTTCACCTTCTTTTCCCTTTTTGTCACAGTCTTTCAAACCTGGTGTGTATTGTACACGGATGGCACATCTCATTTCGGACCAGCCACATCTCGAGGGCTTGGGAGCCGTGTGGAGAAAGGGGTTACCATATATTGCCCACCACTGGTCAAACACGTGGCAAGCCAGCCACACACACATGTTTCCAATGCACTGTTGGTGCCTAAATTCGAAGCTGCCTTAGCAGCTTTATGTCCATGGTTTATAGGTATTAGCTTCTTCAGAGGAAGGCTGGAGACCAAAGGAAGAAAATCCGGGGGGTTGGGGCCCCGGGGAGGGGAAATTGTGCACGCAGTGTCCCTCTCCCTACCTTTCTAAGACCATCTTCTCCATATCCAGATGCCTGTAGTTCTCTAGACGCTTAGGACCCTCGGATCCACAAAACAGAACTAGATGTATAAACTAGCTCCCGTGAAACCCCAATGTCAGCAGAAAGAAGAGAACAAACACTGTGTGAGCTTCTACCTTTTTCTGATTCTTTCCCAAGACTTCATAGTCCTAAAAATGCCTCCTCTCTTTCCCTTGAGCTGGCGCCCGGTATCTGGGGAAGGTCAAGAGCCATGTGAGTCCCCTGGGGGAGTTGCAGGCTCTCAGCAGATGGAGGCCTGGACACATGAGTTATGAGTGAGTGACCCAATGTGTTCCATGTCCTGCAACGCTTACATTTAAACAGTTATGCTTGGGGGGAGAAGGATATTTAATTCAAAGAAATGAATATATAATGGTGAAATTTTAGGTACCATGGATCCTCAATCTAAGGAGAGGGGATATTTTTTGGATGACAGTGTCCACTGGTTCTCAGTGTCATGAGCTGCTTGGTTGCCTAATCCCATGTCCCTTCCTTCTTTCTGCAAGGGGTGTTTGGACCCTGCCTGTAGGCTCAGTGTTCCTTGAGCTGGAAATGAGGGCCAGTGAGTCAACACCTCACAGCTGGTCCTTCTCTGAACCTGAACACCTGTTTTTAGAAATCGAGCCCTTGCTTTTTCCATAGGACCAAGGCCACTCTTAGTCCCTCCTGTGTCAGCATCATCCAGCTTTCAACCGGCAGGCTGAGCACCATCCGTTTTCCTGGGGTACCTTGGGCCAGCCTGGCAGTGTATTAAAAGTCCCATTTGCCTCCTTTCCCATAGGTGTGGTTTGGATTTAGTCTTAATGGTAGTAATAGTTCTGTTTATGGAGCATCTATAATGGAGGTGGGCACTGAGGGAGCTTGGTGCCTCATATGCATTACATCACCTAATATTCATGCAACCAGGCCAAGTACATGTTGTTATCCCCATCTTAAAGATGAGGCAACCACAGCTCAGAAATATTAATTAACTAGCTGATGATCTCACAGCCAGCAAATGGTAGGATCAAGATTAAAACCCCAATTCGTTTGAGTCCAGAGCACTGACCAAATTCCACCATCACACGGTCTCGCTTCCCCCGGCAGATATTTGGTGGGGCTGGGGTAGGTCCAGGACCCAAGTTCTCCTTCTTACCCCAGGTGCGTGTGGCTTGTCTCTGTGGTTGGGCTTCTGTCCCGGATCCTGACTTTTACTCCCGGGATTGAAGCTCACCCTGACCCCAGTTGACTTTGCTGAGACCCCTGCATCCTGCCCAGGGCTCGCCTACCTCCTCTCCCCCGGGGCTGCACCTGTTCCCTCCGGACGCTAGATGGAGTCTTGTGAACCGTGTGCCCGCCTCCTGCTTGGCTACCTTCATGATCTCGACCTGGAGATGGTTATTGCCATGTACCATCCGCTCCTCTTTAAATGGTTCAAGCCCATGTATGTCAGCCCATGGTGGGACTGCTATATGTGAGACAGACCCCCATCGGGGCTCACACTTTGTCATGAAATTGCCGTGAGAGGTGTCCCGTGTTCCCTGACCTTCCAGTCTTCACCCCTTTTGCCTCATTTCATGATCTCCCATTGGGCTCTTTAACGCAAATCCTAGTCTCAGTCAAACTCCTGTTTTATGACCCAGTGTTGGATTTGCTGTCTAAGATTTCACATGCTTCCAAGGTCTGCCTTCAACCTCACCTACTGGAACCACTGCTGGGAAAGCTGTGCTGGGCCCCGTGACCTACCATAACTTGGGGGATTTTGCCCCAGTGGATTTTGCCTGGCTTCTACCTCTCAGAGGAGAGGGCAGGGATCAGGCTCCTGCTGGCAGATTTGAACACGGTCACCGACCCATGTCAAACCCTCGTTTGTGGTTTGGACAGCTGGCTCCTCTCCTTGGGGCCATGCCCAAAGCCAAAGGAATCCCTCTTGCTTGGTCGCTGCCAATTTTCAGCTCATTCTTCCAGTGCTCACCCGCTACTGAGATCCTCGCATGCCCCAGAGCCAAATCAGCCCAAAGCATAGCATCCCCTCCCCCCGCCCGACTTTCAGAAAGCCCCTGCCTAAACTGCTGAGCCCTGTTCTCGCCTCAGGACTCCCTTTCCCGAGAGCTAGAGACTGCGTGGCCTTGCCAGGACCCATCGCCTGGCTCTCCCCTACCACACAGCCCTCACTGCTGTCGGTCCATCCACATAGGCACCTCGTGGACCCCAACTGCCTGCCTGGATCGCTGCTGAATGCCGCCCCCCCCCCCCCCGCCCCCGCCAGGCACTCACCCAAGCCCAGCCCCTGCCTCCCTGATACTCACCACCTCATAACCCCTGCTCCAGTCATGGGTTCCACGTGCTGGTCTGTCTGGTGTCTGGTCCTGCCCGTTCCTCACCTGGCTTCTCTCCCTGGCTCCGATGTTTAAAATCCAATTGCCATGAAGGGACTGCCTGCCTGCAACTCAGAGCACACGGGACCCGCCTGGGGCTCTTCTCATTCATCTTATGGTGTTCCCACTGCCCCCCACACCCCACCGGCTTGTATTGATTTCAAAAGGCGTCATACGTGTACATCATCTCCTCAATTAGGTTTTGAGCTCCTTTAGGTTAATAACCGTGTCTTATCCTGAACTAATGTAATAGATATCAAGCCCTTATTGTGTCTTTTGCCCTGTGCTGGATCCTAGGGTAGGGGTGGGTGGGTAAGGGGGAAGCACCAGCACAGCATCATGAATCCCAAAGTGGCCTTTAACTGGAATACGCCTTTGGGGGCACCTGGGGGGCTCAGTTGGTGAAGCGTCTGCCTTCAGCTCAGGTCACAATCTTGGGGTCCTGGGATCGAGTTCCGCGTTGGGCTCCAGGCTCAGTGGGGAGCCTGCTTCTTCCTCTTCCTCTATCCCTCCTCCCACTCGTGCGTGCTCTCTCTCTCTCTCAAACAAATAAGATCTTTAAAAAAAATAATAACTGGAATACGCCTTTGAAAAGAAATTTGTCCGTGAAGCTTGTATCTGATATCAGTGCTAGATTGCAGAACTTGCTGCTGATCTTGACCTTGTATCCACGTTAACGGTCCCCTTGGTATATGTTCGATACCCGGCACATGCCTTTGATTTAAACCCTTCATCCATGCAGCTCAGTCCCTTCATGGCTGAGGTGGAGAACGTATGTCTGGAAGAGAGATCCATTGGTTTGAGAAGCTGCGAGACTGTGAGGTTCTTACTCTGTTCAGGGTATTAATGTGTAAGAGCTGCCTGTTCCAGAATTTCTCCAGAGGCTAGCAAGAGTCCTGAACCAATCGTCATTTCCGTCTTTCCGGTCTGACAGGATTGGGAAGGTCTGAGCTTTAGGACCCACTTTCCTTTCTTACTCGATATTTTCCTGCCAGCACACTGTGGGTTGTTAATTGCCTGGAGTTGGAAGACGGTTTGCATTTACAACTGTAAATTTATTCATCCTTTTAATTTATGTAAGGTTTTTGTACACAACTCTCAATTCCTTAAGAGATGACAACAAATTTGGGTTTGCTCCTGTCATGTGAGAACAATAGGACCCTGGCAATGCGTCATTGTGTGAGGGAAATAAAGTCCCGCAGTGGAAAAAAAAAAAGAGAGAGAAAAAGAAAAAGTGGCCTTATATATAGAGAAGTCATATGATTGATCATCCAAATTGGGAGACTTTTGAGAATGAAAAGGGTCCTAAAAATAATCAGTGAAGTTAACTGGTCTCCAGCAAGTGCAAACCATGACTATCGTGAGAAACTGGGAATTTTGTCACACTTCTTACATATGGTCTCATGTGGCCTTTGCAGGCTCAGCGCACTGAGTGGGCTTATGTGCAAGGTCTGGTGAGTGGCAGTGCCAGGCTCCTGACTCCTAGCCCTCGTTTCTCTGGTCTTTCATTTGAATCTTTGCCCTTTAGAAATCTGTAATCTAGTAACGAACGTACAAGAATCAGAAAAACAAAAAACAAAAAACAAGAAACCACAGACAATGTATGCAATTAACTGCCAAGTAACTGATACGGGCAAGCACTTTTCAAATGGTGTTCTAGAATACCCCAGTGTTTCTCAGGCTGTCCACAGAGGGATGGCAGGGTGACCATATCCCCACTTCTATCTACCAGAGTCCCTCCGCTTTGATCTGCTTTCCATATTGGCTTCTGCTGGATTTTTGTCCTCAATAAATTTTATGGGCTTCAAAAGCACGGAATCTTTTGATAGACAATAAGTAGAATGAAAATCGGAGGAGGGAGAGATTCTTCTTGTGTCCGTAGGCTTTTGGAAGCCAGGATACTTAAGTCAGGGCTTAAAAGATGGGCGTAATTTAGATACTTCTAATGTACTTCCAACCACATCCAACTCGATATTGTGATATTGTGTGTTGCTTAATAGATACAAGTTGACTTTTTTGGCCCTCATGTACACACAAATACACTCTGTGGTTTAAAAAAAAGTACTATGATCATAGCCAGCCAACATGACCTCATATTTTTTTCTTCGATTCCTTCTTCCTGAGTCATTCCACATTCTCATTCTTCCTACCTGACTCCTAATACACATTGGGCATCACTGTTCCCAATAATGATAGTTCGAGAATCTTTCTTTTTTTTTTTTTTTTTTAAAGATTTATTTATTTGAGAGAGCGAGAATGAGAGTACATGAGAGGGGGGAGGGTCAGAGGGAGAAGCAGACTCCCCGCCGAGCAGGGAGCCCGATGAGGGACTCGATCCCGGGACTCCAGGATCATGACCTGAGCCGAAGGCAGTCGCTTAACCAACTGAGCCACCCAGGCGCCCCTCGAGAATCTTTCTTTAGTAGGAGTGCCTCTTTTCCCTCAACATGAAGGAGTTCGGTTGACTTGCTTCCCAGTGGCAGCGATGGCCGTGTGATGGGGGTGTCATGGTGCTGCTTGTCCACAGGCAGGCGGGCTGGGGGGGGGTCAGTGACTTAGGGCTGGTTATGGGTCTGAGTGCAGCTGACTCCCACCCATAGAACACCATGGCCTTGGCCCCATTCACACAGGAAATGGAGCTTGCTAACAAGCTCCTTCCATGCTGTGAGCACCAGCAAGCTGATCTGCAGGGCATGTGCATACACCTGTAGCAGAGTGAGCCTGGAGGGAAGCCAGGGAGGCTCGGAGCCAAGACGGGCTAGGGACAGCTGCTAGTCTAATTCCAGCTGTCTTGCTGGATGTAAAGAAGTGCAGATGGGTCACAGGGTTTTCCTGAACCAGACAGAGGAGGAGATGGAAGAGAAACTGAGTTTAGGTCATGTCCAAGTCCTTCTGGCTCAGCCACCTAGGGTCACGGTGGTATCAAAGGACACCTAATAAGCTTCAGTGCTAGTTCAGTTTTTAGTGAGGTTTTTTTTTTTTTCTGTGTGCCTTAACCCTGGAGCTTCAGATTAGATCACTTGCAAAAATAGTTAAGTTCAATTCCATCCCATCTACAAAGGTTTTCTATTTAAGAAAAGGTAACCAATGAAGTTCTCTAATCTTCAAAGATCCACCACTCTCTCTCTGTGACCCTGGAGGTGGTGTAAGGAGCTCTGTCTCCCTCCTCTTTGTAAAGATAGGAAATCAATTCTCTCCTTTCTTACAGAAGCACAAAGCTCCACCACATGCAGACCAGAGACCCAGACTGCCTGTACTCATTCAAATTACAAACGGACACCTGGTGACTTGCTGCTTAGTGTCTGCCATATGCCCATGTACTTGAAATAAACAGAACGCTTTGCAGAGGTCAGGTTCTCGCCAATCATCAGTGACGAACTGCCTTGAATACTCTCTCTCTCTGTCTCTCTCTGTCACACACACACACGGGGCAATGAGTAACCTTATTTATTTAAGATTTTATTTTTAAGTAATCTCTACACCCAGCATGGGGCTCGAATTTACGAACCCCCAGATCAAGAGTTGCATGCTCTACCGACTAAGCCAGCCAGGCACCTCTAGCCTTATTTGTTTTTAAACATATCTTCAAATAGTTGCTATTCATTGAGTATAATAAGCACTTTACATACCTCATCTTGTTTTGGCTTCACCTGGACGCTAGGAAGTGGGTATCGTCAGCACTGTTTTACAGGAAATCAAATGACTCTCAAAGCAGCAGAGCTGAACTCTGAATCCACATCTCTATGAAGCCCACTCTCTTAACCAACATGCTCTACCCTCCTATCAAAGGCTTAATCAAATATTGACTCTTTATTCTCAGGACTTGGTTTTCACAGTACTTTTTTGATTCGGGAGACAGGACCTAGAAGACCCTGTGTCCTAGAAGGTAATTAATGCTAAATAAATGCTTCCCCTCTGGGAAGTTGTTATATGTTTCAAGAACAAATGATAACGATCAGGAAAGAGTCTGGTATTTAGTGCATGCCATAGGAATTGTTGAAAACATTTTACTTATTGCCTGTCAAAAGTGTATCTAAACCCCAAAGATTCAACTTTTCTCTCGTCTCACCATGACAAGGCATTGCAAAGACATTTTATTATAACCCTTAAGGGAAGTTATGCTCCTGGGAAATGAATAGTTATGTAACACGGGCTAAAAAAAAATAAATTTATCAAACTTAGACTTCCATCAGGGTAGGGCAGACATGCCTCCTGGAAATCAGTGCTGAACAGCATCAAACCTGTATGCTGGGCACCCATAAACCTTTGTATTTTGATTTTGCAACATTTTGTGCTCTATTTATCAACTTAACTGCGTTTCAATGTATGTCACAAAATCGTGGCTCATGTCTTTTAGCTAGTAAAATAAATCCACTCATGAGCTTCAGGAACACAAATGGGAAATCGATTTATACTGAGAGCCAACTAAGGATTAGAACAAAAAAATTCTAGTGTCAGGAAGAGAACTGACATCCGGGAAGAAAACGAGAACAGGAGTTTAAGGAAGACTCAATGAACAACAGCGTGTAGAACAAAGGTTAATAGCCAAGCTGGGTGGGTCTCAGCTTCCAAAAGTAGGAGTAGGTGAAATTCTGGACTGACTGAGAATTGAAAGTGGACTTGATTCCCAGCGTCCTCTCTGATGTATGTGACTTTGAGAAACCCAATTATTCTGTGCCTCAATTTCTTTATCTGTAAAATGGAGTCATTGACCGCCTACTCAACTCCCCTTGTGGTTATAAAGATTACCGAGATAAGGCTTACAACATCCTCTGATGAAATGCACTGCACAGATACAGAATACTTGTTATTAGAAGCAACACTATATTTCACTTTCAATTTCCTCTGACTAGAGTGTGTGAAAGTCATATTCTAAGACAAATCATCAGGCGCTCTTTAAATCTCCCTATCCTGGGTAGTTACTTCACCATCCTCTTTGTCAGGTTCTTATTTGGAATGCATGAGAAATCACAAGTTTATTAGTTACTTCAAGGTTCATGTATGATGCCTCAATTGGAATACACATCTACATTTAGTGTCTTAAATTTCAGGTTTATTTAAAAGCGTATGGGTGGTGAAAATAGGAAATTGGATATTTTATCTTGTGGAGCACACTTTTTATGATAAAGATCGATCATTGTTATGTACAATGTAAAATTTTTAAGGAATGCACTGATTAGGAAGATAGGAACAATTAATTATTGTAGGAAAACAGAGAGGATTGCCAACATCCTGTTACACTAACTTGGTATCTGAGCTTTAAAACAGAAGAAGATTCAGTCAGCTACAAGTTCTTTTGGGGAGTAGTGGAACAGGGCCCCCCAAACCACAGCAGCATGGAATTAAGTGTGTCTTCTTACAGATACTATACAGAGCTTAGCTACTGACTTACTGCTTCCAGAGCACAATATTTTCTGGTCAATTAGTACAATACTCTGAGATGAAACTTTACCAGTGCCGCCGTAACTTGTAGAAATACAAACTGCTGCCATCTTGAGAATCCACTCGTCCTCCTCTCAGGGTATCAGCCAGATACACTGTGGAAAAGAGGCGACGGGCTGCTTGGAAGAGGATGGAGGGGGGCACCTAGAAGATAAGGTTTCAGTTCTGGAATTCTTTTCCTTCCTGTCCTCCATCCTGGTGAAGCAAGGCACCCAGCCCAATTAGTGTCTCACCCAAGACAGCTCAGTCCAGTTGAGTTCTGTGGACCAGGCCGGGAGGACATGGGCGTTGCCTTCCAAGGAGCTCTACCTCAGAAGAAAGAGCGTAGACTGGTCAGGATTGGAGAATAGAAGACGTGTTGTGAGAGAGAAGAAATTATCCAGCCTCAAGTGCAGCTTGAGGAGTCCTCTCTCCTCAAGAGAAGAGGAGCCAAAGGGAAAAGAAATCCAAGATGGGCATCACTTACCCATACCACCGGGTGCCTGAGGCAGGGCACTGCTCCAAGCACAGGTCTGCCCCAGGCAGCACCTCCTCCTTCAACAATAAATTGAATAAAAACTTCTAAGCTCCCATATGTGCCAAGCGCTGTGTTGGGCAAGTGAGGATCCCATGTTATTCTTGGTCAGTTACTATCCAATCCACTTTTTCTTCTGGTAATAACTCCAAGAATTTCTTTTTGGGGAACAACTCCCCCTATCCTTGCTCAGCCCACGTGGTTTAGAGAGTCTCCACCCCCAGCTCCAGGGACAGCAGGTGCCTCAGGGCTGGCCAATCACCACACTGAGTCCCCCTAGCTGGTGATTGGTTCAGAGATGGCTGAGTCACTCGGGTTCCTCCAATCAGAATAAAGCCAGAATTTAAGCTGGAAGCACTGAAAATTACTTTCTCTTGGGATTATTAACAGTAAGAACGAAGTGAACTGGAATTGCCAGGACCTACTGCATAGCACCTAACCTACATTGTGGGAGGCAGAACTAAGATGGAGAAAAATGGAATTCTGAAGATATTATTAGAGCCTCTGGATCCAGGCCAAATCAGTCTGGCACTAGCCCTAAACTTTACAATTTTATGAGCCAATGGTTTTCTTTTCTTTTCTTTTCTTTCTTTCTTTTTTCTTTTCTTTCTTTCTTTTTTCTTTTCTTTCCTTTTCCTTCCTTCCTTCCTTCCTTCCTTCCTCCCTTTCTTTCTACTCTTCCTTGGCTTAAGCCCATTTGAATTAGTTTTTATGTCCTTTGCCACCAACACTGAAAGGATTTTGCTATAGAGACAGAAATGGAAAGACATCATTCCTGATACCGAGGCTGCAGAACGGTGGGAAGGGCAAATTTAGAGATACATTCCCAGTGTGGGGGGTAGAGCAGAGGGAGCAACTGATTCTGACCAGGGAGCAAGTTCTCGCGGCCTGGGGAGGGTCACAGTTGGTGATTAGCCCACACTCCTACTGACCATAAGACATACATTCTCTCTTCCTACATGCCTCAAGCTAATTAGTTCTAGGAGGACCCAGTGGTCTGGAAAGAATTTCTGGCAACTCCTTTTCTTCTCCGATTTCCCCTAGTCTGTGCATTCCCATTAACTGGTGGATATTGCCGAAGACCTTGTGGTCAAGTCAAAGATTGAGCTGGTGAAAATGACAAGAGACAATATTTTTTTCTTTCTGTAGGGAGGCAGTAATTGGCATTAAACCCCCTCCAGAGCAAGAACAGGTCATGTAAATTACCACCACAAACAGAAAAACCCACAACTTAAGGCACCATCAAATATTTCTTATGGCGGGATAGAATCTTGGAGATACTACTGAAGCCCACTAAATTCCTGGATTCATGCAGCTGTTGTGCCCTCCCCCAAGCTGGACAGCCTCCTTCGGCCTCTGGAATGACTGGTGTGGCTATGATGTGAACTGGCAAGATTTGCTTGATAAAGACTGGCAAGGTCTCTGGAGCTGCAGGCTGGCATGGAGGAGGCAGAATAGTGAAGTGGAAAGAATGTGACCTTAGAGTCAGATGGATCTACTTTGATTTCTTACCGTGCCCAATCAAGATAATTAACTTCTGTGAACACTGGTCTCATTCATACAATGAAGATAATAGTAGCTCACTCCCATGGTCTCCCTGAAGCGTGAACAGGACTGAGTGCCTCACACTCTGCTCGTCACATTCTGTAACACAGCTCAGCTTCCTTGCAGAGGTCCCACTAGAGTGCACACTCCCAGAGGAGAGAGACCTGATCTTTCATTCTTTGCTTGTTCTCAATGCCTAGACAGTTCCACGGCTTAAAGTAGACACACTGTGAATATTTAGGAAGTACTGTGTAAGCAACTGAATCCAGAAGCTTGACTGCCTTCCCTTCCTCAGTGTCTCCCTAGGGCTCCCTTTCTGGATCTGGAAAAACACGAGAGGGCTGATTGGAATCCCCTTGCCGGATTATAGAGCTATCCTTCATGTCTTCGCTTGGCTACCCAGAGAAGCATCTGGAGATCTTAAGCTGGCTCTGAAGGTGGAGGAAGGTACTTCAGTGTCTCAAAAGAGATTAGACTGGACACGTGAAAAGGCTAAGTTGACTTACTAGAGCTAAAAACACTCAAAACATCTAATTTCCAGCTGGATATCCTGTTACATTGTATTTATATTATTAAGGGACAGCTTTAAACTCTTAGGAAGTGGGGCCCCCAAATCATAGTCGCTTAAGCAAGACAATTTTGTTTGTCTCTCAAAGAAGAAGAAGGCTGGAGGCAGGTGGTCAGGGGCCGACAAGATGGCCCACAGCAGTGTCACTATCCAGCCTCTGTCTGGCTTTCTCCTCTGCCGTTCTTAGCATGTGGCTTCCATCTTCACAAGAGGCTGTGGGTGCTAAAAACATCACATCCAAGTCGGAGGATGGACAGAGGACGAGGGAGTACTTGCCAGCTGAGCAGACCCCTTTCAAGATCTTTCCCAGAAGCCCTGTGCCAAGTCTTCCATTTCTACTCCTCAGCCATTCATTCTGCAAGGGAACACGGAGACAGAGCATATGTTTTTAAAGCATGACATATTTACGCTTCCCAAATATAGAAGTGAGTGAAGAACAGAGTGAGTACTGGCAAGGCAATTCGCAGTCTCTGACCAATTATTGTATCAAGACGAGTAAATGAAGATAACAGAATTCATCCATCCTGTAAATTTATGGAGAAAGCCTTGGGCGGATGAAAACGCGGGCTTGGGGAGGCTCTGCTTGGGGAACAGCTCCCAGAAGCACACTGCAGGACTGGCCTGCTTAGTTGGGTGCTGCTTCCAGGCCCCCAAAACCATGCGGCCTCTGCACCAATCAGGATGCTGCTGGTCTCAGAATCACCAAATGTCTCCATGACTGGGCTTGCCAGGAAAAAAAAGTCCTCTCCCTGTGCATGGCTTCCTCCTTATGTGGCTTCCTTCCTCCTTCCAAGTTGGGCAAAGCGATTGTCACGACTAGTGTCCCATGAGGAAGCCCAGCTTCCTATCAGATAGAAAGTAGGTTCGAACAAATGTTGAGTAAATCAACTGGCCATATTTGCCCCAATAATTTAACCTGCTGATATCAGACACGAATTTGCCGTTTTCAGGAACTGCGTGTCCTTCCCTTTAGGCACTCCTTCATTCAATTACTTATTGCCTTAATCAACATAATCAAGTGCATGCTTTGTGTCAGCACATGCTAGGAGCTAGGCATAAGAGATGAAGTTATGGTCTACACTGGCGGTGACCTGAGGGTCACTAGTGAAGTGATTTGTGGAGACCTGGAAGGTGCTGGCAAGCACTTTTCATGGCTAGTCATTCATTTCCAGGAAGGACCACAGTCTCAATGTTTGCACATCTCCTCACATGTCAAGGAAAGCCAGAATTTGAACTTTCATGCGAACTCTTCACATTCTTAAAATCAAGGATTTTTTTTTTTTAACACTAGCTGGACTTCAGAATAACCTCGAAACCTTTAAAAAAAATACTCCAGTCTAATCATGAGAAAAACGTCAAACAAACCCCAAGGGAGGGACATTCTACAAATACCTGACAGTATTACTCAGGACGACCAAGATGACAAAGATCAAGGTAAGTCTGAGCGAACTGCGATGACCAAGGGGAACCTAAGGAGACAGGACAGCTGAATGGAACGTGGTAACCTGGATGAGATCCTGGAACAGAAAAAATCACTAGGGAAAAACGAGGGTAGTCTGAATAAAATAGGACATCAGTGAATAATAGTGGATCAATACGGTTCACTAATTGTAACAAGTGTAGCATAATAACGTGAGATGTTAAGAGGGAAAACCGGCCATGTGATATAGGAAAATACTCAGTACTATCTGCAATAATGCCGTGACTCTCAAACAGTCCTAGAATGAAAAGTTTATTAAAAATAAATTCTGACGTCTGGGACCCTTCTCAGACAAGTTAAAGCAGAATCGCTAAGAGGGTAGGACTCAGGCACTGACGTTTTTGGAAAGTTTTCCAGGCGATTGTAATGTGCAGTTAGGGTTGAGAATCAGTGCTTTGCATTTGGCAACCGACTCATATATTTTAAAAACACTGTGATGGTAAAACAAAACATCTGTGGGGCCATATGCAGCCTGTCACCACCAGTTTGGGAATTCTACTCTACACTTTCAAGAAAATTATAGTATAGTTAGGGAGAAACACATATACTCAAATACAGAAGTAATGGCTGAAATTGGTAGAGCATATGAATCTCAAAGAAGCCGTGGGGTTCAAGTGGGAGAGGGAAAGATGGTGGCGGTCGGGGGACTGTGCTCCTGACATCTTGTCCCATTGCTCACCTATTTCCTTTACCTATACCTTGTCTGCTATTATTGTCCCAGGGAAGGGGTGTGGGGGAAGCACATACAATCCAGTGACTGATCAGACTTGCTTCTCCAAGAGTGGTCACTGGCAAGCCTGGCTAGCGTTACCTGGGAGCTTGTTAGAAATGCTGACTCTCAGGCCCCGGTCCAGAACTGTTGAATTGGACTCTGCATTTTAATAGCATCCTCAGGTGATTTATATTCACATCAACTTAAAAAAAAAAGATTTTATTTATTTATTTGAATGAGAGTGAGAAAGCACAAGCGGGGCAGGGAGGGAGGGGCAGAGGGAGAAGCAGACTCCCTTCTGAGCGGGGAGCCCCATGCGGGGCTCGATCCCAGCACCCTGGGATCATGACCTGAGCTGAAAGCAGACGCTTAACCGCCGTCCGGGCGCCCCTATATTCACATCAACTTTTGAATAACACTGCTGTCAGTAACTCCTCTAAGTCAGGAAGGGCAATTAGAAACCTATTCCTGCACTAAGAGGAGGCACGGAGGAGAGGGGGAGAAGGACAAGAGTTTAGTTCTGAGTGTTGGACTCTCTCTTCAGAGTTGGCAGAAGGTGGTGTAGGAACAGCCAGGCAGGGCTGAGGCAACCATGAACATTGGGGCAGATTCCTTGTTTCTGGGGGCAATTCATCACATCATCACGTCCAGGATGATGCAAGAACAATAGAATAGCACTGGCAGAGGATGGGTCTAAATTTACGAGGGTGAGGCAGTTAGCAGGTGTCCGAAGCCTGCACATGGCACTGAGGACACCCAGAAGCTCCACACGCCTCAGAGCAGGGCTGCTAATGGGCCAAAAATCCAGGGACTGGGAAGGTCCCCTGGGCTCCGAATGAGGAGGCTTCAGAACATGGGGACAATGCCAGAGGTCATGGATTTCGGCGGTTGGTATCATCACAGCGTCCAAAAAACCAAGTTGGATGAGCCATTATCTCAGCAGCTACGAGTTCAGTACGTTCAGAAACTTAATAAGGCAAGTGACATGTCAGCACAGCCAGGGAGGAGATGGACGCATGTCACCTCACTGCAAGGAAGAGTCATATTTCCTTGCATGCCAGTGCCATCTTGTGAAGTGCTGGGGGTCACATGAGTTCCTCTGAAAGGGAAGAAACTGTCTGATGAGGATTTGAAACCTTCCCTATCTTCCTGGAAGTGACAGCTTTCAACCTAAAGAGACTGTATTACCTTTAACTGGCAAGTTGGGGTATCGTGACTCCACTGCTCCCGTCATTAGCAGGAATAATAGCATATAGAGAAGAGAAACATGGTAATGTATTTTTGCATATCTGAGCTGAAGTGCATGCCTTTCCTGCGATATCAGGAAAGGCTTATAGGGCAGTGAAGCTTGAGTTAAGGTTAAAAGATGAGGAGTGTTTGTCAGGAGGACAAGAGGGTGGGGGAGGGCATTCTAGGCAAAGGCATAAGGTTGTGTCCACAGCATGATGGACTTGAACTGAAAATCGTCTGGATGGTTAGAGCATGGGGTGTGTGTGAGGGAAGAAATACACTGGTAGGTAGGGTCAGATCTTGGAGGACTTTGGATGCCATGCTGTTTGGATTTTTATTTTATGGGTAATTGCGGAGAGGGGGAAGCAGATTCAAGTTTCAGAATTAGCACGCTGGCAGCCCTGAGGAAAACGAGTTTTAGGAGGAGGAGGGCTTTGGAAGCAGAGGCCAGTTAGGGGGCTCCTAGATGGGGGAAGGGCTAGAATAAGGTAAAGAAAGAAGTCTTAGGTTTCTCTGTTGGGTTACTGTGTGGGTGCTGTCCTTCTGGGAGAGAAGAGCTTGCAAGAGAGAAGACGCGCTGCACTTGGCATTTACCAGCATATACTTAAACATCTCCCTATCGTCGGACACTCAGGTTGTTTGGAATATCTTACTATTAAAGTCCTGCCATGGGGGCTCCTGGGTGCCTCAGTCCTTAAGCGTCTGCCTTGGGCTCAGGTCATGGTCCCAGGGTCCTGGGATCGAGCCCCTCATCAGGCTCCCTGTTCGGCGGGAAGCCTGCTTCTCCCTCTCCCACCCCCCCTGCTTGTGTTCCCTCTCTCGCTGTCTCTCTCTCTGTCAAATAAATAAAATCTTTAAAAATAAAAAAAAAATAAAGTGCTGCCATGAATATTCTCTTTTTGCTTTTTAAAGATTTATTTGAGAGAGAGAGAGAGAGAGTGCACAAGCAGGGGGAGGGACAGAGGGAGAGGGAGACTCTCAAGCAGAATCCTCGCGGAACTAGGAACTGGACTGGGGGCTGGATCTCACTACCCTGAGATCATGACCTGAGCCGAAATCAAGAGTCAGATGCTTAATGGGCTGACCACCCAGGCTTCTTGAACATTCTTCTATAAATTCTTATTTTTAAAGTTTGGGGGTTTTGTTTTCTAAAAATAAATGAAACGAAATGAAATGAAAAGAATAAAATAAAATATCTGGAGGCTTGAGGAGACGGCATCTCCATTGTGAATCGCAAGACTGTTGAATCACAGATCTGTACCTCTGAAACAAATAATAAAATATATGTTAAAAAAAAAAAAGAGACGGCATCTCCAAGTTATGACTATTTTGTCAACATGCAAAACAATTTCATAATTCTTTTAAATATTGTCAGATTGCATTCTGGAAAGACATACCACATGATAGCTTACCAGCTATTCTTAGTACACCTGTCTGCATACAGTTCTGATGTATTGGATTTTTATGATATAGATCAATTTTAGCTAATTGAAAAGGTGGATCCTAGAGTTATTTAAATTTTGATTTTCATAATGAATGGTAAGCCTGTGAATTTTGTTTGTATTTTTGGCTGCATTTTTTAAAGGCTACTTGTTCATCTCTTTTGATATCTTATCGTTCCTTGAAAATAGTGACTTCCACACTCTGTGGCTATAAAACTCTCATAGCTTAAGTTTTTAAAATATACTTTCTTTCAGTGTACAACACAGGTAATTAATTCACATAATTCTTAATGTTGATATCTAGTTATGCCAATCATATTCATTACATAGTGACTCCTGTTTTGTCTTCTTTTTAGTTATTGTTTTCTGGTTTCTAGAACAAACTTCTGCTACATGTACTTCATTGGTTTTTTTTTTTTTTTTTAAAGATTTTATTTATTTATTTGAGACAGAGAGAATGAGAGAGAGAGAGCACATGAGAGGGGGGAGGGTCAGAGGGAGAAGCAGGCACCCTGCCGAGCAGGGAGCCTGATGCGGGACTCGATCCAGGGACTCCAGGATCATGACCTGAGCCGAAGGCAGTCGCTTAACCAACTGAGCCACCCAGGCACCCTTCATTGGTTGTTTTTAAGCTATGTCACTAATTCATGGCAATTTCATTAAAATGTATGGATCTTCCTTATAACCTGCTTCTTCATGAAACATAATATTTTGTAAAAAGTGATATATTACTTTCCCCTTTTTCTATGTTTGTATCTCTTTGATTTTATTTAAAATAACGATGGATGGGGTGCCTGGGTGGCTCAGTTGGTTAAGTATCTGACTCTTGGTTTCTGCTCAAGTCAGGATCTCAGGGTCGTGGGATCGAGCCCCTCCTCGGGCTCCAGGCTCAGTGAGGAGTCATTTTTCAAAGTGCTGGAACAAACAATCCTAAAATTTGTATGGAATCAGAAAAGACCCGGAATCGCCAAGGAGATGTTGAAAAAGAAAAACAGGGGCGCCTGGGTGGCTCAGTCCTTGGGTGTCTGCCTTCGGCTCAGGTCATGATCTCAGGGTCCTGGAATTGAGCCCCGCATCGGGCTCCTTGCTCCACGGGAGGCCTGCTTCTCCCTCTCACACTTCCCTTGCTTGTGTTCCCTCTCTCGCTGTCTCTCTTTCTGTCAAAGAAAGAAAGAGAGAGAGAGAGAGAGAGAGAGAGAGAGAGAAAGAAAGAAAGAGAAAGAAAGAAAGAAAGAAAGAAAGAAAGAAAGAAAGAAAGAAGAAAAAGAAAAACAAAGCTGGGGGCATCACGTTGCCTGATTTCAAGCTGTATTACAAAGCAGTGATCACCAAGACAGCATGGTACTGGCACAAAAACAGACATACAGACCAATGGAACAGAATAGAGAACCCAGATATGGACCCTCAACTCTATGGTCAAATAATCTTTGACAAAGCAGGAAAAAACATGCAATGGAAAAAAGACAGTCTCTTTAATAATGGTGCTTGGAAAATTGGACAGCCACATGCAGAAGAATGAAACTCGACCATTCTCTAACACCATTCACAAAGATAAACTCAAAGTGGATGAAAGACCTCAGTGTGAGACAGGAATCCATCAAAATCCTAGAGGAAAACATAGGCAGTAACCTCTTTGACATCGCCCACAGCAACTTCTTTCAAGATACATCTCCAAAAGCTAGTGAAACAAAAGCAAAAATGAACTTTTGGGACTTCATCAAGATAAAAAGCTTCTGCACAGCAAAGGAGACAGTCAACAAAACAAAGAGGCAACCCACAGAATGGGAGAAGATATTTGCAAATGACACTACAGATAAAGGGCTGGTATCCAAGATCTATAAAGAACTTCTCAAACTCAACACCCAAAAAACAAATAATCAAGTCAAAAAGTGGGCAGGAGATATGAAAAGATACTTCTCTGAAGAAGACATACAAATGGCTAACAGACACATGAAAAAATGTTCATCATCATTAGCCATCAGGAAAACCCAAATCAAAACCACATTGAGATACCACCTTACACCAGTTAGAATGGCAAAAACGGACAGGGAAAGAAACAACAAATGTTGGAGAGGTTGTGGAGAAAGGGGAACCCTCTTACACCGTTGGTGGGTGTGCAAGTTGGTATAGCCACTTTGGAAAACAGTGTGGAGGTGCCTCAGAAAATTAAAAATAGAGCTACCCTATGACCCAGCAATTGCACTACTGGGTATTTACTCCAAAGACACAGATGTAGTGAAAAGAAGGGCCCTATGCACCCCAATGTTCATAGCAGCAATGTCCACAGTAGCCAAACTGTGGAAAAAGCCGAGTTGTCCTTCAACAGACGAATGGATAAAGAAGATGTGGTCCATATATACAATGGAATATTACTCAGCCATCATAAAGGATGAATACCCAACTTTTACATCAACATGGATGGGACTGGAGGAGACTATGCTAAGTGAAATAAGTCAAGCAGAGAAAGTCAATTATCATATGGTTTCACTTATTTGTGGAACATAAGGAATAGCATGGAGGACATTAGGAGAAGGAAGGGAAAAATGAAGGGGGGGAAATCGGAGGGAGAGATGAACCATGAGAGCCTATGGACTCTGAGAAACAAACAGGGTTTTAGAGGGGAGGGGGCTGGGGGGGTGGGTTAGCCCGGTGGTGGGTATTAAAGAGGGCACATACTGCATGGAGCACTGGGTGTTATACGAAAACAATGAATCATGGATCACTACATCAAAAACTAATGATGTACTGTCTGGTGACTAACATAACATAATAAAATAAAATTTAAAAAATAGTTACTATCCACTTTATGCACTCTGTCAAATTAAGAAAAATTCCTTTCAATCAAGAAAATATTTTGCATTGAAGCAAATACTTTATTTGTATCTATTCATAGCATTATGTGATCCTTACTCTTTCCTGTGAATACAATGAATCATCTTGATGAATCACTTGATGACTCCTGTACGTCATCAGTGATAATTTGTTTTTAGATGCTTGGAATGATCTCATTTTTTCTTCCTTCCTACCTTTGCTTCCTCACTTCCTACCTCCCTCTTCCCTTCTCCCTCCCTTTCTCTTCTCCTATCTGCCTTTCTTCCTTTGCATCTGTGCTAATAGTTACAATTTTCTTCTTTGATACTGGCCTCCAGCTAGAGATACACATGACTTATAAAGTCAGTTCAGAAGTGTGTTGTCTTTCCCAGTTTTCTGAAACACCATGTGATAGAATTATTTGTTATTTGAAAGATCTACAGAGCCAGGTGTCTTGTTTCCTCCTGCTCCTATGTTTTCATTATGGTTTAACAGCTTTACCTAGTTTTTGTAGTTAGTTCTGTTGGCTTTTTTCCCCCTCAACCATAATAAGTCTATTATTAAAAGTCATCTCCTCTTGCTAATGCTTCTTATAGAGGCTGCACCAGTGGGAACGAGAGCCGTATATCTGCTAATTCTTTTTGCGTGTGTTTTTCGTGTTTTTGAAAACTCATCTGTTTCATTTTGGTTATCGAGTATTTTAACATATAATTAAAAATAATATTCCTCCATTTCAGCAAAACAGAAAACTTTGGTTCAAATTGTAATCGCTTTTTTCTTGCACTGAATATTACTAGTTTGGGTTTTCCTCTTATTCCCATGATTAATACTTTTTACAAATTGTCAACAGGGGTGCCTGGGTGGCTCAGTTGTTTGAGTCTCCGACTCTTGATCTCAGCTCAGGTCTTGATCTCAGCGTTGTGAGTTCAAGACCCAAGTCAGGCTCCTTCCTGGGTGTGGAGCCCAATCAATCAATCAATCAATAAACCTACAGACCTCCTGTTACTGATTTTACAGCTTTTTCCTACTTTATTTATGCTTAGTTTATTAGCTCTCCTTTTCTTAATTTCTCTTGATGCTTTTTTCCTTTTTAGAAAGCAGAAAATTTAGAAAATACATAAAATAAAAAAAATTATGGCTCAGTCCCCAAAATCAAAGACAACTATGATTATTTTTATGCATTTATTTGCATATCATTTACATAATTGCGTGTCAGCTGTATATACAACTTTACATATTGTGAATCATGTGTGTGTGTTATACAGTATGAATACATTGTTTAAACTATATTGAAATTATGTAGATTTTGTCTCTGATGTAGGTTATTATTGAAGAGATTAGTTTAAAATTTTAATCACTTCTATTGCTCTTTATTTCAAATTGCACTCCTTTTTAGTTTGGGAATGTGGTATGTAGAAATCTCTTTTTTTCTTCCTGTAAAGAAATTTTTTGTGACTTCTTTGGTTGATATTTCTGATGACCCATTACACTGGAAAAAATGTATTAACTTCTTCTAAGATTCTACATGTCTGTTAATTCCACCTAATTTATTCTACTAATCAACCCCATACTTTCTTCATTAAATCCAGTTCCTACTGATTTGTCATGTGGAACATTGACATTTCAAATTACAATTCTAATTTCTGCCTATTTTTTTCCTTGCATGGTGTTCTGGTGTCCTCGGGCTTCTGTTGTTTATTGCATCTTTTACGATTATATAATGACTTTATTCATTTCACTTTGAAATCAGACAGTGAAATAACCACTCTTACTTTTATTATAAGCAAACAGGCAAAGCCTGTCGACCCCTTCCATGGTGTTTGCCCCAAGAGTGTTCCTTGGCAAATGTATTGGTTTCCTGGGGCCTACCATAGCAAAGTACCCCAGGCTGCATGGCTTAAACAACAGAGATTTATTATCTCACAGTTCTGGAGGCTAAGTCCAAGGTCAAAATGTTGGCGGGGTTGGTTTCTTCTGAGGGCTGTAGGGAGAATCTGTTCCATGCCTCTCTCCTTGGCTTGTAGGTGTCTGTCTTCCCCCTATGGCTCTTCATCTTGTCTTCCTTCTCTGTTTCTGTGTTCAAATTCCTCCTCTTTATAAGGACACCAGTCAGATTGGATTAGGGTTCATCTTCACCCCCATTTTATTTTGATTAGAAGGTCACATTCTAAGGTCCTGGGCGTTGGGACTACAACATACGAATTTAAAAAGTGAAACATTCAATATATGATGTTTTGGGGGATACTCAGTTCAATTCTGTTCCATTCAACAAATCTTTATTAAGTATTCCATATGCAATGGGTCCAATAACTGAGCTAGTCATACTCTTTTTTTTTTGCATTTCCTTGTACAATGTATTTTTATTTTTACTATTATTTCTTTTTTCATTCATAGGGTTTTATTTTTTATTTTTTTTAAAGATTTTATTTATTTATTTGAGAGAGAGAATGAGATAGAGAGAGAGAGCATGAGAGGGGGGAGGGTCAGAGGGAGAAGCAGACTCCCTCCTGGGCAGGGAGCCCGATGCGGGACTCGATCCTGGGACTCCAGGATCATGATCTGAGCCGAAGGCAGTCGCTTAGCCAACTGAGCCACCCAGGCAACCCCATTCATAGGGTTTTTAAAAATCTGCTTGGAACTCTATATCTTCTTGAGATGATGATGATGATGATGATGATGATCTTATCTCATTTGGTTACTTTTCTAACATTTTTTATTATTAATTTTTTAACAGTGTTTATTATTTACTTCTATAAGTTTCCCATACAAACTGGTGAACTTTCTCTCATGGGGATGATAAGAAGTCAGAAAGTTTTCTGTAAAGGTGCCATCCATCATCTGTGTGTGTGTGTGTGTGTGTGTGTTTTCCTTTACATCTATCAGGGTTGTGGGTAAGATTTTGTTTGAAGAAAGCCATCGATCGATCGGTTCTCTGTCTAGATTCCCTTTACCAGGCCTGGTGCACCCATCCCCCAGCCGCTGTGAGCAAAGGCTGCTTCTGACCCCGGTTGCCCCCTTGTCCAAAGAATTGCCCTCAGCATGGGGCTGCCTGGAGGTTACAACCCCACTCAGCAGCCCTCCACCAGTGGCCAACTGATAGAATACAAAAGGCTGGCCCCTTGCCTGGCAGGTCATGGACTCTGAAGTGTAGATTGGCTCCTGGGGTCCCTGGGGATGGGCCTAAAGCTAGAGCCCGGCTGAGATCACATCCTTATTCAGTGTTTCCTCCTTGCTGGGTCCTGCTTCCCCTGTGCCTCTGCTCCAGGAGCTTTTCCTCCACAAATCATTTGCACAAGAATCTCCATCTCAGGTTCCATTTCTAGACCACAGGATTCCTTAGATGAAATGGTTCCACAACTAAACACCATGTAAAAATCATGGATCTAATTCAGTTATGTTGTGATATATCTACCAGGGTAAATGGGACCCCTGGTGGCTCTAAGGAAAGAAGTTAGAATTCATCTTTCAGTGATTTTCTGGTCATCCTCTCAGAAAGAGCCCAATGGAGATGGATTTTGATCAGCCTTTATAAGAGGAATACCAACCATGATTTTGGAGAATCTCTGGCCCAGGGGACATAATCCAACTGAAGTAGATGCCTCAGACTCTGATGTTAAATTGTTCAGTGTCTTCTCTAGGTAGTATTACAGTATTAATCTTTCTTGTTTCTTATGTTTTTGTTTTTGTTTTTCTTAAATTTTTATGTGCTTCCTCTGAAGGAAGACCAAGCTGGGAGACATCAGGCTCATGAGTAAAGGGAACAAGGAAGGGGGACAAGTTGGTCAGAGGAGCATGGCGGGAGGTGGGCAGCTGTCTCCCCTGGGCATCATGGGTCCCTCAAACTCAACACATATGACATGGAAATACCTTGTCTCTATATCATTCTACTCCTCTTCCCTGGTTCGGTAGATGATGGGACCATCTACCCACTTCTCTTGTCAGACCGTCACTCTGCCCCTTTCTCCTGAGAAGACAACCTAACATTACTGTGTCAGCTGTACCTTCTAAATATTTCTCAGATGAATTCACTTTTCTCCATCCCTGCTGCTACTAATCCTGTCTACATCACCATCACATCATACCTGGGCTGTGCGACAGATTCCTGACTAACATTGCCCATCCATTCCCCACACTGTAGCCACAGTGTCTTCTGAAACAGAAATCTGTGTGTGCCCTTCTCCTACTTAAAGCCCTTTATGGGGTCTCCACTCAGAATGGAGCCTTATCAAGGCCCTTATAAAGGCCCACATGGCCCCACTTCATTTGGCCTCTGCCTATGAACATGTCTTTTTTCACTGTAACTTAATCTCCCTCAACACATTCTGCTCATAAAGGCCCCTTTTCCTCAGTTGCAACCTGTTCCTTTCCTTCCTCCCAGCCACCACACAGGCAGGTCCCTCTTCCTTCCCACCCTATGCTCCTCACCCAGCGGACTTCCTCCCACTCAGCGTTCAGCTTTCAGCCTCTTCTGACACCCATCCACCCACCCTGCTGCTAGGCACTCTTCTTTGTAAATTATTTTTTAAAGTTTTGATTTAAATTCCAGTTAGTTGATATACAGTGTAATGTTAGTTTCAGGTGTACAATATAGTGATTCAGCGCTTCCCTACATCACCCAGTGCTCATCACAACAAATGCCCTCCTTAATCCTCATCACCTGTTTCACCATCCCCTACCCCCCTCCCTTTTAGTAACCATCAGTTTGTTCTCTATAATAAAGAGTCTGTTTCTTGGTTTCTCTCTCTCTCTCTCTTCCTTAGCTCATTTCTTTTGTTTCTTAAATCATATGGTATTTGTCTTCTGGGACTGACTTATTTTGCTTAGTATAATACTCTCTAGTTCCATCCATGTGTTGCATATGGCAAGATTTCATTCTCTTTTCTTTTTTTTTTTTTTAATTTTATTTATTTGACAGAGACACAGCGAGAGAGGGAACACAAGCGGGGGGAGCGGGAGAGGGAGAAGCAGGCTTCCCGCAGAGCAGGAAGCCTAATGTGGGACTCGATCCCAGGACCCTGGGATCATGACCTGGGCCGAAGGCAGACGCTTAACGACTGAGCCACCCAGGTGACCCGATTTCATTCTCTTTTATATCTGAGTAACATTGCATTGCATATATGTACCATGTCTTCTTTATCCGTTCATCTGTTGATGGACACTTGGGCTGCTTTCATAATTTGGCTATTATAAATAATGCTGCTATAAACATTGGGGTGCAAGTATCCCTTTGAATTAGTATTTTTGTATCCTTTGAGTAAATTCCTAGTACTGCAATTGCTGGATCATAGGGTAGTTCTAGTTTCAACTTTTTGAGGCACCTCCATACTGTTCTCCAGAGTGGCTGCACCAACAGTGCAGGAGGATTCCCCTTTCTCTGCATCCTTGCCAATACCTGTTGTTTCTTGTGTTGTTGATTTTAGCCATTCTGACAGGTGTGAGGTAATATTTCATTGTGGTTTTGATTTGTGCTTCCCTGATGATGAGTGATGTTGAGCATCTTTTCATGTATCTGTTGGCCATCTGAATGTCTTCTTTGGAAAAGTGTCTATTCATGTCTTCTGCCCATTATTTAATTGGATTATTTTGTCTTTGAGTGTTGAGTTTTATCAGTTCTTTATATATTTTGTATACTAACCCTTTATCAGATATGCTATTTGCAAATATCTTCTCCCATTCTGTAGGTTGCCTTTTAGTTTTGTTGATTGTTTCCTTCTCCGTGCACAAGCTTCTTATTTTGTAGTCCCAATAGTTTATCTTTGCTTTTATTTCCCTTGCCTCAGGAGACGTATCTAGAAAAATGTTGCTACGGCCCATGTCAGAGACATTACTGCCTGTGCTCTCTTCTAGGATTTTTAGGCTTCAGGTCTCACATTTAGTTCTTTAATCCATTTTGAGTTTATTTTTGTGTATGGTGTAAGAAAGTAGTCCAGTTTCGGGCGCCTGGGTGGCTCAGTTGGTTGAGCGACTGCCTTCGGCTCAGGTCATGATCCTGGAGTCCCGGGATCGAGTCCCGCATCGGGCTCCCTGCTCGGCGGGGAGTCTGCTTCTCCCTCTGACCCTCCTCCCTCTCATGCTCTCTGTCTCTCATTCTCTCTGTCTCAAATAAATAAATAAATAAAAGATCTTTAAAAAAAAAAAGAAAGTAGTCCAGTTTCATTCTTTTGCATGTTGCTGTCCAGTTTTCCCAACACCATTTGGTGAAGAGACTGTATTTTTTTCCATTGGATATTCTTCCTGCTTGTCAAAAATTAATTGACCGTATAAATGTGGGTTCATTTTTGGGTTTTCTATTCTGTCCTGTTGATCTATGAGTCTATTTTTGTGTCAGTACCGTGCTGTTTTGATTACTACACCTATGTAATATAACTTGAAGTCCAGAATTGTGATGCCTCCAGCTTTGCTTTTCTTTCTCAAGATTGCTTTGGCTATCTGGGTTCTTTGGTGGTTCCATACAAATTTTAAGTTTGTTTGTTCTAGCTCTGTGAAAACTGCTGTTGGTATATTGATAGGGGTTGCATTAAATGTGTAGATTGCTTTGGGCGGTACAGACATTTTAACAATATTTAATCCATGAACATGGGATGACTTTCCACTCCTTTGCATCATCTTGAGTTTCTTTCATAAGTGTTTTATAGTTTTCAGAGTACAGGTCTTTCACCTTTTTGGTTAGGGTTTATTCCTAGGTATCTTGTTTTTGGTGCAATTGTAAATGGGATCAATTCCTTAATTTCTCTTTCTTCTGCTTCATTATTGGTGTATAGAAATGCAACAGATTTCTGTACATTGATTTTGTATCCTGCAACTTTACTAATTCATGTATCAGTTCTAACCATTTCTTGGTGGAGTCTTTCAGGTTGTCTGTATAGAATACCATGTCATCTGTAAATATTAAAAGTTTTAGTTCTTCCTTGCCTATCTGGATGCCTTTTGTTTCTTTTTGTTGTCTGATTGCTGTGACTAGGATTCCCAGTACTATCTTAAATAACAATGGTGAGAGTGGACATCCCTGTCTTGTTCCTGACTGTAGAGGAAAAGCTCAGTTTTTCCCCATGGAGGATGATATTACCTGTGGATTTTTCATAGACAAGCTTTATTATGTAGAGGTATGTTCTCTCTAAACCTACTTTGTTGAGGATTTTTATCATGAATGGATGCTATACTTTGTCAAATGCTTTTTCTGCATCTTTTGGCAGGATCATATGGTTATCCTTTCTTTTATTAATGTGATGTATCATGTTGATTGATTTGCAAATATTGAACCACCCTTGCAACCCTGGAATAAATCCCTCTTGATCATGGTGAGTGATTTTTTTTAACGTATTGTTGGATTTGGTTTGCTAGTATTTTGTTGAGGATTTTTGCATCTATGTTCATCAGGGATATTGGCCTGTAGTTCCCCTTTTTTGTGGCATCTTTATCTGGTTTTGGTATCAAGATAATGCTGGCCCACATAGAATGAATCTGGTTTTCTTTCCTTTTCTATTTTTTTTTTTTAATAGTTTGACAAGAATAGGTATTAACTCTTCTTTAATGTTTGGTGGAATTTGCCTGTGAAGCCATCTGGTCCTGGACTTTTGTTTGTTGGGAGTTTTTAGATTACTGTTTCAATTTCATTGCTGGTAATCAGTCTGTTCCAATTTTCTATTTCTTCTTGTTTCAGTTTGGGTAGTTTATATGTTCCTAGGAATTTATCCATTTCTTCTAGGTTGCCCAATTTTGTTGGTGTATAGTTTTTCATGATAATTATCTGAGAACTGTTTATATTTCTGTGGTGTTGTTATTTCTCCTCTCTCATTTGTGATTTTATTTATTTGGGTCCTTTCTCTCTCTTTTTTTTGATAAGTCTGGCTAGAGGTTTATCAAATTTTTAACTTTTTCCAAAAAACCAACTCCTGGTTTCATTGATCTATTTTTTTTTTAAGTTTCTGTATCATTTATTTCTGCTTTAATCTTTATTATTTCCTTCCTTCTGCTGGCCTTTGTCTTTGTTTATTGTTCTTTTTCTAGCTCCTTTAGGTGTACATTTAGGTTGGTTGGTTGTGATTTTTCTTACTTCTTGAGGCCTATATTGCTAAAAACTTCCCTCTTAGGACCACCTTTGCTGCATCCCAAAGGTTTTGGACCATTATATTTTCATTTTCAGTTGTTTCCATGTATTTTTTTATTCCTCTTTTTTTTTTTTTTTTTTAAGTAAGCTCTATGCCCATGTTGGGCTTGAACTCACAACCCTGAGATCAAGAGCCACATGCTCTCTACTGACTTTTTTATTTCTTATTTTATTTCCTGATTGACCCCTTAATTGTTTAGTAGGATGTTATTTAACCTCCACGTATTTGTGGTCTTTCCTGATTTTTTTCTTGTGGTTGACTTCTAGTTTCATAGCGTTGTGGTCAGAAAAGGTGTATGGTATGACTTCAGTCTTCTTGTATTTGTTGAGGCCTCTTTTGTGGCCTAGTATGTGATCTGTTCTGGAGAATGTTCCATGTGCACTTGAAAAGAATATGTATTCCGGGGGTGCCTGGGTGGCTCAGTTGGTTAAGCGACTGCCTTCGGCTCAGGTCATGATCCTGGAGTTCCGGGATCGAGTCCCGCATCAGGCTCCCTGCTCGGCGGGGAGTCTGCTTCTCCCTCTGACCCTCCCCCTCTCGTGCTCTCTGTCTCCCATTCTCTCTCTCAGATAAATAAATAAAAAATCTTAAAAAAAAAAAAAAAAGAATATGTATTCTGCTGTTTTGGAATGGAATGTCTGAATATATCTGTTAAGTCCATCTGGTCCAGTGTGTCATTCAAACCAATGTCTCCTTGCTGATTTTCTATTTAGATCATCTGTCCATTGATGTAAGTGGGGTGTTAAAATCCCTTACTATTATTGTATTATTATCACTTAGTCTCTTTATGTTTGTCATTAATTGTTTTATATATTTGGGTGCTCCCATGTTGGGTGCATAAATATTGACAATTGTTATATCTTCTTGTTGGATTGTCACCTTTTTTATTGTATAGTGCCCTTCTCAGTATCTTGTTACAGTCTTTGTTTTAAAGTCTAGTTCGTCTGATATAAGTATTGCTACTCTGGCTTTCTTTTGACATCCCTTTGCATGATAAATGTCTCTCCATCCACTCATTTTGAATCTGCAGGTGTCTCTAGGTCTAAAATGAGTCTCTTGAGGAGCGCCTGGGTGGCTCAGTCATTAAAATGAGTCTCCTGTAGGCAGCATATAGATAGGTCTTGTTTTTTTTTTTTATCCATTCTGACATCCTATGTCTTTTGATTGGAGTGTTTACTCCATTTACATTCACAGTAACTATTGATAGATATGTATTTATTGCCATCTTATGACTTGTTTTTTGGTTGTTTCTGGAGGTTTTCTCTGATCCTTTCTTGTCTTTGTCCCTTTCTTATTTTGCTGATTTTCTTTAGCGGTACATTTGGATTTCTTTCTCTTTACTCTTTGCATGTTAATTAGTGGCTTTTGATTTGTGGTTACCAGTAGGTTTGTGTATAACCTCTTCCGCGTATAGCAGTCTATATTAAGTTGATGGTGATTTATGTTGAACCCATTCTAGGCACACTTGTCCTGTGCTCCCAAAGCCTTGATAGTCTCCTTCACCCCCATCATCACGCATCATTGTTTGCTGTCCTTCTGCCTCACAAGACTTTAAGAGCTAGGAAGTCAGGAAGCACATGTCTCCTTTAGTCCACCATATCCCTAGTGCAAGGGCTACAGTGAAGACACTGACCCTTTGTGCCAATCAGAAAAATGTCTCTCTCCAGGCAACAGGTTTTTCTCTCTCATTTTATCAGCAGCCACAGGCCAGAATATTAGAGTTGGGGCTAGATTAGGCCTTCTTTTGCCCTGCTTGGTCAGGTACTTTGGTGCAAAGCACAGACCACACAACCATACCCAGTGGCCTTGTAAAGCAACAACCAAGTGCTTTGTGGGACCTAAGAAAAGAAGATACCCGCCAAGTACGTTTGGGTTATCTCTGAGATATGTGTCAAAGGATTGCTTATCATCCCTCTATAATGGAATGCAGAGCTAGAAAGACTGGAAGATCCTTCAGAACAAGTGAAAGAAATTTCAAAGCAAGAAAGAGAGGTATTATGACTGACTCACATACCTAATAGGGCTATCATGGCATTGTGTTATAGTATAACTGGCAATATATTTCTTTTTTAGTAAGTTGTGCACAAAATAATGGTGCATCTTATAATTTACAGCATCCTAGATTTGATAATATATGAACATCAGTTAGGGATTATATTCAGTTGCATGTAAGAGAAACTACTCTACTGGTCTAACCAAATACAGTTTATTTTTCTCACATGTCAAGAAGCATGGAGGCAGGCGGTCCTGGGCTGGTCTACCAACTCTATGATGTACTTAGGCTCTGTCTATTTTCCTTCAATCCTCAGCATGTGGCTTTCTCATGGTTCCCTCAAGGCTCACAAGAGTGGATATTGAATTGGCAACTAGCAGTGTCTGGCACACAGTGGTTTCCATTATGGCCTTATCAGTTTTTTTATTATCCTCAGGTTGGATCTTCTTACTCTTTATTTTCAGTTTGCCATTTGTTTTTCATTCTTATTAGTTGCTCTGCTATTTAGCTGTGGTTTTTGTTTTCTAAATGGACCACCAGTGCTCCATTAGTTCTATTCTTTATGAATTCCTGGAGTTGTTTTGTTGTTTCAGTGTTTACCCATTTATTGAGATCTTTCTGTATTGCTGTATATTCTTTTTTTTTTTTTAAGATTTTATCTATTTGTCAGAGAGACAGAGAGAGAGAATGAGAGAAGGAGAGCATAAGCAGGGGGAGAGGCAGGCAGAGGGGGAAGCAGACTCCCCTCTGAGCAAGGAGCCCAATGTGGGACTCAATCCCAGAACCCTGGGATCATGACCCAAGCCAGGCGTCCCATGTATATTCTTTATTTTATAGTCCCACTCTCTTCTTTATCTCTCATAGCCTAGTTAGTACCAGATGATTTCTTCTCACCTTGGAATCCTTGGGGAGTATCGCCAATCCCACCATTGTGCATAGTTTGTCTTCTGTGATTTTGCTCTCCCCTTCAGTTTTGTGATTCTTTTTATTTGATTTTTGTTATTAAAATATTTAGACTTGCTTATTGTTTTGGAAGCTTGTCTTTTTTGTTTTTGTTGTTGCCATATTTTTCTTTATTTCCCCAGAAATTATAACTGTGTGTGTGTTTTAAGCATTTTTGTCAGAAGCAAGTGACCTGCACTATTGCTCATTGAATTTGTATGGATATCTAATAGGAGTAATTGTGTAAAAACACACAGATGTTGAGGGCAAGATTGGAATCTTCAATTCTTTTCCTTTGTCTCTATTTAGTGTCAACTACCTTAGTTAAAAAGATTGTGTTTCTGGGGCATCTGACTGGCTCAGTTGGTAGAGTGTGTGACTCTTGATCTTGGGGTTGTGAGTTCAAGCCCCACGTTGGGTGTAGAGATTACTTAAAAATTTTTTTTAAAAAAGATTGTGTTTCTTACTACAGTTTTATTATTTATCATCAGGAATTAACAAATAATGGCTTATGGACAAACTCTGGCTCATCACTTGTTTTTGTGAGTAAGATTTTAGGGGAACGTAACTATACCCATTCATTTAAACATTTTGTGCCACAAAGGTAGAGTTAAGCAGTTGTGACAAAGACCATATGGCCTCTAAAGGCTAAAATATATACTATATGACTTTTTTAAAAAAAAGCTTGCTGACCAACAGTCTTCTGAGGTATGTATCACAGCATCATTTGAGCTGAGAGAGGTTATGCAATCGGCGGAAAGTCACATAACTCGTAAACAGCAATGCCAGGATCTGATCCCAAGTCAGGGACCCCACTGTTGATGCTATGTCTTACATACATAAAAAGCCATTTTAACCTCAAAAAAAAAATCCTCTCATTCCTCTTTTGCAGATGAAGAAACTGAGACTTGGTAATTTGTCCAAGTTCATAGAGCTGGTGAACGGCAGTGGCAAGATTTGAACCCACATCAGTCTCTGCTCTTTCTACCAGGCAATGCTGCCTCTAAATATTATACTGTTAGGTATATTGTATTACTTCTCAAACATTCTTTGGGCAGCAATGATTTGATCCTAACTTTTAAAAAAATGTGTCATGAAATTAATCCTGGGTCCAGGTCCCTTCAGAAGTAAAAAGAAAACTGCAGACAGGGGTTGGCAGTTTTTGACAGGTCCATTTTTGTCCCTTCAGCACCAGACTTTTCTGATCCTTAAAGCATCTGGGGATATTTTTGACCTAACGAAGCAGTCATTGCAGAAACTTGGTAAGCCTGAGCTAATTTGCTGCATTCTAGCACTACCATTCCCCCTAATTTTTTTTTCCAGATTAGCAGGCAATAAATGCAAAATTACTCCTTAAACAAAGTCACTATGTAATCCCATGAGTTTGATTGCAAGCATACAGTTTAAAAAGGAAACTGGATCAGATTCTCCCTCCATATTTCTTTTGACCTTTGAACATGTAACACTGAAAGGTAATTATCATTTTATGATGTTCAAAGATTCTCGTTGTATCAAAGTACAGATAGGATGCCTAAGACAAGTAGGTACCCACATTCAAACTGTGCAGGGTTGGGTTGTAATTCCATCTGGCTTTGTGGGAAGGAATTGGCAGCCAGATGGAAGTTGGTAGAACTAGAGAGACAGTGGCAGCAGCAGAATAGGAAAAGAGGCTGTGATAAAGACAGAGAAAGAAAGAAACAGAACCCCCCCCCCCCCGCCCCTGCAAATTTCCAAGTGACTTTTGCAGGCACAAGCAAGGGACGTGACACAGACATGGAGACATGGCTGTGGGGCCACTCCTCACTGGCACACCTGATGTGTGAGGTTATCATTGTGCTTGTTTGACACCTGGAAGAGCAGAGCCCTCCTCCGAAGCCTCACCAGGAAAGTACCCTGGGAGAGAAGGGTACACAGCAGGACTGAAGTGTTTGAGCACCTGCCATCATGTGACAGAAGAGCATCTAAGATGAAATCTTTCATCCGTGACTTCATAGGCCTGGTAATGCATTTTGTTTCCATGGCAGTTTGTTTGTATCCTGTAAGAACAAACAGCATGGGCTTACTTTGCATCGAAGACAAGTGTGCATTTGCCCATTCCTTGTTAGGCTTCTTTTAAGAGGCAGCATTTTTTAGGCTGGGAGTCCATTCTGCAGAGAGCAAGCAAGAAATAGAAAAAAATACTTGTGGGACAAGGAGGTGCCCTTCTAATTATATTTCCGCAAGTCTCTTGTTTACTTCCCAGCTGCCCTGAATCAAGCCTCAGGGAACTAACAAGCAGAGGTGAAATTCACACCAGGCAGTCCCTGGGGGGTTGGAAATTGACACCAGTAATTCCCAAGTGGCTATTTTTGCAAAGGTGTAAAGTTTATTTTCTTAAATTACTTGGAATAACTTCCCCATGATTTTAGAGGCTCTTTTAAAGAACCCAAAAGGTCTAGCAGAACGTGTGAGAGGAGATTATGATTCTAAGGACTTTTTGAAATTCCTTATGGCATCAGTTCTAAGTACTCAAAACATTGCTATTGCATTGTCAGGCTTGTCTCTTCATAAGCCACTGCAACAGGACAAATACTCAACAGATTGCTTATTCTGCCAGCTTCCAGGTACCACTGAAAAAAAATAATAATTTGCAGAATTGGTGAGGGAATCTAATGATGCCTTCAATGAGAAAAGAGCCAGGTGTTCTTTCCTTTGTATTAGACCAAGGAGACAAATTCATTCATGAAACAAAAATAGAGACTAGGTCATAGTAGAGAAAATCCATGCTCTGAGAGACCAGCTGGATGACCCTGAGTGACCACTGGAGAAAGCCACTGATCTGAAGGAAAGTGACCCAATGGGCTGCTTTTCTGGCTTGTTTTGACACAGTTTCGCCTGCGGGTGGTTACAGTGGTTTGGTACAAGTCAACTGGTTTAGCGAGCTTCTAGGTGTTCAACCACAGAGAACATTGACACCATTTTCTGACTTACGTGATGAACAGAAAAGATGATTTAAGAAGTAGCAGATAGTAGAAGGAGGACAAATAAAACATGCCGCTTTCCCCAGTGTGGCAGACAATGGGCTGGGGCTGCATGTGTACAGACTTTCCTGAGGGTGGTTCTGGGCGGGCAGAGCGTCACCAGGTGGCAGCTTGGAGAAGAGGAAGCCCTGAGGGTGCTAAGGGGTGTTCTGACTGAGCCAGGGAAAGCCAACATCACCCGTTTCACAGTGTTTCCTGGGCTGGTGGTAAATTCAAGAGGGATGACAAAATATTGTTCACACATCTGCCTTGCTGTTTCCTGCAAAGTTGGGGAACCAAGGGAATGCCTCCAGGTTTCAAAGTCCTGCTGTTATTTGTGAGGCTGGGAGGAAACCACAAAGCATCTAAGAAACGACCCACTGTGGGCAAGATCTTGACTTCTGAATTGACTCACATTGTCACCCAGGGAGCTTTGGCCTCTGTGTGGTAGCCCAGACTGAATTGGGATCTCTGCAGAATGATGGAGGCAGGCAAAGCCAGCAGATGGTTTACAGCGATGTGGCCAAGGCTCTAACAGCAACAGAGCCCGGCACTTGCACTTGCTCGGTCAGCTGGGGCCTTCACATACGGCACTGACGAGGGGGTGGGCTGTTTCAGGGTCGTGTGAGGACAGAAGTGGAGCCTCAGTCTTGGCTGGGCTAAGCAGATTTCCCCTAATCTCCTCAGCACTTAGTCACGGGGGTGCAGCCCTAGAGAGCTGTACAAATTCTCCAAGGGTGTCTCTAATGCTTTGTATGGTTTCATGCTTCTAGGATACTTTCTGTCATCTTTTGGTGATATTCAGAGCTTACCAAATTAGAAAAGTTTTCATGTGGATGGAAGTGGTCTTTGTATACCAACGTTCTAGGTGGGGTTTTTTTTTGATGTCGATTTTTTTTTTTCCCTTAAATTCCAGTGTAGTTAACATACAGTGTTATATTAGATTCAGGTGTACAGTGTAGTGATTCAACAATTCTGTACATGACTCAGGGCTCATCATAATAAGTGTACTCTTAATCCCCATCACTTATTTCACCCATCCCCCACCCCTACCCCTCTGGTGGCCACCAGTGTCTTCTCTAGAGTTAAGAGTCTGTTTCTTGGTTTGTCTCTGTTCTTTTGTTTTGTTTCTTAAATTCCGCACATGAGTGAGATCATAATGGTATTTGTCTTTCTCCGACGGACTTATTTTGTTCAGCATTATAGTCTCTAGATCCATCCATGTTGTTGCAAATGGCAAGCTTTCATTCTTTTTTATGGCTGAGTTCTAGTCCATTCTTCTTTATCCATTCATCTATCCATGGACACTTGGGCTGCTTCCATAGTTCGACTATTGTAGATAATGCTGCTATAAACATAGGGGGGCATGTATCCTTTGAATTAGGGTTTTCATATTTTTTGGGTAAATACCTAGTAGTGCAATTACTGGATCATAGGGTAGCTCTATTTTCAACTTTTTGAGGAACCTCCATACTGTTTTCCGGGGTGGCTGCACCAGCTTGCATTCCCACCAACACTGCAAGAGGGTATACCTTTTTCTCCACAATCTCGCCAACACTTGTTTCCTGTGTTTTTGATTTTAGCCATTCTGACAGGTGTGAGGAAAGATCTTATTATAATTTTGATTTGCATTTCCCTGATGATGAGTGATGTTGAGCATCTTTTCATATGTTTTGGCCATCTGGATGTCTTCTCTGGAGAAATATCTATTCATGTCGAATGCCCATTTTTAAATTGGATTATTTGTTTTTTAGGCATTGAGTTTTATGATTTCTTTATATATTTTTGGATACTAACCCTTTATCAAATAAGCTATTTGCAAATATCTTCTCCCTTTCCTTCGGTTGCCTTTCAATTTGTTGATCGTTTCCTTCTTTGGGCACAAGCTTTTTATTTTGATGTAGTCCCAATGGTTTATCTTTGCTTTTATTTCCCTTGCCACAGGAGACGTATCTAGAAAAAAAGGTTGCTACAGCTAATGTCAAAGAAGTTACTGCCTGTGTTCTCTTTTAGGGTTTTTATGGTTTCACGTCTCACATTTAGCTCTTTAATCCATTTTGAGCTTATTTTTGCGTATGGTGTAAGAAAGTGGTCCGGTTTCATTCTTTTGCATGTTGCTGTCCAGTTTTCCCAACACCATTTGGTGAAGAGAATTTTTCCCATTTCATATTCTTCCCTGCTTTGTCAGAGATTATTGACCATATAAATGTGGGTTCATTTTTGGGTTTTCTATTCTATTCCATTGATCTATGAGTCAGTTTTTGTGTCAGTACCATACTGTCTTGATGATGACAGCTGTATCTTGATATCTGGGATTGTGGTACCTCCAGCTTTCTTCTTCTTTTTCAAGATTGCTTTGGCTATTCAGGGCCTTTTGTGTTTCCATACAAATTGTAAGATTATTTGTTCTAGCTCTGTGAAGAATCCTATTGGTATTTCGATAGGGATTGCATTAAATGTGTAGATGGCTTTGGGTAGTATAGACATTTTAACAATATTCATTCTTCCAATCCATGACCATGAAATATCTTTCCATTTCTTTGTGTCATCTTCAATTTTTTTTAACTAATATTTTATAGTTTTCAGAGTACAGATCTTTTGCCCCCTTGGTTAAGTTTCTTTCTAGGTATTTTATTTATTTATTTATTTCGTGCAATTATAAGTGGGATTGTTTTTCTTAATTTCTCTTTCTGCTACTTCATTGTTAGTATCTAGAAATGCAACAGATTTCTGTATATTGATTTTGTATCCTGACACTTTACTGAATTCATTGATCAGTTCTAATAGTTTTTTTGGTGGAGTCTTTAGGGTTTTCTATATATAGTATCATGTTATATGCAAATACTGGAAGTTTTACTTCTTACTACTTTGGATGCCTGTTATTTCTCTCTCTTGTCTGATTGCTGTGGCTAGGACTTTCAAAACTATGTTGAACTAAATTGGTGGGAGTGGACATCCTTGTCTTTTTCTTGACCTTAGGGGAAAATATTTTCCCCATTGAGTATGATGTTAGCTGTGGGTTTTTCATATACGGCCTTTATTAAGTTGAGGTATGTTCCCTCTTAACCTACTTTGTTGAGGGTTTTTATCATGAATGTATTAGGGTTGTTGTTGTTTTCTTTCATAGTTGATTGTTGCTGTATAAAAACTGAACTGATTAAGAAAACCTTATACAAGTAGTTCCTAATTGGAAGAGGAGGTGTTGGGGACTATTTTATATATATATATAAACTGGCCCCATCCATAAATATTGTATATATAAAATGTATAAGTTATATATATAAAACTGGACCCTACCCATGAATATTAGATATATAATATATAAATATAAAAATTATGTATATAACTGGGTTCCACCCACAAAGATTCTGATAGGTCCCATCCCATCCCCCAACCCTTTTAACTTGAGTTATTTCATTAGTATTTTGCAATTGCATTTAGATGTGGGAAACAGAAAATACACCTACAGTGGCTTAAACAAAAAGAGAATAACTTCTCACACAATTAAGAAATGTGGAGTTGGCGTATTTGGTTCAGTGATTAGACAATGGCAGGGTCTACACTGTGTAGTTCCCTTGGCCTTTTCCTTCATAAATGCAAGGTAACCGCTATTGTGTGCCATCCTGCCCATCAGCAGGAAAGGAGACAGAGAAGAGGGCATGCCAGCTTTCAAGGAGCTGCCTGGGAAGACTTCTGCTTACGTTTCTTAGGTCTGAACCAGGCTGCAAGGAAGGATGTATAGCAGGAGGGGACAAGAAGAAGACATTGGGAAGGGTTGGGAGTAGCCATTCTGTGAATCCACTACAATTAGTTTCTGGGATGGTGAGAAAAATTACCAGCTCTGGCTGGTTGACTATCACCATTGAGGTGATACTATATTCTGCCTCTAATGTAAGATTTTCATTGTAGGAATTGGTTGGTAAATTTTGGTCCTTAGGGACACCATCTAACAATGGTTTTCCATGAAATAAAAAACTCATCCAAGAGGAGTCTGTGAGTGGTATCAAAGCCTAGACCTTCAATCTTGAGGCACCAATGGCCATGTTTTAGGAATGTGAATTCTTGGATGTCAAATCTTTATTATCAAGCAGTTCATTACATATTCAACAGAGAGGTAAACTGTGCTGAGATGTAAAAAAGAGAGAAAATTCAGGGTCTGCAATAGCTTCACTGGGTAGAGTAGAGCATACCCGCGAGACATCCAGATGGCTTTGTTCTTGGTCAACTTTAGTGCAGTCATGATGAGCTATTTTTTTTAAAATGCCTCCATTGCATTTATGTATATATGTATGTATGTATGTTACGTATTTATCTTTAATTCCAGTATAATTAACATACAATGTTATATTAGTTTCAGGCATACAATAAAGTGATTCAGCAATTCTAGACATGACTCAGTGCTCATCCTGATAAGTGTTCTCTTAATCCCTGCCACCTATGTCACCCATCTTCCCACCCAGCTCCTTGTTGGGGACGATCAGTGTGTTCTCTGTAGTTAAGAGTCTGTTTTGTGGTCTCTTTTTTCCTTTGTTCATTTGTTTTGTTTCTTAAATTCCACATAGGCATGAAATCATATGGTATTTGTCTTTCTGTGATGCGCAATTTTGAAGGAGTCCTTCCAAGGATAGACCAAAAACAGACATCAAAACAATTGCATAATTATGAACTACTTATGCAGAAGTGGGGACCCTGTCTAGTTCGGATTCTCCCACTGTCCAGCTGTGTGACCTTAGCCCGTAAGTAATGTCTATGGGATTTTATGTACACATATGTGAAATGATGAAGCTGGATTAGGAGAGCTCTTGTAACTATAAAGGAAAATGATGTTCCCATAAAGGCTGAACATTAATTAATTATTTAATTAGATGGATCACAGACTATATGGCTTAAGGCTTGGATATCATCAATTAAAATTGACCCAGTTACAGTGATACAAAAAAAAGGAAAAAAGAAAAACACTATTTTGCTTTTTAAAAAAAGTTTTTTAGGGACACCTGGGTGGCTCAGTTGGTTAAGCAGCTGCCTTAGGCTCAGGTCATGATCCCAGGGTCCTGGGATCAAGTCCCACAGTGGGCTCCTTGCTCAGCAGGGAATCTGCTTCTTCCTGTTCCTGCCGCTCCCCCTGCTTGTGCTCTCTCTTTCTCACAAATAAATTTTAAAAATTTAAAAAATAAAATAACAATAGATTTTTAAAAAATTTCCTGCCTTCCATACACAGTTTTAACAACATGACCACCTTGGCTGACTGAAGCACGTGAGTCTGAAATTAATCGGCAACATGGCACATGCACACTTAAGTACTTCTTTAAAAAAGTATAACCTCTGACTAACCGCTGCTCGACAGTTATCAAAGGTTCTCCAAGATTTCACTTATGAATTGCTGAAACCACATTTCTAGCTCAGATCTCTCTGCTGAACGATGTAACTGCCCCTGAACATCTCTGAGGGGATGGTCCATGGCAAGAGTTTAAAACAGAGCTGACTTCTCTTGCAAATCTGCTCCTCCCGTTGAGTTTCCTAGCTCAGTGAATGAACCCTCCGTCCAGCCTCTTGATTCTTTCTTCTGAGTATTCATGTCCCCGCACCCTCTGCGTCCCCACTGCCACCATCCCGGCCATCTCCACCCCTCGTGTGATTGCCCCAGCAGCCAGCCAACTATTTTGTCCCAGCACCACGAGCCATTCACACAACCTTCCAACACAAACCTAATTCTTTCACTCAACAAATATTTACTGAATGTTTCCTACATGGCCGGCCCTGTCCCAGTCGCTGGGGATTCAATGGTGTGCACAATCAAGTCCTTGCCTTTGTGGAACTTACATCACAGAAGAGGCAGATGAGAAGTAAATTAACAAATGGATATCTACTAAAGTGATGGAGAGGGGGGAAGCGCTATGAAGAAAAGCAGGGTAAGAATGTTTTTAGATAGGGTGGTCGAGGAAGATAGTTGAAGGGTGATAATGGACCAGAAAGAAGGGAAGAAGCAGACTAGGTGAACATCAGGGCAAAGAATATTCCACAGTGAGAAAGTCCTAGAGGAGGGGCTTGTTTAGTGAGTTTGAAGAGCAGCAAGGAATTGGTGGAGTTGCAGGGGAGGGAACCAGGGGGAGAGTGGACATGTGGCCATGGAGGTGACAAGGGACCAAATGACTAGAGGCCTGTCTGGCCGTAGGGGAGCGATGTGCCCACACTCGCGTTTCAAAGTTCCCTCTGCTGTGTAGAAAATTGTAAAGGATCAAGAATGGTCACAGATCAATTAGGAGATCAGTTGCATCGTTTTGGAGGATTTATTTCATTTTTTTTATTGTGGGAGAATAAACAAAATTTACTATTTTTAAAAAGATTTATTTGAGAGAGAGTGAGCAAGCAAGAGAGAGAGCACGAGTGAGGGAAGGGGCAGCGGGAGAGGGAGAAGCATGCTCCTTGCTGAGCAGGGAGCCCAACTCAGGGCCTGATCCCAGGACCCCGGGATCATGACCTGAGCCGGAGGCAGACGCTTAACTGACTGAGCCACCCAGGCGCCCCATAAAATTTATTATTTTAACCACTTTTAAGTGTATAGTTGAATGCATTATATACATTCACCCTGCTGTGCACCATCACCACCCTCCAGGTCCAGAACACTTGCATCTTCTCAAACTGGAACCCATTAAGTACCCATCACTTATGAATACCCGTTAAACAGCAATTCCCCACTCCCTCCTCCCCTCCAGCATTCTACTTTCAGTCTCTATGAGTTTGACCATTCTAGGTACCTAATATAAGCAGAATCGTATATTTGTCTTCCTGTCTCTGACTCATTCACTTAGCAACAATGTCTTCAGGGTTCATCCATGTGTAGCAGGTGTCAGGATTTCCTTCCTTTTTAAGGCTGAATAATATAGCCCACTGTAGGTCCATACGTTTTGTTTATCCATTCATCCATTGGTGGACACTTGGGTTGTTTCCACCTTTCTGCCATCGTGAATAACGCTGCTGTGAACGTGGATGGACCAGCATCTATTCAAGCCACTGCGCGGCTTTTAATTCTTTGGGGTAAATGCCCAGAAGTGGGATTGCAGGATCAAATGCTAATCCCTGTGGGTCTATTTTCAACGGCGGATATGGTAGGAACCTACAGCTCTGCTTAACATTTTTCAGTGGTTTCCTTCTGCCATCAAGACAAAGTCCAAAGTCGGGTGGACACGGTTCAGACGTTCCATACGGTCTCATCCTGGCCCATCTAGCGAATTTCTTAAAATCTCCGGAATAGGCCACACTGTTTCCTCTTCTGAGAATTGCCCCCTGCACTCTCTCTCTTTTTCTCTCTCAAATAAATAAATAAAATCTTAAAAAGATAAGGGGGTGGGTGGCTCAGTTGGTTAAGCGTCTGCCTTCGGCTGGCGTCATGATCTCAGGGTCCTGGGATCGAGTCCTGTGTTGGGCTCCCTGCTCAGTGGGGAGTCGGCTCCTCCCTCTCTCTCTGCCCCTCCCCCTGCCTCATGTTCTCTCTCTCTCAAATAAATAAAATCTTAAAAAAAAAAAAAAGAATTGCCCGCAAGCCCTAGCTGATTTGGACTTCTTAGTTCTCCGCTTTGGGGGCGCTTCTCTGCCCACCAAGTTCAGGTTAGGTTTCTTAATGCCACCACCCTATGAGCTCCCCGAGGACCTCGCTTTCTCCACCATGTGCATGGCCTATCCACACAGTGCGGTCCTACCTTGCTCCATGTTGCCCTTGAGGGGTAAGTGCTGTGTCTGATACAGACCTAATACCTCCAGGTAGAAAGAGTATTTATTGAATAAACGAACAAAGGTGGATATACAGTAAAATGACAACCTGTCCATTTCTCGAGTCACAGTGCTTTGACGTATGAGTTACATGAAAACACCTCCAGGATAACCCAGATGTGTGATGCTGAGGGTGGAGGTTTAATAAAGTGGAGAATGGGGATGGGGGACTCTCCAGACCTCCTCTTCTAGAGTTTTATGCGATAGGCTCATCGCCAGCCACGCATGACTATTTAAATGAAAATTAATTAAAATGAAATAAAACTTAAAGTCAGTTCCTTCACCAAACTAGCCCCATTTCAAGTACTCAGTAGGCAGCCACATGTGAGTGTTGGCTACCCCACTGTGCAGGGCAGATACGGAACATTCTCATCATGGCAAGAAGTTCTATTCAATAGGGCTCTTCTAAGGAGTGTATGCCCAACCAGAGGCATTCAAGTTTAAAAATGTTGAACACCGTGTTGGCCGAGCAGAATACTTTGGCACCCTCATTTCAATTCCCCGCTCTCAAAAATGAATCTTTTTTTTTTTTAAGATTTTATTCATTTATTGAGGGGGGCACAGGGAGAATGAGCAGGGGGAGAGGGAGAAGCAGACTTCCCACTGAGCAGGAAGCCCGATGTGGGGCTCAATCCCAGGACCACGGGATCATGACCTGAGACGAAGGCAGACACCCAACTGACTGAGCCACCCAGGTGCCCCTCGAAAATGAATCTTCTGATAAAGCCAGACACTTGGGGATCGCAGTATGGGGACTCACCTGTGCAGGAATGATGGTCAGTTCTATGGATGAGACAATGATGTTTGGAGATGTTGCTTATTACCCACTTTACATGGCTGCCTTTTCCTGAAAACCCTGGAGGAAATTTCTCTCCGAACCTAGCGTCAGGAATAGTTGTAGGTTTCTACATCACAGTCCAATTCTGTAATTGATCAGATTTTCGTTTTTGCATGGGTGTCTAAATGTTAAGAGCCAAATATGACCCAGTGCTAGCAAGTGAGCCAAACCTCATTCTGTGCCTAAAACCCTCAGCGGAGGGCGCCTGGGTGGCTCAGTCGTAAAGCATCTACCTTCAGCTCAGGTCATGATCCCAGGGTCCTGGGATCGAGCCCCACGTTGGGCTCCCTGCTCAGCGGGAAGCCTGCTTCTCCCTCTCCCACTCCCCCTGCTTGTGTTCCCTCTCTCGCTGTGTCTCTCTCTCTGTCAAATAAATGGATAAAATCTTAAAAAAAAAAAAAACCCTCAGCGGAATCTTTTTTTCCTAGTCCTCCTCCCTTAAGAAAAATCCTGTGGCATGTGTCTGTAAATATGCTTTTCTCCTCGTGAGTTGAATGTATTTATGTGGTGCTGTATACTATCCCACTGTATATACGCACTAGAGTTTAATTCTCCATCCCGTTATTGATAGGCATTTGCGTTGCTTCCAGTTTTCCCTGCTACCAACAATGTTAATGTCTGTCCCTGTGAGTCTGTCTTTGCCCCGGTGCCTGAGAGTGCATTGAGGAAGGGAACTGCTGGGTTATAGCCTGTGTTTGTTCTTCGCTTGGAGATGTTGCCAAATTGCCCTCCAACACTCTTGTCCCGACTTACGTCCCCACCACCTCTGTATGAGAGTCTCACTCATGCCTTCCGCCATTATTGGGAACCCTTATAATGTCCGTCAATAGAATGGGCTGAAATGTCTCATTGTTTTGTTTTGCATTTTCCTCAACCAAGCGTGATACTGTGTCTGTTTCCATATGTCTTTGCCTGATTGTGTTTCCTCTTACGTGGAGTTTCCAGGACACATCATTGGCCCATTTTCTTCCCCCCGCACCCCTGGGTTTTAAATGCATTTAATAAACATGTAGAGAAAACTTTCTAATTAGCTTATAAACTGATAACAAAAAAAATAGAAATGTATTGGATCAATTTTGATACAAACTTTTGCGTAATTGGTAGATGTCATTTGCCCATTTTCTACTGGGTTGTTTATCATCTTCCTGATGGAAGGGAGCTATGTAAATCTTTTTAAAAGTCACAGCTTTCTTGGGATATTATGCACATAACCATAAAACTTAGCCTTTTAAAGTGTACAATCCAGTGTGGTGTTTAGTATATTCCCGGAGTTGTGTAACTATCACCACTGTCTAATTTTAGAACCTTTTCATCACCCCAAAAAGAAACCCTGTGAGCATTAGCGGCCAATTCCCTATTTCTTCCCTCCCCCACCTCCTGGCCCCAGGCAACCACCAATCCACGTTCTGTCTCAATGCATTTGCTTATTTTAGACTTCTCACATAAATGGAATCATATAATAACATCCATTTTGAAATAAGACGGGGGTATAAATAAATACGTCAATGAGTTATAAGACAATTTTGCCTTTTTGAATTATGTAAGTGGCCTGCCATGATTAGATGCTTTTTACTTGCATCTAAATCTATTTCTTTTCCTCTAACCTAAGTTATGAATGATAAATATATACATTTTACAATCTGCCTTCCTGATCCCTGGCATCTTTCACCTTCAAGGATTTCCAGAGAACAACATCTTCCCTTTGAAAAGGATTGGCCTGAAGCAAATCGTAGTCTAAACATGGCTCTTGGAAGAGCAGAGCTGAAATTCCATTTTGTTTACATTTGGCTGAACTAAAAGGGGTCATTTCAAGAAAGAGTCAAGGACTAGAAAAGGAAATGGCCCGGAACGAGTCTAAAAGATTTAATGTTTAAAGATTGGGGAACTCTAAGGGAACTTCCAGCTACTATCAACTGCATGATTAAAAAGGAATCATACAAAGTGTTAGGGTAACGGGCCAAACAAAAGTTCTTTAGGGGCAGACATCAGAAAGTATATATTTCTATGTATATGTAATACCATGTAGAGTGCAGAAGTGAAAACACAGACCATAAAGTTCCTCTAGGAAGTAGCATTCCTTGAGAGCTGAAGGTGGAGGCAGGGAAAAGAAAGGGTGGGCTGTATTGAATGAGAAGCTTACAATCAGAAAATTTCCTCCATGAGACAAAAAGGATTGGCCCAAATAGAATTGAAAGTTAAATCTAACCAGTAATGTTCACATGTTTTGTTTTTCTAATCTTTCCACAGCAAACAACGGTGGTGGTTATTGATTTTCTCTGTACGTTCCGAGAGGCACAATGGTGGTTTTAATTTTATGGATTGAAAGTTCCATAGCATGTCATTTTCAGTGGATGTATTCTTCCTATTTTTCTGTTGGGTTTTAGAAATCCAAGTTATTCGGACATATCTTTCCATGTGAAGCTGGTGTTATTTTTTTCCCCCTAAAATGTAAACTCTTATAGAGGCTTTGTAAACACATCCAGCATTTCACACATGCCCACAAGGGCCTAACAAACGGTATTTGCTGCTAGACACAGAGAGTGACCTCGGATATTGTTATACAACCCGACATCGTCTAAGAAGTACGTGTATATCAAGATCTCTGGGGAAGTGTTAGATTTAAGCCTAAATAGGATTATAAAATAAATGCAGTATGGTTTTTTTTGACTTGAAACTTCCAGTTATTTCTCACTGGTTATCCTCTTCTATTTATGCTGCTTTTAAAGAGAGAATTGTCAAATCCTCTCGTGGTTTCCTGAAGAAAGAATAAGGAGATTCATGAAACATAGTCTAACACCTCAGTAACCTCTGCTAACTGTGGGAGCACAATCCAGACCTGAGAATATTTTTAGGAACTGCAGTTTATGATTTTCAGGCTCATGGAAACTGGGGCTGTGGGCTAGGTGTTTCCAAGCCAAGGACCTCCTGGTCTGTGTTTATGTCTCATTCGTGATGGATGGTGCAGACGCTAACACTCAGAGCGCTAACGTGCTCTGAGCAGATTGTTTGGGCAAATAGACACGAAAATGTGATCAACATCTTTTCTTTATTAATATGCTTATCAAGAGTTTTTGGGCGCCTGGGTGGCTCAGTTGGTTAAGCGACTGCCTTTGGCTCAGGTCATGATCCTGGAGTCCCTGGATCGAGTCCCGCATCGGGCTCCCTGCTCAGCAGGGTGCCTGCTTCTCCCTCTGACCCTCCCCCCTCTCATGTGCTCTCTCTCTCTCATTCTCTCTGTCTCAAATAAATAAATAAAATCTTTAAAAATAAAAAAAAAAAAAGAGTTTTTGAAGAGACGAGCCGCGTACAGCTTCTTTTGCAGGCTAACACACTTCAAAGTATTTAAATTAGAAAGATTTAGTCAATAAAGAGAAGGCGTGCACCCCAGGCCCTTACTGAAGAACTCAGCTCTTAATTGGCTGCCAAAACGCACAGTGGAAGCAATTAATATCCACAGGAGCCATTTAAAGGACATGTTAATTATTCATTTTCCTAAATCTCTCCATTTTTGTTTCTGCATTATTACATGGCCCACGAGCAGCCGTACTTTTCTCTACAAGTATTTCTCAAACTTCCGTGTACCAGATACCTGGGCCCTGTTCTACGCTGCCCCCCTCCCATTTTGATTTAGTTAGTCTGAGACAGGGCTTAGGAATTTGCATGCATGTCAGGTAGCCCTAGGCGATTTTGACCCCTGGTGATACCACTAACCACGTCTGAGAAACTGGACATGAATACATCAAAAGTTTCTATGTGCTATGCTCTGATAGATTATGCTGCAGTTGGATACAAGGCAATTTCCTATGGGGGCACCTGGCCGGCTCAGTTGGAAGAGCATGCGCCTCTTGATCTCAGGGTTGAGTGTGAGCCTCATGCTTGGTATAGAGATTTCTTAATGAATGAATGAATGAATTTATTTTTAAAAAGCAAGGCAATTTCCTATGAAGAAAATTTTGCATCTCTTGCAAAAATGCTGTTTTCATGATGTTACTCAATATTTCTTATGGGTCTTTTACATAAGAAATGATGTGACAATTTTTTTTTCAAAGATCTATTTATTTATGAGAGAGAGAGAGAGAAACCCAAGCAGACTCTTCACTGAGCACAGAGCCTAATACAGGGCTTGATCTCACGACCCTGAGGTCATGACCTGAGCTGAAACCAACAGTCAGACGCTTAACCAACTGCACCACCCGGGCATTCCAAATTTATCTGAGAATTTCCTCTCCTGAAAAACTGATTTTCTTTCAACTAACAACCAAAAGAATAAAAATTATCTCCCTACTCCCCGCCCCTAGAACATCCGGGGGGAAACTCAGAGAACAAAAAAGCATGTCATTTGAGGTTCTCAGCTGGATATTTTCCTTGCTCTGTTCCTCAATAGGCGTCTGAACATTTTTTTCCCATTTAGGTTTTAGCTGTTCTGGTGCAAATAACTTTTTATTGGTTATAATGCTTTCTAAGAAGTAGGGAGGAGAAATTATAAAAATGTAAGTAAAATATTTAATATAATTGTAGCTTCATAATGTTACCAGTAATTCTCTTGCGTTCAACTGGAAACCAAGGTCCTGTGTTGCCCTGGGTTGCCTTTCTGGCTCACCATGCTCCTCATGCCCACTTTGGGTTTCTCTCATTCCCTGAGGGTGGATTATCCTAACTGAGCAGGCCCCATGGTGGTCTTTCTCTCCACTTTGCTGGTAACCCTTCTTCACTGGCTTTCTCAAACTTAACAATGTTGCTTAAATCTGCTGTCTTCAACAATGTCTGATATTTTGTGTTTATTCATCATAAGAATTGCATTTATTTTCCAAAACTTTTTATCACCAAAAACTGGAAACAACTTTAAATGTCCTTTAGTGGGCAAATGGGTAAATAAACTGTGGTATATCCATGGAATAGACCATTGTTCAGCATTATACTAAGAGAAAGAAGCCAGTCTCGGGGTGCCTGAGTGGCTCGGTCATTGGGCGTCTGCCTTTGGCTTGGGTCATGATCCTGGGATCCTGGGATTGAGCCCCATGTCGGGCTCCCTGCTCCATGGGAAGCCTGCTTCTCCCTCTCCCACTCCCCCTGCTTGTGTTCCCTCTCTCGCTGTGTCTCTCTCTGTCAGGTGGATAGATAAAATCTTTAAAAAAAACAAAAAAAGAAGGCAGTCTCAAAAGATTATGTACTATAAGATTGCATTTATTCGAGATGTGGAAAAAGGCAAAACTATAGGAACAGAGAACAGGTTGCCAGAGGTTGGGGTGGGGAGAGGGTCTGACTAAAGGGAGAATATGAGCAAATTCTTTAGGGTATTGGAATGTTCTGTGTCCTGTTTGTGGAAGTGGTTACAAGAATCTGTGCATGTGTTAAAACTCATAGGATGGGGGATGCCTGGGTGGCTCAGTCCATTAAGCATCTGCCTTCAGCTAAGGTCATGATCCCAGGGTCCTGGGATCAAGTCCCGCATCGGACTCCTTGCTCAGTGGGGAGCCTGCTTCTCCCTCTTCCTGCCACTCCCCCTCCTTGTGTGTGCTCTCCCTCTGACAAATAAATAAATAAAATCTTTAAAAAAACTCATAGGATTATACACAATGTGAATTCTATTGTATACAATGTGAATTCTGTTGTATGCAGAGTATTTAAAAAAGACAAACCACAGACTAGGAGAAAATGTTTGCAAAATGTGTATTTGTTAGGAGACTGTACCCAGAATTATAAATTCTCAAAAGTCAATAATAAGAAAACAAAGCAGTTAAAAACAATTAACGATTTTTAAAAATTTTTAAAGATTTTATTTATTTATTTGACAGAGAGAGAGGGAGGGAGAGAGAGAGAGCAGAGGGAGAGGGGAGAAGCAGACCCAGGCACCCAATAAACAATGATTTGAACAGACATTTCACCAAAGACAATATACAGATGGCAAGTAAGCACATGAGAAGATGCTCAACATTGTCATTAGAGAAATGCAAATTAAAACTGCCATGAAATATACCTGTTCCCAATGGTAAAAAAATAATAAAAAAGAAAAAACTGACACTACTAAGTGCTGGTAAGGATTTGGAAAACCTAGAACAGTCCTGCCCTGCTGGTGGGAATGGAAGAAGGTTACAGCCATGTTGGAGAACAGTTAGGTGTTTCTTTAAAAACTAAGCAGGGGCACCTGGGTGGCTCAGTTGGACTCTTGATTTCAGCTCAGGTCATGGTCTCAGGGTCATGAGATGAAGCTCTGTGTTGGGCTCTGCAATGGGCATGGAGTCTGCTTAAGATTCTCTCTCCCTCTGCCCCTCCCCGCTTGCTCTCTCTCTCAAATAAATAAGTAAATGAATAAAATAAAAATTAAGCATATCAGCATGCTGCAACAATTCCACTTCTATGTATTTATCCAAGGAAAAATGAACACAAATGTTTGCACAAAAACCTATACATGAATGATTGTAGCAGCTTTATTCATAATTGCCCCAATTGGAAACAATCTAAATGTTCTTCAGCTGATAAGTGGATAAACAAACTGGTCCATCCATACAATGGAAGAAGGAACAAACTGATACATGCAACAAAATGGGTGAATTTCAATTACATGATGCTAAGTGAAAGAAGTCAGGCTCAAAAGCTCATCTACTGGATGATCCCATTTATATGACATGAAAAAAAGGAAAAAAGTATAGGAACAAGAAACAAATCAATAATTGCTGCGTGCAGAGAGAGGAGTTGAGTAGAAGGTGCACAAGGGAATGTTTCAGAGTGCCCTAACTGTTCTGTATATTGATTAGGATGGTAGTTATATAACCATATGCATTTATCAAAACTCAGAATTATACACTATAAAGAGTAAATCTTACTGTATGTAAATTATACCTCAAGGAACCTGATTTTAAAAATAATGACCCTCAGAGCTGGAAGAATTTAACATTAGGTAAATTTCTTTCTTTTCTTTCAGTGTTCTTTACTTTTCTAATCAATTCAGTAATGTATCACTCACCATGTGAAGCATTTCTTGGACTACAACAGAAGTTTAAAACTAGATTTCTGATCTCAAGTTGTTAATAATTAGGACAGGCATTGCAATTTAGACTTTATCTGGTAAGTAATAAATGGTCATTACAGAGTCCTTAAGTAGAGAGATGACTAATGAATGCACCATCTTAGGTCAGTCAGAAAGTTTTGCATTGTATAAATTATAGCTGGGAGGTACTGAAGGGGGAGACTCTTAAGAAACAATCGAGCTAACCTAGAAGTAAGGTGGGCAATAAGCATGAGACAGGGCAAGGCAGTGTTGGATACCTGAGAGTCAGATCAAGCACACACTCAGGGACAAAGCAGGGGCACCTAAAAATGAGAAATGCCCAGCTTTGTAAAATTGTACAGACCTTGGTGACTTATAAAGAAGGGCACCATACATTTTTCAGTCTTAGGGCCAAGTTGTAATCTCTCTCTGTGTTTCTTTCCAGCAGAGATGGAAAGAAAAGGATAAATCTAAAGACACTAAGAAAAAAATCCAAACAACAACAACAATAATAATAATATAGTATCAGGAATGAAGTAGAGACGGAATAAACAAATGACTTCAAAGTTATGACCTTGGAAGAATGTACCATTAATAAAGAGGGAAAATATGACAGGCTTGAAAGGAGGAGGATCCTGAGTTTTGTTTTGGATCTCGTGTCGTTTGATGTGAGAATGGGTCATTCCGTTTGGAGATGTTCTCTCTTTTCCCAGCTGCCCTGGGCCCCTTTGCTGTTCTGGAAAAAAACAGGCACATTTCTGCTGCAGAGCCTTTGAACTGGCTGTTCCGTTGGCCTTAAATGCTCCCCGCCCCCCCCCCCCATGGTATCTCCCACACCATCTCCAATTCTTTACTTAAGCCCCACCTCTAAATGAGGCCTACCTGACCACCCTATTTCAAACTGCAACTGGCCTTCTGAAGTTCCATATTCTGCTTTCTTACCTTCTTTTTCCTAGCGCTATTATCTCCTGCCTTCTAGCATCTGCTATGTACTTAGACCACCTCTTGTTTGCTGTATGTCTTTCGTTGCTAGCATGCAAGCCCATAATGGCAGGGATCATTCCCAGTTTGATTGATGGATGCATCCCAAGCACCTAGAATAGCACCCGGCACACCATAGGTGTGCAATAAATATCTGTAAATAAATGAATTACGATAATGAACATTTATGGAGCATAGGCTTGGACGAAGTGCTTTACCAAATGCTTTACATCATGTATCTCATTGAATCCTTACAGTCACTCTCTGGGGGGAGGTCCTGTTGTTATTCCCATTTTACAGATAAGAACACAGAGATTCAGGCAGATGACAAGGCTAATCCAAGGGTACATAGAGCTAGCAAGAGGTAGAATTCAAACACAGAAATGCTTGACCCCAAAGCCTGCATCTGGCTCACGAACCCTCACACCACCTCTTCATTGGGAAGCACTTGGAAGCCCAGCACATCCTTGGTTGACAGATCAGATCTGCAGGACGGATTTGTCAGTGGAAGCCATTTGAAGGAATGAGTTATCCAAAAGAAACATTGTACCAGTGATCTGCGGAGACAAAGAGGCTGAGACAGCTGCTGTACATACTTTCGAAAGATAATAAAACTGGAATTTGAACCCAAAGTTTTCACTTTTCAGTGGTTTATAAGGCCTACAAGGTTTAAATTCACATTTCCCCCTCCCTTCCTTTCTAAAAGTTAAATGCAAGTTGAATCCCTTTTATCCGCCAGTTTTTGTCAACGTCCACCAAAAATAAGATTTCCTTAATGCTGGCACCTACTGGAGTTGCTTCATGTGAACAATTCATTTGGTTTCTGTTTTTACCATACAGACAAGGCAAATTTACCTTTCTGGATCTCGTAGCTCTAAGAATTCATTGTAGAAATGGGATTGACAACACAAGAGTAGTATTAGAGAAAAATCGTAATTTGGATCCTTCTTTTACCAATTCTAGCAGCAGCCCCGGGTTATAAAAATATTCTTAACCCCTTTGGACGGGGATTTACTCTTCCGGTGCATATTTAGGGCAGGATGACCTTTCACTCCCTTTGGATGAGCGCCCTCTGGCGGTGGATAGTGAGTTTGCACTTCTCCATCCAGCTTCGAGGTTCTTTGTGAGCCGTGGAATTTTGTCTTGATCACTTTCTGATATCCCTGGTAAAGGGAAGTACACCCTGAACGGTTTTACTTCTTGAGTGGTCTCTGGTGTGCTTTAAACATAAGGGCAAATATGCCGTTTTTATTTCTAGACTTTTTCACTGTATATTTGTATGCCATCTGTGACCGATTTTAGTTATAATTGGTTTTTCCATTTTATGGACGGTAATTGGTGAATGAGAGTAGAACACCATTTGAGATAGGTTTAAAAAGGCTTCACATTTTAAATGATAAACTTGTCCTTTACCCAAACAACTCGGATTTTGGTGTTAAAAGCATAATATGAGTGTCAGCCTGAGAAATACCAGAATGTCTTGGGATTAGGAGTTCATCTCATTTCAAAGCTGTCTTAAGGTCAGGGAGAAAATGGCAAGATTTGGGAAGAGGCAAGAGGGTGAAGATTGTGCAAACCTTTGGAACGTGTCGCTCATGCATGGATTCTTGAGAATATGCCTCCTGGAAAATGATAACATAATAGGTATCCTTCCCTTGTCCTGATTTTAATTCTTCTATATAATTCCTGCTATTTTAACTTCAATAAATCAAGGGACAATGTCTTATGCTTATTTCATGATACACTGAAAAGGTCCTGGGTCTTTGGACTTAAACTGAACTAAATTTGAATCCAAACTCTGATACTGAGTGCTATGATTTTGAGCAAATTAAATTACTTCATCTCCCTTATTGCAACCAGGGGACACCAGCCGCCACGTTGTGTGGTCAAAGGAGGTCATGATTGTAAAGGGGTTCACCTAGTGCCTTTCACTTGGAAGTTTACCCACTCCGTGCTGATTTAGTATATAATCTAGTTGGGATGACAAGACACACACTAAAATACTGAACAGGCAGACAGGGTATAATAAATTGAAAATTATTTGATGTGTGTACATTTTCCTTGTTTCTCTTCATGTTTGGAGGCTATCTCAATAAGTGTGTATAAATTTAGAATTGTTACATCTTCCCGGTACATTGAAGCTTTAAAGAATATCCTTGTGTGGTAACCCCTCGTAATGTTTCCTTAGAACCTATTTTGTTTGACATTGCCCCAGGTATGCTAGTTCTTTTGGCTAATATTTGCCTGGTTTAAGTCTCTAATTATGTATCTGCAGTTCTGAAAACCATAAAGCTCCCAAAACAAAGTTTTTCTCATAATTTATTTGACAGCAAAATCTGCTCGATGCGGAGGTGAAGCTATTTATAGTCTTATTCTACGTCGTGTGAATATTTATGTGTCTTTCAGAAATATTACTGTGTTTGATTATGAGAGGTGAGGCCTCAAACCCCAGAGTGTTACATGAAATAGAACATGTGACCTATACTAATTTCTTAAAATTAACCTGAATTTGGAAACACATTCTGTTCTAGGGTTTGGGTTAATATATGCATTTTGGGCTTGGGCTATATATGTGCATTTTTTCCTGTGTTCTTATGTTTTAGATGTACATCTTTAAGTAGCATTTAGCTGGATTTGTGCTCAACTTACTGTAATAAAATCTGTCTTTTAAATGGAAGATTTTGTCTATTTACATCTATTTCTGATGTATTTGGATTTTTTTCCTGTCCTCTCATTTATTTTGCTTCCTAACTGTCCCACATTATCTATACTTTCCTCCTTTCCAGCATTCTACTGGATTAATTGACCTTCCCTTTCTCTTTTTTCCAAGTTTTTGCTCAATTAACTAGGAAGTTATTCCCTCTTTATCTCTTAATTGTTCCTTTTGAAATAATTTCATGCATATTTAACTTACAGTGTCCAAAATTAATATCTTTAGCCTATGCCTCAAAAATTCCAAAACATTTCATTGCTTTAACTCTGAACAATCTCTCAGTTTACTCTATGTTTTATCTTGCTTATTTATTTTTTATTGAAGCATAATTAGCATACAATGCTATATTAGTTTCAAGTGTACGATAGAGTGATTCAACAATTCTGTGCATTACTCAGCGCTCACCAGAGTAAGGACGCTATTAATCCCCTTGACTGATTTCACCCATCGCCCCACCCCCCTGCCCTCTGGTGACAGTTTGTTCCTGTAATTAAGAGGCTGATTTTTTGTTTGTCTCTTTTCTTCTTTGTTCTTCCATTTGTTTTGTTTCTGAAATTCCACAGCTGAGTGAAATCATATGGTATTTGTCTTTTTCTGACTGACTTATTTCACTTAGCATTATACCCTTCAGATTCATACCTGTTGTTACAAATGGCAAGATCTCATTCTCTTTTAGGGCTGAGTAATTAATATTCCATTGTGTATATATACACCACATCTTCTTTATCCATTCATCTATCGATGGACACTTGGGCTGTTTACCTAATTTGGCTATTGTAAATAATGCTGCAATAAATACAGGAGTGCATAGATCTTTTCAAATTAGTGTTTTTGTATTCTTTGGGTAAATACCCAGTAGTGCTGTTATTGGATCGTAAGTAGTTCTATTTTTTAACTTTTTGAGGAACTGCCATACTGTTTTCCACAGTGGCTGCACCAATTTGCATTTCCACCAACAGTGCACGAGGGTTCCTTTTTCTCCACATCCTCGCCAACACTTGTTGTTTCTTGTGTTTTTGATCTTAGCCATTCTCACAGGTATGAGGTGATATGTTATTGTTGGTTTTGATTCCTGATGATGAGTGATATTGAGCATCTTTTCATCTGTGTGTTGGCCATCTGGGTGTCTTCTTTGGAGAAATGTCTGTTCATGTCTTCTGCCCATTTTTTAATTGGATTATTTGTTTTTTGGGTGTTGAATTGTATTAGTTCTTTATATATTTTTGATACCAACGCTTCATTTGGATATGTCATTTGCAAATATATTCTCCCATTCAGTAGGTTACCTTTTTGTTCTGTTAATGGTTTCCTTCACTGTGCAAAAGCTTTTTATTTTGGTGTACTCCCACTAGTTTAATTTTGCTTTTGTTTCCCTTGCCTGAGGAGACCTATCTAAAAAAACGTTTCTATAGCTGATGTAAAAGAAATTACTGCCTGTGTTTTCTTTCTAGGAGTTTTATGGTTTCAGGTCTCACATTTAAGTCTTTAATCCATTTTGAGTTCTTTTTTGTGTATCATGTAAGAAAGCGGTCCTGTTTCATTCTTTTGCATGTAGCCGTCCAGTTTTCACAGCACCATTTGTTGAAGAGACTGTCTTTCTCCTGTTGTATATTCTTGGTTGCTTTGTTATAAGTTAGTTAACCATATATGCATGGGTTTATTTCTGGGTTCTCTATTCTGTTCTTTTGGCCTATGTGGCTGTTTTTGTGCCACTACCATATTGTTTTGATTACTATAGCTTTGTAGTGTATTTTGAAATCTGGGATTACGATGCCTCCTGCTTTGTTCTTTCTCAAGATTGCTTTGGCTAGTTGCGGTCTTTTGTGGTTCCATACAAATTTTAGTATTATTTATTCTAGTTCTGTGAAAAATATTGTTGGTATTTTGATAGGGATTGCATTAAATCTATAGATTGCTGTGGGTAGTATGGACATTTTAACATTATTTGTTCTTCCAATCCATGTGCATGGAGTATATTTCCATTTGTTTGGGTCATTTTCAACTTCTTTCATCAATGTTTATATTTTTCAGAGTACACATTTTTCACCTCCTTGGTTAAATTTCTTTCTAGGTATTTTATTCTTTTTAGTGCAATTATAAATGGGATTATTTTCTAATTTCTCTTTCTGCTACTTCATCATTAGTATATAGAAATGCAACAGATTTCTGTATATTGATTTTGTATCCTGAGACTTACCGAATTCATTTATCAGTTCTAGTAGTTTTTTTGGTTGAGTCTGTAGGGTTTTCTATGTAGAGTATCATGCCATCTGCAGATACTGAAAGTTTTACTTCTTCCTTACCAATTCTGATTCCTTTTATTTCTTTATGTTGTCTAATTGCTGTGGCTAAGACTTCCAGGACTATGTTGAATAGAAGTGGTGGGAGTGGACAACCTTGTCTTGCTCCTGATCTTCAAGTGAAAGCTCTGTTTTTCACCATTGAGGATGATGTTAGCTGTGTTTATTTATTTTTTCGTGTGTGGCCTTTGTTATGTTGAGGTTTGTTCCCTCTAAACCTAGTTTGCTGAGAGTTTTTATCATGAATGGATGTTGTACTTTGTCAAATGCTTTTTCTGCATCTATTGATATGATCATATGGTTTTTACCCTTTCTTTTTAATGTGCTGTATCATGTTGTTTGCTTTTAGAATATTGAACCATGTTTCCATCCCTAGAATAAATCCCACTTGATCATGGTGGATGATTTTTTAAAATGTGTTGTTGAATTCAGTTTGCTAATATTTCGTTGAGGATTTTTGCATCTATATTCAACAGAGATATTGGCCTATAGTTCTCTTTTTTTTTTTTGGTAGTATCTTTATCTGGTTTTGGTATTACAGTAATGCTGGCCTTGTAGAATGAATTTGGAAGCTTTCCTTCCTCTTCTATATTTTGGACTAGTTTGAGAAGAATAGGTATTAATTCTTTTTTTAAATGTTTGGTAGAATTAACCTGTGAAGCCATCTGGTCCTGGACTTTTGTTTGTTGGGAGTTTTTTGATTGCTGGAAATTTGTCTGTTAAAAATTTCTATTTCTTCTTGATTCAGTTTTGGAAGATTATATGTTTCTAGGAATTTATCCATTTTTTTCTAGGCTGTCCAATTTGTTGGCTTGTAATTTTTCATAATATTCTCTTATAATCTTTTGTATTTCTGTGGTGTTGATGCTTATTTCTCCTCTTTCATTTCTGATTTATTTGAGTCCTCTCTCTTTTTTTTCTTTATGAATCTGACTAAAGGTTTACCAATTTTGTTGATCTTTTCAAACAACCAGCTCCTAGTTTCATTGATCTGTTTTATTGTTTTTCCGGTCTCTATTTCATTTATTTCTGCTTTAATGTTTATTATTTCCTTCCTTCTACTATCTTTGGGTTTTGTTCTTTTTCTAGCTCCTTTAGGTGTATGGTTAGGTTGTTTTTTGAGATTTTCTTGCTTCTTGAGGTAGGCCTGTATTGCTATAAACTTCCCTTTTAGAACTGCTTTTGCTGCATCCTAAAAATTTTGGACCATTGTCTTTTCATTTTCATTAGTCTCCATGTATTTTTTTGATTTCCTTTTTGATTTCCTGGTTGACCCATTCATTGTTTAGTACCATGTTATTTGGCCTCCACGTATTTGTGTTCTTTCCAGAATTTTCTTGTGATTGATTTCTAGTTTTATACCGCTGTGGTCAGAAAAGATGCATGATATGATTTCAGTCTTTTTGAATTCATTGAGACTTGTTTTGTGGCCTAATATGTGATCTGTTCTAGAGAATGTTCCATGTGCACTTGAAAAGAACATATATTCTGCTGATTTTGGGTGCAGTGTTCTGTATATATCTATTAGGTCCATCTGGTCTAATGTGTCATTCAAAGCCTGTTTCCTTGTTGATTTGCTGTCTGAATGATCTATCCATTGATATAAGTGGGGTGTTAAAGTCCCCTGCTATTATTGTATTACTATCAATTTCTTCCTTTACGTATGTTAATAGTTGCTTTATGTATTTAGGTGCTCCCATGTCAGGTGCATAAATATTTACATTTGTTATATTCTCTTGTAGGATTGTTCCTTTTATCATTATGTAGTGTCCTTCTTTGTTTCTTGTTGTAGTTTTTGTTTTAAAGTCTATTTTCTCCAATATACGTATTGCTACCCCAGCTTTATTTTTGCTTCCATTTGCATGGTAAATGCTTTTTTATCCCTTCACTTTCAATCTGCAAGTGTCTTTAGGTCTGAATTAAGTCTCTTTTAGGAAGCATATAAATGGGTCTTCCTTTTTTTTTTTTTTTTATTCATTCATCCACCCTATGTCTTTTGATTGGAGCATTTAGTTCATTTGCACTTAAAATAATTTTTTTTTAAGGATTTTATTTATTTATTTATTTGAGAGAGAAACAGCATGAGAGGGGAGAGGGTCAGAGGGAGAAGCAGGCTCCCTGCTGAGCCGGGAGCCCGATGTGGGACTCGATCCTGGGACTCCAGGATCATGACCTGAGCCGAAGGCAGTCGCTTAACCAAGGCACCCTGCACTTAAAATAATTATTGATAGGGATATACTTATTCCCATTTTGTTACTTGTTTTACAGGTGTTTTTGTAGTTCTTCTCTGTTTCATTCTCCTCTTGCTCACTTTCCTTGTGGTTTGATGGCTTTCCTTCATGTTACGATTAGATTCCTTTCTCTCTCTGTCTATTATAGGTTTTTGATATGTGGTTACCATTAGGTTCATATATAACATTTTATGTGCATAGCATTCTATAGTAAGCTGATGGTTAAGTTTAAACCCATTTTAAAAGCACTAAATTTTTACTCCCTTCCCCACGTTTTATGTACACAATGTTATACTTTACATCCTTTTATTTTGTGAATCTCTTGACTGAGAGAGATTTTTTTTGTAGATATAATTGATTTTCTTGCTGTTGTTTTTTAACCTCCATACTGGTTTTATAAGTGATTAATATACTGCTTATATTATATGTTTGCATTTACCTATGGAATTTTTTCCTTCATAATTTTCTTATGCCTGATTATGTCCTTTTCTTTCCACCTTAAGAATTCCCTTTAACATTTCTTTTTTTTTTTTTTTTTTTTAAGATTTTATTTATTTGACAGAGAGAGACACAGTGAGAGAGGGAACACAGCTGGGGGAGTGGAGGAGGGAGAAGCAGGCTTCCCACCAAGCAGGGAGCCTGAAGCAGGGCTTGATCCCAGGACCCTGGGATCATGACCCGAGCCGAAGGCAGACGCTTAATGACTGAGCCACCCAGGAGCCCCCCGTTTAACATTCCTTAAAGGCTGAGTTAGTGGTGATAAACTTAACTTTTGTTTCAGAAATTCTTTCTCTCTCTTATTCTGAATGATAACTCTGCTGGGTAGAGTATTCTTGGTTGCAGCTTTTTTCCTTTCAGCATTTGGATATATCATGCCACTTTCTTATGGCCTGCAAAGTGTCTGCTGAAAAATCAGCTGACAGCCTAATGGGGTTTCCCTTGTATGTAACTGTTTTCTTTTCTCTTGCTATTTTTTAAAATATTTTGTTAAATTTATTCATTTGAGAGAGAGAGAGACAGAGACAGAGAGACAGAGCACAAGTAAGGGGAGAGGCAAAGGGAGAGGGAGAAACAGACTCCCCACTGATCAGAGAGCCCAACGTAGGGCTCGGTCCCAGGACCCTGGGATCATGACCTGAGCAGAAGGCAGACACTTAACCGACTGAGCCACCCAGGTGCCCCTTCTCTTGCTATTTTAAAAGTTCTCTCTGTCATTACTTTTTGCCATTTTAATTATTATGTGTCTTGGTGTGGATCCCCTTGGGCTAGTTTTCATAGGAGGATCTATGTGCCTCCTGGATCTAGATGTCTGTTTCCTTCCCCAGATTAAGGAATTTTTCAGCTATTATTTCTTCAAATACATTTTCTGCTCTTTTTTTCTCTCTCCTCCTTTTGGAATCCTTATAATACAAACATTATAGTACTTGATGGTGTCCCTGAGTTCTCTTAACCTATTCTTCATTTTTGTTATTCTTTTTTCTTTTTGCTGTTCAGTTTGATTGCTTTCCATTATCCCATCTTCCAGATTGCTGATCTGTTCTTATGTAGCCTCTAATCTGCTATTGACTCCTTCTATTGTATTTTTTATTTCAGTTTTTGAGTTCTTCATCTCTGACTGGTTCTTTTTTTGTATTTTCTGTCTCTTTGTTGAAGGTCCCACTGAGATCCTCTTCTCTTTTCAGCTCCAGTGAGTATCTTTATGACCATTACTTTGAATTCTTTATTAAGCATATTGTTTATCTCCATTTCATTTAGCTCTTTTGCTGTGATTTTGTCCTGTTCTTTCATTTGGGACATAGTCCTCTGTCTCCTCATTTTGTCTAACTCTCTGTGTTTGTTTGCATACTAGGAAAGTCAGCTACATCTCCTTTGCACTAGGAAAGTCAGCTATATCCCAAGTAGTGGCCTTATGAAGAAGAGGTCCTGTGGTGCCTTACAGCACAATGTTCCCTGTTCACCAGAACCTGGTGCTTCAGGGGTGTCTCCTATGTGTGTTGTGTGCACACTCCTGTTGTGGCTGAGCTGTGTTTGCCTTTAGTCCAGTCAGCTGCAAAGGCTCACTTGCCAGGCAGGGTTTGGTCCCTGTGCTGTTCAGGGAACTATCTGGGGCCAGTGCTTGTACTTAGGTGGTGTCAGCAGTCAGACCAGATGCCTGCCCTTAGTCCATCTGGCAGGGCTGCAGTCACACAGGCCTGCAGGGTGTTCTGCCTGTCTTGTCCCCTGAGAAGCTTTCATTGTTGAGCAGGGCTGGCAGTCAGACTAGATGCCTGCCCCCAGTGTTTATCTCACGGGGCTCTAATCACACTGATTATTAAGGTTCTTTCTCTGTACTGCCACCTATAAGGTTAGCTGCCGGGACTGCGGGTGCACTGGTGTGTGTAGTTATCTTTCCATTTCACCAGGGCAGGAGTCACTTTGGAGTGGCACCGGCCCCTGCTGGGATTGCTTAAAAGGTGTGTCAGGCAGGAGCCACTTTGGGGGGACACCTGCAGAGTGGGGTGGCTTGGATGGGGTAGGTCCACAGGATAACACAGGGACAGGGCATGTGGTGTTAGCAGGATAGGTGGAGGGTGTTTGTGCTGGTTCACATAAGTGTTTAGCTATCTAGGCTAGGGGTGGGGTAGGGGAAGAAATGGCGTCCACCAGCTCTTCTATTATTGGAGAAGTCTCCCAAAAATCCTTGTTCTTCCAGCACATGTTCTAAGATTAGTAAATAAATCCCCTTCTTGTATGCCCCCAGGTGCTTTTCCAACTGCTGCTTCTATGCTGTATCTTTAAGGGCAGAGACTCAGTTTCCTATTGCCTTCAGCTCTCCTGGAACTAAGCCTACTGATATTCAAAGTACTTGGAGTTTCAGGAAAAACAGATACTGGTGAGGATACATAGAGGTGAACCCTTTTGCACTGTTGATGGGAATGCGAAGTGGTGCAGCCACTCTGGAAAACAGTATGGGGGTTCCTCAAAAAGTTAAAAATAGAACTACCCTATGACCCAGCAATTGCACTACTATTTATCCAAAGGATACAAAAATGCTGATTCAAAGTGGCACATGCAACCCGATGTTTATAGCAGCACTATCAACAATAGCCAAATTTTGGAAAAAGCCCAAATGTCCATCAACTGATGAATGGATAAAGAAGACGTGGTATATATATACAATGGAATATGACTCAGCCATCAAAAAGAACGAAATCTTGCCTTTTGCAACAATGTGGATGGAACTAGAGTGTCTTATGTTAAGCGAAACAAGTCAGTCAGAGAAAGACATACCAGATGATTTCACTCCTGTGTGGAATTTAAGAAATAAAACAGATGAACATAGGGGAAGGGAAGGAAAAATAAAATAAGATAAAAACAGAGAGGGAGGCAAACCATAAGAGACTCTTTTTTTTTTTTTTAAAGATTTTATTTATTTAAGAGAGAGAGAATGAGAGAGAGAGAGCATGAGAGGGGGGAGGGTCAGAGGGAGAAGCAGACTCCCCGCCGAGCAGGGAGCCCGATGCGGGACTTGATCCTGGGACTCCAGGATCATGACCTGAGCCGAAGGCAGTCGCTTAACCAACTGAGCCACTCAGGGGCCCAAACCATAAGAGACTCTTAAATATAGAGAACAAACTGAGGGCTGCTGGAGGGGAAGTGGGTGGGGGGGATGGGCTAAATAGGTGATGGGCATTAAGGAGGGCACTTGCTGGGATGAACACTGGAGCTTATATATAAGTGATAAATCACTAAATTCTACTCCTGAAACAAACAAACAAACAAACAGAAGTACTTGGAGTTAAGCCGCACTGATTATAAAAATTTGCAAAGTTAAGAAGTGAAGCCCTGATGGTTTTCAAAGCCAAAATGTTATGTGGACTCATCTTCCCAGTGTAGGTCCCTGTTCCCGGGGTTCCTGGTATGGGGTTTGATACTGTTGCTTCTCTGTGTTTGTGGTGTCCCTCTTGTTTGTGGTTAGTCTTACTAGGGATTTGGTTCCTAACCACATCTCTGCCTTTTTTCTGATGTGGCCTCTCTACGGTTAACTGTGGAAAATCTCTTCTGCCACTCTTTAGGTCATTTTCAAAGTTAGTTGCACTGATGTGCTGTTTCTCAGTGTGTTCATGAGATGAGGTGAGTTCAGGATCCTCCTACTCTGCCATCTTCCCAGAACTGGTTATTTAGTTGTTTTAAACCATAAAAATTAGATATTATTTAATGAACATATTTATTTTGATTTACATCTCTATTTACCAATTTGCATATATTTATCTAACGTATTTTTGTGGGTTTTTTTTTTTTAAAGATTTTGTTTATTTGTCAGGGAGAGAGAGAGAGCACAAGTAGGGGGAGCAGCAGGTAGAGGGAGAAGCAGGCTCCCTACAAGGAGCCCGATGTGGGACTTGATCCTTGAGCCCAAGGCAGATGCTTAACCTACTGAGCCACCCAGGTGTCCCTAACACATATTTTTGAAGACCTACTATAGGTCTAGGGACTCAAGAGGTGAAGAAAATAAAGTCCCTGATCTTCAGGGACTTAACTTCCAGCTCGTGTTAACTGTCCCTTCCTACATCTCAGATCTTCCTCCTGGGATCATTTTCCTTCGTCCTGCACATCTTTTAGAAGTTCCTTTACTGGAGATTTGTTGAATCAATTATTTTTGCTTTTTAGATAGTTTTTTTTTTTTTGAGATCTAATTCATGGGCTGTATAGTTCTCCCACTTAAAATATATAATTCTGTGGTTTTTAATACACTTACACATATGTGCAACTATCACCACAGTCAATTTTAGGGCATTTTCAAAAAGAAAACTTGTACCTGTTAGCAGTCACTCCCTATAGTTTCTTGAATGGTGTCCCTTAAAATTCATGTCTACCTGGAACCTCAGAATGTGACAGTATTTGGAAATAAAATCTTTATCTCAAAAACTCAATGAGATGCCCTCTCCTTAGAAGGGCACTAGTTGGGCGCCTGGGTGGCTCAGTTGGTTAAGCGACTGCCTTCGGCTCAGGTCATGATCCTGGAGTCCCTGGATCGAGTCCCGCATCGGGCTCCCTGCTCTGCGGGGAGCCTGCTTCTCCCTCTGACCCTCCCCCCGTCTCATGTGCTCTCTCTCTCTCTCAAATAAATAAATAAAATCTTAAAAAAAAAAAAAAAAGAAGGGCAATAGTCATTGGATTTAGGCACCATACTAATTTAGTCTGACCTCATCTGAACTAATTATATGTGTACTCTGGAAAACAGTATGGAGGTTCCTCAAAAAGTTGAAAATAGAGCTACCCTATGACCTGCAATTGTGCTACTGGGTATTTACCCTGAAGATACAAATGTAGTGATCCAAAGGGGCACATGCACCCCAATGTTTATAGCAGCAATGTCCACAATAGCCAAACTATCGAAAGAGCCTAGATATCCATCAACAGATGAATGGATAAAGATGCGGTATATATATGCAATGGAATATTACCCAGCCATCAAAAAAATGAAATTTTGCCATTTGCAAGGATGTGGATAGAACTAGAGGGTATTATGCTAAGCGAAATAATTCAATCAGAGAAAGACAATTATCATATGATCTCACTGATATGAAGAATTTGAGAAACAAGACAGAGGATCATAGGGGAAGGGAGGGAAAAATGAAATAAGATGAAACCGGAGAGGGAGACAAACCATAAGAGACTCTTTTTTTTTTTAAAGATTTTATTTATTTATTTGACAGAGAGAGACAGAGCGAGAGAGGGAACACAAGCAGGGGGAGTGGGAGAGGGAGAAGCAGGCTTCCCTCCAAGCAGGGAGCCCGATGCAGGGCTCGATCCCAGGACCCTGAGATCATGACCTGAGCCGAAGGCAGACGCTTAATGACAGCCACCCAGGCACCCCCATAAGAGACTCTTAATCTCAGGAAACAAATTTAGGGTTGCTGGAGTGGAGGGGGGTGGGAGGGATGGGGTGGCTGGGTGATGGACATTGGAGAGGGTATGTGCTATGGGGAGCACTGTGAATTGTGTAAGACTGATGAATCACAGACCTTTACCCCTGAAACAAATAACACATATGTTAATAAAAATAAAAATAAAAATAAGAAAAGGGGAGGGCACACAGAGATAAACACAGAAAAGAAGGCAGATTACATGATGCAGCCACAAGCCAAGGAATGTGCAGGATTGCCCAGAGCCACCAGAAGCTAGGAAGAGGCAAGGAAGGATCCTTCCCTAGAGCCTTCAGAGGGAGTATGGCTCCTTAGATTTCTGACCTCTAGCCTCCAGAACTGTGAGAGAATACCATTTCTGTGGTTTTCATCCATCCACTTTGTGGTAATTTGTTATGAAATGAATACACTTCCCATTCTTGTCTCTCAGTCCTTGGCCACCACTAATCTATTTTCCCTATCTATGGATTTGACTATTCTGGACATTTCATCTGAATGGAATCACACAATATGTGGCATCTTATATCTGGCTTCCTTAACTTAATGTTTTCAAGGGTCATGCATGTTATAGGCTCTATCAGTACTTCATTCCATTTTATGACCAAATAATATTCCATTCTAAAGATATACCATATTTTGCTTATCCATTCATCAGTTGATTGACATCTGAGTTCTCTCTACTTTTTGGCTATTATGAATAATGCTGCTCTAAACATTTATGTTCAAGTTTTTGTGTGGGCATATTTTCATTTCTCTTGGGTATATACTTAGGAGTGGAATCACTGGGTCACATGGTGACTCTACATTTAATTATTTGAAAAACTGCCAGATTATTTTCCAAAGTAGCTACACCACTTTACATTCCCACCAGCAGTGAATGAGGCTTCCAATTTCTATACAGCCTTACGAACATGTGTTGCTGACTTTTGGATTCTAGTCATCCTAGTGGTTATGAAGTGTATCTCACTGTGGTTTTGATTTACATTTCTTTGATGAGTAATGATGTTGAGCCTCTCTTCATGAACTTATTGGCCATGTGTATATCTTCCTTGGAGAAATGTCTATTCAGATTCTTCACCCAATTTTTAAATTGGCTTATTTGCTTTCTTATTGTTGAGTTGTATGTGCTCTTTATATAGTGTAGATAAATGACCCTTATCAGATAATATGATTTTCAAATATTTTTTACCATTTGTGGGTTGTTTATTAGTTTTGTGATAGTGTTCTTTAAAGCACAAATGTTTTTAATTTTTATGAACTCAAATTTCTCTATTTTTTTCTTTGTTGCTCATGCTTTTGGTGTCATATCTAAGAATCCATTGACAAATCCAAGGTTATGAAGACTTACTCTTATATTTTTTTCTAAGAATTCTACAGTCATAGCTCTTACATTTAGGTCTGCCCTTCATTTTGAGTTAATTTTTATTTATGTATGTTGTGAGATAAAGGTTCAACTTCATTTCTTTGCATGTAGTTTTCCAGTAGTCATAGCATCATTTGTTTAAAAGACCTATTCTTTCCCCATTGAATGGTTTGGTGCCATTATTGAAAATCATTTGGCCATAGACACATGGTTTTATTTCTGAACTCTCAATTCTATTCTGTTGATCTATATGTCTATTTTTATGCTGTAAGAATTGTATTGATTATCAGTGCTTTGTACTAAGTTATGAAATCAGGAAGTGTGAGTCTTCCAACATTGTTGTTCTTTTCAAGATTGTTTTGGCTATTCTGGGTGATTTATAGTTCCATATAAATTTTAGGATTGACTTATGAATTCAAGTCAGATGGAATTCTGTTAGAGATTACATTGAATCTGTAGATCAATTTGAGGAGTATTGCCATCTTAACAATATTATGTCTTTTGATCCATGAACGTCAAGTGTTCTTCCATTTATTTAGATCTTTAAAAATTTTTTCAACAATATTTTGTAGTTTTCAGAGTATAGTATTGCACTTCTTCTGTTGTATTTATTCCTGAGTGTTTTATTCGTTTTGATGCTATTATAACTGGAATTATTTTCTTAATTAAAATTTCAGATTATTCATGCAAGAACATAGACATACAATTGATCTTTTATATTGATCATGAATTGTGCACATTACTGAACTTATTTATTAGGTTCTAATAATTTATTAGTGGAATCATTAGGATTTTATATATATAAGATCATTGCCATTTTCAAAAAGAGATAGTTTTATTTCTTCCTTTCAAATCTGGATGGCTTTTCATTTTCTTGCCTAATTGTCCTCACTAGAACTTCCAGTACAATGTTGCATAGAAGTGGTGAGGACTGTCATCCTTGTCTTTTTTCTGATTTTGAGAGGAAATTCTAATTTTTCATTATTAAGTATAATTATAGCTGTGAGTTTTTCATAGATGCCCTTTAACAGGTTGAGGAAATTCTCTTCTCTTCCTAGTTTATTGAGTTTTTTAAAAATTCTGATATAGTGTTTGAATTTTGTCAGATGCTTTTCCTGCATCTAGTAAGATGATCTTGTGGTTCTTTTTATTCAACTGATATGATGTATTACATTAATTGATTTTTAGATGTTAAATCAACTTTATATTCCTAGGAAAATCCTATGTGACCATGGTGTATCACTCTTTTTGTATATTGCTGGATCTAGTTTGCTAGTATTTTATTGAGGATTTTTACATTCATATTCATGACATCACTGTGGTCTTTAGTTTTCTTTCTTCGTGATGTTTTGTCTGGTTTTGGTATCAGGTTAATAATGGATTCATAGAATGAATTGGGAAGTGTTCCCTCCTTTTCTTTTCTCTTCTTTCTCTTTCTTTCTTTTTTCTTTCTTTCTTTCTTTTCTTTTTTTTTTTAAGAATGTGAAGAATTGGTATTAATTCTTTAAATGTTTGATGGATTTAGTTGGTGAAACCATTTGAGCCTGGGCTTTTTTGTGTATGTTGATAGTGTTTTGATTATAAATTCAATCTCTTCATTTGTTATGTGTCTATTCAGATTGTCTATTTCTTCTTCTTTTTGAAGATTTTATTTATTTATTTGAGAAAGAGAGAGAGTGCGCACAAGCTGGGGGAAGGGCAGAGGGAGAGGCAGGTGCAGGACTCAATCCCACGACCCTGAGATCATGACTTCAGCTGAAGGCAGATGCTTAACTGCCTGAGCCACCCAGGCGCCCCTGTCTATTTCTTAAGTCAGTTTTAGTAGTTTGTGTCTTGCTATGAATTTGTCCATTTCATCTAAGTTATTATTGGCATATAATTGGTCATAGTATTTCTTTATAATTCTTTTTTATTTCTGTAAGATTGGTAGTAGTTTCCCTTTTTCATTTCAGATTCTGCTATTTTGATTCTTCCTTCTTTTTGCCTTTGTCAGCGTAGCTTAATGTTTGTCAATTTTGTTGATCTTTTTAAAAAACCAGCTTTTGATTCCATTGCTTTTTTCCCCTATAGTTTCTCTGTTAACTGTTTCTTTAATTTCTTCTCTAATTATTATTATTTTTCCCTCCTATTTATTTTAGGTTTAGTTTTCTATTCTTATTTTAGCGTCTTAAGGTGGAAAGTTAGATCGTTGATTTAAGATCTTTGTTCTTTTTTAATATATACATTTGCAACAATAAATTTCCATCTAAGCACTGCTTTAGCAGCATCCCCTAGGTTTTGGTCTGCTGTGTCTTCATTTCCATTCATCTCCATCTTCCATCCCTTTTGATTTCTCCTGTGACCCAACTTACTAACTTTTTCTTTCATAGGTCATCTTTTTGATGTTATACCTAAAAAGTCATCACCAAATGTAAGGTCATCCAGATTTTCTCCTTTGTTATCTTCTAGAAGTTTAATAGTTGCATTTTACTCTTGAGGTCTGTGATCCATTTTGAGTAAATTTCTGTAACAAGTGCAAAGTCTGTGTCTAGATTCTTTTGTTTGTTTGTTTGTGGATGTCCAGTTGTTTCAACACCATTTGTTGAAAAGACTATCCTTTCTCCATTGAATTGCCTTTGCTTTTTTCCATTTTATTGTCTTTTGTTATTATTATTATTATTATTATTGTTTTGGTTCCTCTAGAGCTTGCCATATACTTCTGACCTTATCAGAATCAGCTTCAGATTTACATGACTTAATTCCAGTGAGATATAGAAACATTAATCCTCTTTAGCTCTATTCTCTTTTCCTCCTTTTTTTTGTGGTATTATTGTTATACATATTACATCTATAAATGTTATAAAACCAGGAATACCTTGTTATAATTATTACATTATATAATATATAATATTTTATGTAATAAATATCAAATAATATAATATAATATATTTTATGTCTTTTAAGAAAGCTGAGAGTAACAAAGAGAGCAAGTATATATCTATAGCTTTTGGTATGCTAAGCTTATTTAACATTTGTTGTACTTTCATAAGCAGTTATGATTTCTGGTTCCTGGTTCTCCCCATTTGTTCTTGTGGAGTTACCATCTGCAATCATTTTCTTAGTCCAGTACAGCTTTGCTCCCACTCACTTTTTTTGTGCTCTTATTGGTAAGTATATTACATTTACATATGTTATAGACCCAACAATACATTATATAAATATTGTTCTAGATGATTGCTTTATAAATCAGTTGTTTATAAAAAGAAAAAATACATTTATCAGTGTCTTTTGTAATTACATAATTAGCTTTCTCAGTGCTCCTTGTTTTTCACATTGATTCAGATTATCATCTGGAATCACTTCCTTCCAGCCTGAAAAATTTCCGTTAGTACTTCTTGCAAAGCAGGTCTGTTGTCAACAAATATTCTCATTTTTTGTTTATCTGGGAATGTCTTTATTTAGCCTTCACTTTGAATGACAACTTTGCCAAATATAAGATTATTTTATTTTAACTGAAGTATAATTGACATACAATACCCCATTAATTTTGGGTGTACATCACAGTGACTCAATATTTTATGCATTATGAAATGATCTCAATAAATTTTATTACCATCTGTCACCATACAAAGTTATCACAATATTACTGACTATATTCCCCATGCTATGCTTTCCATCCCTATGACTTATTTATTTTACAACTGGAAGTTTGTACCTCTTAACCCCCTTCACCCATTTTGCTCACCCCCCAACACCTCCTCACTCTGGTAGCCAAGGGTTTGTTTCCTGGATCTATGAGTCTGTTTCTGTTCTGTTTTGTTTGCTTTGTTTTTTAGATCCCACATACAATATTCATCTTTCTCTGCTTTATTTCACTTAGCATAATACCCTTAGGTCCATCCATGTTGTTGCAAATGACAAGATTTCATTCTACTTTATGGCTGAGGAATATTCCATTGTATGTATATACAAAATCTTCTTTATCTATTGATCATCTTTATCTCTCTATGATGGACACTTAGGTTGCTTCCATATTTTGGCTGTTGTAATAATGCTGCATTGAACATGGGGGTGCATGTATCTCTTTGAATTTGTGTTTATATTTTCTTTGGATAAATACTTAAAAGTGGAATTGGTGGATCACATGATAGTTCTGTTTTTAATTTTTTGAGGAAACTCCATGCTGTTTTCCATAGTGGCTGCACCAATTTCCATTCCCACCCACACTGCACAAGGGTTCCCTTAGCTCCATATGCTCACTGATGCTTATTTTTTGTCTTTTTCATAATAGCCATTCTGACAGGTGTGAACTAATATCTCATTGTGGTTTTAATTTGCATTTCCCTAATGGTAAGCATCTTTTTATGTTTCTGTTGTCCATCTGTGTATCTTCTTTGGAAAAATGTCTATTTAAGTCCTCTGTCCATTTTCTAATTGGGTTGTTTGTTTTTTTATTAAGTTATGTGACTTCTTTATGTACTTTGGATATTAACTCCTCATTGGATGTATGATTTGCAATTATCTTTTCCCATTCAACAGGTTGCCTTTTTGTTTTGTTGATTGTTTCCTTCTCTGTGTAAAAGCTTTTCAGTTTGCTATAGTCACATTTGTTTATTTTAGCTTGTCTTACCCTTGCCTAGGAGACTGGTTTAAAAAAATATTGCCAAGACTGATGTCAGAATGCTTACTGCTGATGCTTTCTTCTACTAGGAGTTTTATATTTCAGGTCTTACATTCAAGTCTTTAATCCATTTTGAATTTATTTTTGTGTATGGTGTAAATGGTTCTGTTTCGTTCTTTTGCATGTGGCTGTCCAGTTTCCCCACCAACATTTGTTGAAGAAACTGTCTTCCCCCTTTGTATATTCTTACCTCCTTTGTCATAGATTGAGTGTATACGCATAGGTTTATTTCTGGGCTTTATACTCTATTCTATTGATCTAAGTGTCTGTTTTGATTGGTATAGCTTTGTAATACAGTTTGAAATCAGGGATTATGATACATCCAGCTTTGTTCTTCTTTCTCAAGATTGCTTTGGCTATTCAGTGTCTTTTGTGGTTCCATAAAAATTTTTGGATTCTTTCTTTTAGTTCTGTGAAGAATGTCATTTGCATTTTAATAGAGAGTCCTTTGGATCTCTAAGTTGTTTTGGGTAGTATGGGCATTTTAGCAATATTAATTCTTCCAATTCATGAGCATGGAGTATCTTTCTATCTATTTGTATCTTCTTCAATTTCTTTCATTAATATCTTAGAGTTTTCAGAGTACAGGTCTTTCACTTCCTTGGTTAAATTTATTTATAGGTATTTTAATATTTTTGATGCAATTGTGAATGGGATCCTTTTCTTAATTTCTCTTTCTGATAGCTCATTATTGGTGTGTAGAAACACAATCAATTTCTGTATATTAATTTTGTGTCCTGTGACTTCACTTAACTCATTTATTAGTACTAATAGTTCTTTAATGTTGATTTGTTGGCATATAGTTGTTTGTACTAGTCTCTTATGATCCTTTTTATTTCTGTAGTGTCAGTTGTAACTTCTCTTTCATTTCTCATTTTACTTATTTGGTCTTCTCTCTTTCTTTCTTGATGAGTCTGGATAGAGGTTTATTGACTTTGTTATCTTCTCCAAGAATCAGCTCTTGGCATCACTGATCTTTTTATATTGTTTCTTTAGTCTCTATTTCATTTATCTATGCTCTGGTCTTTATTATTTCCTTTCTTCTACTAACTTTGGGCTTTGTTCTCTTTTTCTACTTCCTTAAGGTATACAATTAGATTGTTTATCTGAGAATTTTCTTGTTACTCTGAACTTCCCTATTAAAACTACTTTTGCTACATCCCATAGATTTTGGGGTGACAGTGGTGTGGGCCCTCTGTGACTGTCTCTCTCTGACAACTCATTGTTAAGTTCTATTAATTGCTGGCTGATTGCTCTAATTTTCCTTCCAGTGCCCTGGGACATAAATTGCTCCATAGACCAAACAAATTAAATGTGGGTTCCTTTGAAAAGATAGTTCCTAAATCAGTGCTTGAAACTTTTTCTAGATCCAGGAAGTCTCCTCCCACCTGCCTCTTTCTTCAGTTCTCTCAGGTAAACCACTCAGACTACAGTTTAGCCTATATGTCAGATGTATCTACCACTCACCTCCCAGTTGCATATCAACACAACCCCCCTGTTTCTGCAAGTTCCTGTAGGATTGAACTTCTCCACACTGTTGCAAATGAAGTCAGTACCTTTAGGAAGAGATTAGGAGCTATCTGTGTTATGGCCCGCTTCTCTGCAAATCTCTGAGCCTGGCTCTGGATAAAAAGTTGGGGGCAACGGCATACCTCTCTCTGCATGACACCCTCAATTTGAGAGCTGAATTCTTGGTGGTAGAGGGGGAACAGTAGCCCCAAGTGTTTGTAGCTTGTCCTAGCATGGAATTGATGCTCTGAGAGCTGAGTCAAGGGCAATCAGGGTCGCAGTATTATCAGCAGCACCATACCGAAGGTAGAGCCTCCACCCCACAAATGGGGTTTGGGTAGAAGAGAGCCTCCCCTCTCAGCCATTCTTGTCTAGAACTTTGCCTCAGTAAGAGGTAGCTGGGGGCAGCAGGAAAAATGCTGACATCCTGTTTCTGCTGGGAGGATAGATTTCTGCCTGGGAGCTGGGGCAAGAGTGAGCCCCACATTCTTGGTGGCACCAGTCTGGAGTGGAGTTTCCATCTTGCTGAGTTGGGATAGGGTAAGGAGGCTGTGTTCAAATAACACAGACTCTCACTGTTCTTACTGAATTTTAGTAGATTTTCTTGAGTAATGTTTCTTTATTTGCTGTACATCCTTGGGTCCATTTCTAGAGACTTTAAATGGTTAGTTGTTGTTGTTTTTTTTTTTAACTGTCTATCCAGTTTTGCTGGCTGGGGAGTGGGTCTGCAGAGTTCCTCACGTGTCCCTCTCAATGCCCACTAAAGGTTAATTCCTTCTAGTTCTCTTTTAATCTGAAAATTATTTTACCCTCAGTTGTGAATGATACATATTTTTTGAGGGAGTGATACATAATTCTAGGTTGATAGTTTCTCTCAGCATATATTTTTCCACTGTCTTCTGGACTTTCCTGTTGTTGAGAAGTCTGCTGTCGGTATAATTTTAATTCCTTTACAGTGATCTGTCTTTTATCTCTGGATGTTTTCCCCACCTTCTATAAACATTTTTAAAAAATAAAGTTGTGTTTAACATAATATAATATAAATGCAATATATTTAAAATTCTATGAATTTTGGCAAATATGTACAACTCATGAATCATTACCACAATCTAGATATAGAATATTTTCATCATCCCCAAGAGTTCCCTAGTCCCCCTTTGTAATCAAATTTCTTCCCATCATTCACAGTCCCTGCAAACACTGATCTGTCCCTATAGTTTTGCTCTTTCCTGGATATCATATAAGTGGAATCATACTGTGTGTAGTCCTTCAGTCTTGTTTCTTTCATTTAGCATAATGTTTTAAGATTTATCCATGTTGTACTTTTAGTTTGTTCCTTTTTATTGTGAAATAGTATTTGATTGTGTGGGTATACCACAAGTTCAGTATCTGTTCACTTAACGAAAGACTTTTTAGACTGTTTCCAGTTTTGGTGATTATAAAACTGTTATACATATTTACATATAGGGCCTTTGTAGATACATATCTTAATTTCTCTTGAATAAATAGCTAGGAAAGGGATTGCTGCTGTTATAGTAAGTGTATGTTTAACTATAAGAAAGTGCCAAACTGTTTCCTAAAGTGGCTGTACCAGTTTCCATTCCCTCCAGCAATGAGTGCTTTTTGATCTTTCCTATCTTTGATTTTCTAAAGTCTTACTACCCTGTGTCCAAGGGTTGTCTTTTTCCCCTCCCCAAATATGAGAATATATACCTGTTATCATTTATAGGAAATTCTTAGCTATTTTGTCTTTGAGACAAGACTATCATTTCTACTCTCTTCTGCAGAACTCTCATTACACACACTGTAGGCTCTCTTACTCTAAAATACATGTCTCTTAACCTTTCATATTTTTCAACTGCTTTTTACTCTGTACTAAATTATGGGCAATTTCTTCAGCTCTCTCTACCAGCTAATTGTCTTTTTGTCTATACTTTATCTGCTATTTAAATGTCTACTCAGTTTCTCCTTTCAATGATTAATCTACTCTTTTCTAGAATTTCTGTGAGGTTCTTTTTCAAATCTTCCTAGGCATGTTTAATTGTCCTTGTTCCTTCCACATTTAAAAATTCCAACTTTTACATCTTTAAACATTGTGTGCAGTTATTTTATACTCAGATAATACAGTATCTCAGAATTCCAACCTCTGAAACCATTGGGAACTCTATGCCTTTTGTTTGTTGTTTCTACCAAGTCTTTTGTCTGTGGGGTTTCCTCCTTCAAGTGTCTCATGCATTTTGATTGTGAACTCATATTTGGCAGAACTTAATCTGTGGGAATTTGGGGAAGCCTGATAGGAGGATGTTTTCCTCCAAAGAGGACTTGCATCTGTTTAGCTTGATTTTGGGTGGTACTAATAACCTGGGACCATTTAATTGAATTCCTCAACTTGTGATTTAGCATCTGCACAAATATTTAAATTGAAAGCCCAGATCTACATGTAGATAGACTTAGTAATACAAATTCTCATGGGAGTTGGTTTTGGTTTTTTTTTTTTTCTTAGTAAATAGATTTTCTTGTTGACTTGCCTTGCTATAAGCAGAGAGTGTTTCTTCTGGTCTACTCTTTCACAGAGAGCAAGGACCATTCAAAGTCCCACATTTATTTGCATGTAGGGTCCCAGGTTCAGAACTCTTCAAGTTACCTTTTGAGAGACCATAGCCTAGTATCCTGGTCCTCCTGCAGCTGGCTGTTGATCCTCAAAGCTTTACATTTCTGGAATTAGCATTTGCCCCCAGGGAAGCCCCAGCTTCTGTATTCTCATACCACTCCAGGTTCAGAAACTTCATTTTATTTCCTTGGATAGGGAGTGCCCTGGGGATTTATGTTTCACAATTTAGCAATGCATCGAAAAAGTATTTTTGATAATTAATCTAGTATCTGGGCATTTTTCAGCAAGATGACTTTTTAGAATATCTAGGCAGCTACAGTCCTGTAAATAGGAACTCTACAGTTTATTTATACATTTAACTATTGGATATTTTGGGTATTTCAAATTCATTTTTTTCTTAATCCTATTGTAAACATTATGGGTCTTGTCTCCTTGTGCAAATATTTGTGGAATTTCTCTAGGTTATATGACTAAGAACAAGATTGTTGGAGTGCAGGGATGACATGTTTAGCTTTATGAGAGATTGCCAAATTGGACTCCAGAATGCCTGTGGCACATTATCAGGACATTGTTGCCAAAACTTGGTACCACCAAACTAATTTTTGTCTATCTGATGGATAAGAAATGGCATCTGCTTATTGTATAATTTTGCATCTGTCTGATTACCAATAATCAAGCATCTATTCCTATTTTTTTTCTATTTAGAATTCTTTTCTTGGATATTAACAGTGCATATCCTTTGCTCATTTTATATATATATATAAAAGTTGTTTTTTTTCCTCAATGATTTATTAGACATCTTTATATATCCCTTTTCAGTTAGAGTCTAAATATCTTCCCATTCTGTGTCATGCCATTTTGATTCATATACCCATGAGATGAATCTGTTTTTTTCTTTATGGTTATGCTTTTGGGTTTTGTTTATGGACTTCTTCCTAACCCTGAAGTCAAAAATATATTCTCCTATATTCTCTTAGCACTTTTTTGGATGCTTACTGATGTACAGATCTTCATTTTTAGAGATCTGTGATTTAAATCCTCTGACCCTTCTCCAAGTTTTTACTATGTAAGGAGAGAGCATTTTATTTTGGGGGTGGGGAGAGGTGTCAGGATGGTTAATAAACTTAGCCCATGGCCCATTTGTCACCTTGAAAACTCTTTTACCCTTTGGGTCTCAGCTCAAAAACGTTCTCTTCTGTGAAGCCTTTACTAACTTCCTCAAATGAATTCAATTCAATATACATTTATATTGAGCACATTTTATATACCAGGCCATTTCCTAGAAGCTTAGGACACAGTGCTGAATAGAGTTTATATTTCAGTGGAGAACTTAACATGTTAACCAGATCTAGGCACAAATTCTCTTATGGTTCTTCTGTATGCTGTAACCCCCCCCCCACAGTAATTATTATCTTAATAGAATAATGCATGCATGGGGGTTCCTGGGTGGCTCAGTAGGTTAAGTACCCAACTCTTGGTTTCAGCTCAGGTTGTGATCTTGGGGTCCAGGGATTGAGCCCTGTGTGGGACCTGTGCTCAGCAGGGAGTCTGCTTGGGATTCTCTCTCTCTCCCCCTCCCTCAGCCCCTTCCTCCATTCTCTCTCTCTTTCTGGAATACATAAATAAAATCTTAAAAAAAAAAAAGAAGAAGAATGCATGCATTATTTTCTCCTCCATCAACCCATTTCATGGGCTCTACCTTCACAATATAACCAAAATCTGACTACTCAAGATCTTCAAAATGACTTCTATCTTGTGCCTGGATTATGTCGTGTCCTCCACCTGATCTCCCAGCTCCTGCCTTTGTCAGTCCCAGCCCATCTCTTGTCAACACAACATCCCAAGTGATTTCAGTTGGGAAGATCCTAGGAAAGAGCTCAGATGGTCCAGATGGGATTCTGATGCTCACCTCCTGGACTGTCACTGTGGTTGGGAAGTGGGTTCTCCACTGACCCAGCTTGGATCATGTTTCCTTCTTTGGGCAAGAGTGAGAAACTTCTGTACCAGATGGTGGCTTAGCACAGACATGACCACTGATACATTTGTTTGCATTGGACAGCCCTTACGTCGGGTCCCCCATAATCATACCACTTTCATTCCTTGCTAATACCTCACTGAGGAGGAGGGATGGATATTTACTATAAGAATCCCACCCTGGAGTATGTGAGTGTCCACATGTAGACAGACTATGTTCAAATGGCTACTCTACCACTTACTAGCCAAGCAATCTTTCTGTATTTCAGTTTCCTTGTTTATGAAATGAAAATAATAAGAGTACCAACTCTATGGGTTTGTTAATAGGATTATATGACTGATATGTAAAGCCCTTAGAACAAACCCAGAATACGAATGCTTAGTTGTCACTATAACTAACATATAGTTCACTGGAATAAAACCACAAAGACAACCTAGTATATAAGGACACTTTTCATGATATCTTCATGCCCTTTATGGACCACGAGGTCTGTGAAGCTACTTTCCGTTTTTCATCTTTTTCTCACTTAGAAGATGCTCAGTGGGGCTCTGAGGCTGCTCTATATCTTTCCAAGCTTCCACCCCTGAGAGAGTGTCTTCCTCATTCCTCAAACAGCTTATCTCAAATAAATAAACTTTTACTGTAGAGTCCTTATAAGGGCTCAGAGATAAAGCCTCACTTGAAAGCCCACACTAGGCAAAGTTGTGTGACTTTTGCTTAGCTTATTTGACCTGGTCAGTTCCATATTTCTGAGCAGCCTCCCACCACTTTGCAACAATGGCTTCTCCTGCCCTTGGTAGCTTCATGTCGATCAATTTGTCATCATGGACTTCTCATTCCTAATAATGCATTTCTAAAGCCTAATAGCATGTTTACTTCCCTTTAGCCTTTTCATTTTTAAAAAATAAATGCTTTTCTTTGCTTCATTACACAGATCTTTATGTTTCTCAAATCTTGGTTCAACTCAACTCAGCAAATACTGTTTGTGATTCTACTATATACCAGTTACTGTACTTGATATCACTTCTTTTACTTCCTTTTTCTTTTCTCTGCCTTTAATTCTCTCTTTCTAAGATTTCTTGATAGAGGGAATCACTTTTATTTTTTTTCAGTTAGAATTAAATTTATTCTGTATAACATCAAAAGAACAGTTACAACAAAAAATAATACAGTAGATTTTTTTTATTATGTTATGTTAATCACCATACATTACATCATTAGTTTTTGATGTAGAGTTCCATGATTCATTGTTTGCATATAACAGCCAGTGCTCCATTCAATACGTGCCCTCTTTAATACCCATCACCAGGCTAACCCATCCCCCCACTCCCCTCCCCTCTAGAACCCTTAGTTTGTTTCTCAGAGTCCATAGTCCCTCATGGTTCATCTCCCCTCTGATTTCCCCCCTTCATTTTTCTCTTCCTACTATCTTCTTCTTTTTTTTTTTTTAACATATAATGTATTATTTGTTTCAGAGGTACAGGTCTGCGATTCAACAGTCTTACACAATTCACAGCACTCACCATAGCACATACCCTCCCCAATGTCTATCGCCCAGCCACCCCATCCCTCCCACCCCCACCCCTCCAGCAACCCTCAGTTTGTTTCCTGAGATTAAGAATTCCTCATATCAGGAATCACAACTTTTAATACACATTTTAATATTGAAATAAAATTATCTTAGTTGTTGAAAATACATTCCTAAGTAAATCTCCATGCATTAAAATTTTGTGTGAGAGCAAATTCCAGTTGGGAAGGGATTCTATATACTTGACTCTATCTATCTGTATGTCTGTAGTTAATGAATTCTATAGTATGGATTCATTATTCTCAACTAATCTTTTTGTTGCATTTATACAGTCCTGAGTTTTGAAATAATTCTTCATACTTTTAATGGGAGATATCTGAATCAGATGAATCTCTCATAGCAATTAGGGTCTCTAATTAGTTGCTGAAGGCAGTTAAATCAGTTAGGAACAGACTAATGCAAAAGACTATGCACCTCCTTGCACTTTCCTGTATTTTTTTTTTTAAAGATTTTATTTTTTTTAAGTAAGCTCTACACCCAATGTGGGGCTTAAACCTAAAACCCCAAGATTAAGAGTTGCATGTCCTACTGACTGAGCCAGCCAGGTGCCCTGTACTTTTCTGGCTTCTTAAGGTGAGAATAATCCTACCTCATGAATGGAAGATAGGTTAGATGTCAGTCAAATTCTTTGAATATGTTACCATGTAACTAAAGAAAGACATGATTTGAATAATTTATCATAATCAGAGTCATTAGGAGGGCAAGGATCCACAGATAGATACTATACTATGTTTACAGACATTTACCTAAATATATTGCCTCTCATTCTTTTCAGAGAGAGTATTAGAATGCTGAGTCAATTTCTATAAAATGGTACCTCTTTGTTAAATAGTTATTTTCTTGGATGACATGCATGCTAGGTCTTCTGCAGAATCAGAAGAGAGATGATTGAAGAAAAAGGAGAAGGGACCACACCCTGAATCTTCTTTTTAAAAATCACATTCACTAGCCATTCATTAATTCATCAGTCATTTGTTGAGCATCTGCTATATGTCAAATACCATGGTAGGAGCTGAAGACTCAAAGATGAATAACATAAAGCTTTGTCCTTGCAGAGTTGGCTGTACTACTGGGGGAGACAGACCTGTAAGTGAATAATACAGTGAGTAAGGACTAATAGACAATTGTTGTGAGAAGGGGAAGCAAGGAATGACTCACTGTATAGTGGAGAGTCAGGAACATCCTCATTCATGAGTCTTAAGGGATTCACTGAGAATTTGGGGGCTAGAGAAGGGCAGTCCCGGAAAAGGAAATTGTGCAAAGACCATGGTGGTTTGAAAGAGTGTGGAGATGTTCAGAAGCTGGAGGGGAGCTCAATGAGATGCACAGGTAGGATCATGCAGGAGGAGAACCTGAGAATGATGCTGGGAAGGTGCCATGTTTCATGCTAGGGATTTCAGACTTTCTCGTGGAAGAAATGATGTAATGATATTACATGGGGAACTGATTTGATCAGAATCTAATAAGAAATTGTAGAAATACTTAGTGAATGAGACACTGAATCTACAGAGATAATTGAGCAATTGTCCTTCAGAGTAGCTTTTTGGGGACGCTCATTTAAACATTTTTGTTCAAATAAGTTTGAGAAAAACTGCATCTTCATTTTCCTCCTGGAGAAATTTTATATACCAGAACTTACTAGTGGCTCCATGAAGACCAGCATTAAAGATGTTTGTGTTACTTTATTTAACTCAGAATTTCCCAAATCTGCATGTACATAAAATGACTGCCAGAAGAAATACTGGACATCCGGTTTAAAGTTCAATTTGTATTAAGGAGGGCACATATTGCATGGAGCACTGGGTATTATATGCAAACAATGAATCATGGAACACTACATCAAAAACTAATGACGTACTGTATGGTGACTAACATAACATAATAAAAAAATTATAATTAAAAAAATAAAGTTGAATTTCAGATAAACAATGAATACTTTTTAATAGAAGTAAGGGATATTGCATGGGATGTGGTAAATGGAATTAGAATTCTAAGGGACACTTGAACAATGCTTTACACTTCAAAGATATTTTCTGATGTGTTTCTGATGAGACAAGAAAAAGACTACACTCCCTAGAACGCTATGCATCCCTAAGATCTGCGTGATGAAATTTCAACCTCTTCATATTTATTGTGGTAGGTACTAAAGATTTGTTATCTTGTGTGTGTGTGTGATGAGAACTTTAAAATCTACTCTCCTAGAAACTTTCAAGTATACAGTACAGTATTATTAACTATAGTTTCCATGCTGTATGTATATTATATCCTCATGACTTATTTTAGAACTGAAAGTTTGTACCTTTTGATTCCCTTCACCCATTTGGTGACTCCCCCTCTCCTCTGTATCTGTAACTTTGAGTTTTGTTTTTGTTTTTCTTTTTTTAGATTCTACATATAAGTGAAATCATATGGTATTTATTTTTCTCTCTCTGACTTATTTCACTTAGCATGATGCCCTCAAGTTCCAGCCATATTATTTCAAATGGCAAGACTTTTTTCTTCTTTGTGGGTGAATAATATTCCATTGCAGATATATAACCACATCTTTATCCATTCATCCATCAGTGGACAATTAGGTTGCTTCCATATCTTGGCTATTGTGAGTATTTCTGCAATAAACATGGGGGTGCAGGTTCTAGTTAGTGTTTTTTCTTCTGGTAAATACCCAGAAGTGAAATCACTGGATTATATGGGAGTTCTATTTTTAATTTTGTGAGAAACCTCCATACTATTTTCCACAGTGGCTAAACCAATTTACATGCCCATCGGCAGTGCACTAAAGTTTCTTTTTCTCCACATCTTAGCCAACATTTGTTATTTCTTGTCTGATAGTAGCCATTTTAACTGGTGTAGAGTGATATCTCATTGTGGTTTTGATTTGCATTTCTCTGATGATTAGTGATGTTGATCATCTTTGCATGTACCTGTTGGCCATCTATATGTCTTCTTTGGAAAAATGTTTATTCATATCCTCTGCCCATTTTTAAAACAGATTATTTAATTTTTTTAAAAAGATTTTTACTTGACAGATAGAGAGCACAAGTAGGCAGAGCGGCAAGCAGAGGGAGAGGGAGAAGCAGGCTCTCCGACAAGAAGGGAGCCCAATGTGGGCTCCATCCCAGGACCCTGGGATCATGACCTGAGCTGAAGGCAGATGCTTAACCGACTGAGCCACCCAGGCACCCTACAGATTATTTTTTTGCTGTTGAGTTCTGTGAATTCTTTATATATTTTGGACATTAACCCCTTAACAGATAATATGACTTGCAAATATTTTCTGCTCTCTCATAAGCTAACTTTTCATTTTATTGATGATTTCCTTTGCTGGGCACTTTTTAGTTTGATGTATTCCCACTTGTTTTTGTTTTTGCTTTTATTGCCTTTGCTTTGGTCCCAAATCCAAAATACCGTCACCAAAAACAATGTCAAGGAGCTTATTGGCTATATTTTTTTTCTAGGAGTTTTATGGTTTCACATCTCATGCTCAAATCTTTAATCAATTTGAGTTAATTTTTGTGTGTAGTGTAAGCAGTCCAGTTTTATCCTCCTCATGTGGCTGTCCAGTCTTCCCACCAACATTTATTGAAGAGGCTATCATTTCCCTATTGTATATTCTTGTCTCCTTTGTCATAGATTAATTGACCATATGTACGTGGATTTATTTATGGGCTTCTGATTCTGTTCCATTGATTTATGTTTCTATTTTATGCCAATACCATACTGTTTTCTAAAGTCTCATAGAAAATGTATTGTTATTCTTTTTTACTTTATTTTATTTTCTAATTTTTTTGAGTATAGTTGACTCACAATAGTACATTAGTTCCAGGTGTATAACATAGTGATTCATCAAGTTTATACATTATGCTATGCTCACCACAAGTGTAGCTCCCATCTGTCACCATACAACACTATCACAATACCATTGACTATATTCCCTATGCTGTACCTTTTATTCCCAGGACTTATTCATTCCATAACTGGAGGCCTGTGCCTCCCACCCCTTTTCACCCATTTTGCCCATCTTCCTACCCCTCCCCTCCAGCAACCATCAGTTTTCTTTTTAAGAAACAGGCCTGTTTCTGTTTTATTTGTTTTTTTTTTTCATTTTTTTTTTTAGGTTCTACTTATGAGTGAAATCATGTAATACCATAGTATTTTGATTACTGTAGTTTTGTAATATAGTTTGAAATCAGGAAGTGTGATGTTTGACGTCTCCAACTTTGTTCTTCTTTCTCAAGATTGCTTTGGCTGTTCGGGGTCTTTTGTGGCTCCGTGCAAACTTTAACATGGTTTGTTCTATATCTGTGAAAACTGCCGTTGGGATTTTGATAGGGATTGCATTGAATCTGTAGATTGCTTGGAGTAGTATGGTCATAATTTAACAATATTAATCCTTCTAATTCATAAGCATGGAATATCTTTCCATTTATTTGTGTCTTCTTCAATTTCTTTCATCAATGTCCTACAGTTTTCTGTGTATAGGTCTTTCACCTCTTTGGTTAAATTTATTCCTGTTTTATTCTTTTTGGTGCAATCATAAATAAGATTTTTTTTCTTAACTTCTCTTTCTAATACTTCATTGTTAGTGTATAGAAATGCACCTGATTTTTGAATGTTAATTTTGTATCCTGCAATGTTACTGAATTCATTTATTAGTTCTAACAGTTTTTTGATGGCATCTTTAGGGTTTTCTATATAAAATATTATGTCATCTACAAATAGAGACAGTTTTACTTCTTTCTTTCCAATTCTGATGCCTTTTATTTCTTTTCTTGTCTAACAGCTGCTGAATAACAAAATCCAACCAGGTAAATTTGAAGATCTAATTGTCTTTATTAAATGATTCATGAATCAGGCAGCACCCAATCTAGCAAGTAGAGAGGCACCCCAAAGAGTTGTACACAACGGAAGGTTCTTATAGATGGGGGTAGGGGCAAGAAAGTTACTAGTACAAGAAAAGGATTGTTCCAGAGGAGGCTGTTTGCTAGGGAAAAAGCAAAGTGTCTTATCTTGCAGATGACCTCATCTTACTTTGGGGGATGGAGAGGACCCAGATGACAGACTCATTGGCGCTGATGGAAAGACAAATTTCCTGACTGACCGGTTAAGGCCACATTTCTGAGGAGCCTGAAACTGCAATTACATTGGGTATTAAGTCCAAGTTTGGGAATTCAGACTAATGACACCAATGTAGGCCCATAGTTTTCTTTTTTTTAACAATTCCCTCCTTTTGATCAGACTCTCAGTTTAACTGAGAGATAAGATCAAATCTTAAGGAATTAAAACCACTCTCAGCTCCTACTCTAGTTCAGTTTTTTTGCTCCTTTCTGTGGTATGTACAGATCATAACGTTTTTACTTAGCCTCTGTGATATTCGTAGGTCACGGCTTCTGGTTCACATTCTTCAAATTGGTTATTTTTTTCATTCCTTTGATGTTCCAGTGTTGGGGAGATCACTTGCTTGGTGGTTAGTCGCTGCAAAACATGCACTTAAAGATTTTGAGAGAATACAATGCACCAGGGAGATTATTATGGTTACTATAAGCAGGATAATTCCTAATACTTGGAGTGCACTTTAGAGCCATAGTCCTTAAGACCTAAATCATTCAAAATCAAATAAGTCAAAGAAAGGCCCCATGGAAGGAGTCACTGTTTAAAGCCAAGCAGCTTGTTCTTATGTAATTGAATTTTAACTTCCCCAGAAGCATTAATCTAGGCATAGCACGTGGTGTTGGACACAGAACAGATACCTCCTTGCTCAGCTAAAAGATAATCAAGAGATATTCTATTACCAAGGACAACTTTGGCCAGAGAGTCTAAGGATTTTTGTTGGGCTGCTATTGCTGTAGTTTGTAATGATTTTAAGAATCAAGGAGGTTTTTAAAAATTAATTTATTTATTTGAGAGAGAGAGACTGAGTGGGGAGGAGGAGCAGAGGGAGAGGGACAAGCAGACTTCACACTGAGCATGGAGCCCCATATGGGACTGGATCTTATGACCCTGAGATCATGACCTGAGCCAAAATCAAGAGTCAAACACTCAACAAACTGAGCCACCCAGGTGTCCCAAGAATTAAGGAGTTTTTTTTTATCATAGCTTCATTTACATTTATCCCTAACCAGGGAAATAGGGACCTGCCAAAAGAAGTGTCCTTTTTAATTCAACAATGTGAATTTAGGGGAGTGACCAATGAGATGTCTTATTTTGCTTGTGAAAAGTTAGAGTCATGGTTAGATTTTTTTCCCCAGCCTGAAATAAAAGAGGTTACCCCTGCTAAGCAGTGGCCTGGGAGATGAGGGAGCCATCATTCTAGGCCAGTGTCAGAGTAAAGGAAAGGAAAGAAAGAGAAAAGCTTTTTTAAAAAAATTGTTTATTGTTATGTTAATCAAAATGGGGGCACTAACTGCTAGGATAAATGAGGCAGAAGAGAGAATCAGTGATATAGAAGACCAAATGATGGAAAATAAAGAAGCTGAGAAAAAGAGAGATAAACAACTACTGGATCACGAGGGCAGAATTCGAGAGATAAGCGATACCATAAGACAAAACAACATTAGAATAACTGGGATCCCAGAAGAAGAAGAAAGAAAAGCTTTTATGTTTAAAGTATAAGGTCTTGATCTGGTGTCTTGACAGAAGCAGGCTACCTCCATGTCAGCTACTCCTTCCTCATCAATTTGATTTGGAGGTCTCTAGCATCTTTTAGTTTTGCTGCAGTATCAGTGGTCAGAAGCACTTGGTAAGCTTCTTTTTGATGGCATCTCTGATGATGCCTTAGAATACCAGTCACTAGGCTCTAGACTTTGACTTACAGGTTCCTTTGAATTAAAATCCAGTGAGGCTTCTTGAGCATAAAACCTTAGAGACATCGTAGCTGGTTATACTAGCAAGAGACAACAAGGGATCAGTAGAAGGTTGCATACTGGTAGAATTTCAAGAATTTCACAAGGTTTCTGTTAAGAGTCCTATGATTTATCCACTGAAGTGCATGCCTTGATCACTGGGGATAGTGGAAAGTACATCCCGATTGGGAAACAAGTTTGTATTATTATTTTTACTGTGAGGGCATCAGCCTTGTGACTTTAACCTATCTAGAAAACACATATAGAATAACAAGAATATATTAATAATTCATACTAATTGGCAGTATAATTAAATTCAGTGGCAATGTTAAAATTTTTTAGAATTCTCTGTAACCAATGTCTATTCATAATTTGAGTCATCTTAAATGTACTATGGTCGGTGAAGGAATGCGAAAACCAATAGATGAGGTTTGTCGGGGAGCTAAAAAGAACCAACTGACCATCTTGGACTTCTCATGGCCCCGACGGTTTACTGAATTTACAACCATTATTTGTCTATATTACTTTTTTCCCACAAAACAGACTGTAGCCATGTCACAATGACATTACGATAACGAAAGTCTGGCAATGAGAAGACAGGTTTTGCAGAAGCAGAATAGACTTTATCTACATGTGCCATAATTTTATAAATATAATCTAAAAAAGTCTTAATAGTATTTCTTTGACAATATTTTCCATGTAATTTACATATTAAATAAGCCTAATTAGTTTAATAAATCTTTTGGAATACCCCAGGTTCAAAAGACTTTTTTTTTTTAGAATTTGATTTGGGGAAGTTTGCCAAAAATACCAGAAAAGGTTTCAAAGCACTTATCTAAATAGGATCATAGATTGTTATAAAACTTAGTATTTAAAAGGTCAAGAAACTTTTGTAACCTTATCAAAAGTAGACCAAAGTCCAAGAAAACTTTGTCCTCTGAACAGAGAGAAGACCAAAGTTTAATTTTGTGTAACTGAATGGAGTTTGCTGCTTGGGATGCATTAAATTGAACACAACCTAAGAAAGTATTGGAAGCAAAGAACCTTTATTACTTGTTATAAATAAGGAGACAGGGAGATAGCTCTCAAAGCACTGTCTTCCTGGGGAGTTAGCACAGGAAGCTTTATTCAGTGTATTAAGGGGCAGGGAGCTTGCATGTACATTAAGGAACTCACACATATTCTATCACTTAGGCACTTTGGCTCGGTTGTACAAGTCTAGTGTGTCAACATGCTAGTGCATACATCATATGTCCAAAAAAATGGCAGGAAACCCAACCCATAGAAGGAGATCTTTGTATTATAATGAGCTAAAGGTAACTTCAGGACAAGTCAGGGGGGCTTCTACACAGGTCCAAACCTGTTCAAACTGGCTTGCATAAGAGGCCACCAGGCAAGATGCACCTAGCAAGGGACTATCACATGAAACAACTTTGCATCTCCTTGGTGGGAACTACTGGTTTTGCAGGACAAAACATATTCTTTCCCTGCTTTTGTCCCTTCCTCCTCCTCCTTTCTGCTAATAATTTTCAGCCCTCTGGTTTGAGTAACTTCCAGTTGCATCCTAGCTAACATTTGCATCAGCTTACTTTGGATATTAAAACTTACTTTAATCTTAGTCAGCTTGACCACACATTAAAATTTTAATTTTTAAATAAATTTCTATTTTCTTTCCATATTCTCATTTTGTCCTCAGTTTTCACTTTAAGCCAGCTTCATTTTAAGACAAAATTATTATTATTTACATGTCTCATATCTCATTTTCTGGCATATGAAGATGTTTCTCTTAGTATTTTTAGTAGTTTTAATTATATATCAGAATTTTTAACCCTTAGTGATCTTGGTTTCTAGTGAACACTAAGCAATTGTGAACCATCTGTCATACCAACATTTTTTTAAATTGCAAATTTATGAATGCATTTAAAAATTTTTAGAAGCATATGCCTTTTTAATTTATTTTAATGTAACATTAGCATATCTAAATATTTTTAGTTTCTCTGTAATAAGCCAAAGTAGATAAACTTATATTTAGTAATTAGTATTCTAATATTTTGTCTTATTTGGAAATGATTTAGATATTTAATGAATTTAACTCATTACTTAACTTAGCAAAACTTCTAAGATTTTTAAGTTACCAGAAAGATTGGGGAAAACTTGTGTTGGGGAGGAAGAAATTTTATTTTCCCTTTAAGGCCTCTAGCTGGACTAAGATTCAAATTGACATGAGACAGATTTACGGGAGAAAATCAAATTTAGTTTCCTACATGCAGAGACTCTGCATAGACATGAAATGTTAAGGTCAGGCAATATGAGGCTAATATGACAACTTGAGCTAAAGAGAAGAGTAGGAGTCTTGGGATACAAAGGGGAGGAAGACTGTTAGCAGGAAGGTAAAAGGAGGTGTTTGGAAACAAAGGTTGCCCTGCTATGCAGATAAGTTTCTTAGATAAAGAGGAATCTCTTTTAGTAGGTCTTTTTCCGGTACAGGCAGGCAGTTGATGGTTGGGGGCGGAGGATAAAAAGCTTTTCCTGAATCTGCTGGGTTTTGACTGCTTTTAACTCAAAATAATCTTCATGCCTAAGTGGCCCATCTTGGGGTGGTCTGCCCTTGGCCCCTACACTATTTGGAAAATTTACATAAAACTTTTTATTTAACCTACTTCTTTTTATTTTTTTAAGCTTTATTTATTTATTTGAGAGAAAGAGAGTGAACACACAAGTTGGGGGGGAAGAGGCAGAGGGAGAGGGAGAGAGTACTTAAGCAGACTCCACACTGAGCACAGAGCCTGATGTGAAGCTCAGTCTCACGACCCTTGAGATCACAACCTGAGCTGAAACCAAGAGTTGGCCACTTAACCAACTGCACCACCCAGGCACCCCTAACCTACTTGTTTTTAATAATTATGTTTAGAATAGGGGCACCTGGGTGGCTCAGTCGTTAAGCTTCTGCCTTCAGCTCAGGTGATGATCCCAGGGTCCTGGGATTGAGCCCCATGTCGGCTTCCCTGCTCAGCGGGAAGCCTGCTTCTCCCTCTCCCACTCCCCCTGCTTGTGTTCCCTCTCTCGCTGTGTCTCTCTCTGTCAAATAAATAAAATCTTTAAAAAAAAATAATTATGTTTAGATTACTTACAAAAACTTTATTAAACATTAGACAAAATCAGTCATTATTCTAAGCTATTTTTTTTTGTGGATAAATCTTAGAAGAGATAACATAAACTTATTTGGCTAGTAAACTCAGGTAGAATACAAATTTTGTATTTAATGTCAATAGCTCCAAAGACAGGTTTATTTTTGTAGGGGCCAAGGGAAGTCCGCCCCAAAATGAACCACGTTGACTTTGAGATTAATTTGAATTAAAAGCAGTCAAATCCCAGCAGTTCAGAAGTTCCTTACCTCCCTTTTGACTTCCTGCTTTACCAGGAAGAGAGTTATTAACAAAGATTCCTCTTTACCTAAGAAACTTATCTGCATTATAGGGCACCTGTGTTTTCCAAATACCTTCTTTCACCTTCCTGCTAGTGGTCTTTCTCCCCTTCTTATCCTCAGATCCCTACCCCTCTCTTTAGCTCATATAAGCTCATATAAGCTTGTTGACTATTTTTGGAATTTTCATGTCTGTCTGGATTTCTTTTTTTTTAATAATTTTATTTATTTATTTGAGAGAGAGAGAGAGAGAGAGCATGAGCAAGGTGAGGGGCAGAGGGAGAAGCAGACTTCCCCACTGAGCAGGGAGCCCAAAGTGGGGCTTGATCACCGAAACTCTGGGATCATGACCTGAGCCGAAGGAAGATGCTTAACCGACTGAGCCACACAGGGGCCCCTGGATTTCTTGTACATACACTATTAAATTTTATTTTTTCCTGTTAATCTGTCTCATGTCAATTTGATTCTAAGTCCAGCTAGAAGAATCTTGAAGGGCAGATGAAATTCTTCCTCCCCAACATTTTGATTAAACCATCAATCTCAAACTAGCTTTTATATCAAATATTTTCCAGATCACACGAACTTGAAAAGCATTTGGGTTAGTTTTAATCATTTTGAGTTTTAGAATGCCCAATCCTTACAGGCACATGTCTTCAAACCAACTAAATAGAATTCTTTCACAAATTAATTTTAGCAATACCATTACGATGTAGAAACACATTTACAATACATAGACACACATGAACATGCAGATAGATGCAGACTTTATAGCTTCTATGTTATTTTATTTATTTATTTATTTATTTATTTATTTATTTTTTAATTTATTTGACAGAGACAACGCGAGAGAGGGAACACATGCAGGGGCAGTGGGAGAGGGAGAAGCAGGCTTCCCGCCGAGCAGGGAGCCCGATGTGGGGCTCGATCCCAGGACCCCAGGATCACGACCCGAGCCGAAGGCAGATGCTTAACAACTGAGCCACCCAGGCGCCCCAAAAGATTTTATTTTTTAAATAATCTCTATACCCCGTGTGAGGCTTGAACCTGAGATCAAAAGTTGCATGCTCTACCAACTGAGCCAGCCAGGTGCCCCTGATAGCATCTGTTTTAAAATTACTGCCTTGAAATAGGTACAGAATTTACTAATTACGAAAGTCAAATCTGAGTTTGTTTTTCTGGTATATGTAATAAGTTAGTTATTGATCTAGGTGGCTAATGCCTTTTTTTTTTTTAAATATTTGTGGAGAAAACACTTAAGATTTGTATTTGTCCCTGGCAAGTCAAGTTTTAAATCACATTTCCCCTGTTTTTACTTGATAAGATTTAGCTCCCTGGAATTTGAATTTTAAAGAGATGGGCTAGATAAAGAATTCCTGCAGACGACCAGGCAGACCATCGTATATTTAGATTGTGAAGGCACAGGAGAAAAAAGCAAGCACTTTCTAGAAGGACTTTTGTTTTCTTGAGGACGGAAGTTTTACAATACTTATATGTTCTTTGAGATAAATATGGAAGATTTTGGAATTAGTAACAAGGATTGGTCTTTGAATTATTTTTGGAACTATACCTCTGGTCCTATAAAGACTAGATTTGTAAAACACGGCTGTTTTTAGTTTCTCAAAGAATTGGGCTGTTGCCTAAAACATATCAAATGACTCACACATCCATCTTCCTATGAGAAAGTCTTCTTTTTTTCTGGGTACATTTAGCTTAGGGGAGAAGGCCTAAAAATTTTTTATCGGGCTCTGAATATCAGCTTTTCATTCAGCCAGATTTTTGATTAGAGATTTTTAAAATCTTTTTAAAATATCTTGTTAGGTTTTAGCTGGGACAAACAGTAAAGATTTCTGGCAGTATATAACAACCTCATGGGCCTAAGAGGCATCCTCAAAGAGGGTGTAGAAGATACTATTTTTATAAGATCTAGAGCCACTCCCCAAGGAGCCAAAGAAAGAACCAAGGCAGGCGGGAAGCCAAGCCATGTTCTCAGAATGTAAAACAAGATGATCAAGAAGGAAACAGCTATTCCCAGGAGAAAAGGATCGATAACCAGTGGTTTGGAATTTGGAAAGGAAGGAACACCGTGAATTTTTATTTCCCCTTCTCAGCTGGGCTCAGGCGGTAATCTGTTTTTTAAACAACTTTTGAGGACTCTCCCTGGGTTTAAGAAATTAACTATGGCCCTTAGTTAGTCTTTGACCAGGGAGTGCAAGATCTCTGAGGAGGATCACCTGTAACCCCAGATGGTTTTATTTTAAAAGGTAACCATCTCTCTGGGGCGCCTGGGTGGCTCAGTCGTTAAGCGTCTGCCTTTGGCTCAGGTCATGATCCCAGGGTCCTGGGATAGAGCCCCACATCGGGCTCCCTGCTCAGCGGGAAGCCTGCTTCTTCCTCTCCCACTCCCCCTGCTTGTGTTCCCTCTCTCGCTGTGTCTCTCTCTGTCAAATAAATAAAATCTTTAAAAAAAAAAAAAAAAGGTAACCATCTCTTCCAAGTGGAAAGGCAGTTCAGACAGAAAGCAGACTGAGTACTCAGGTAAGAAGGGCAGAGAGGAGCGGTAGGAGTTACGGTAGTGTTATATTATAGCCTTTTGTCCTAGGTACCTACCTAGGTTTCTTGGTAGGTACTTCAAGGAAGTTTTCTTGAGGTTCACAGGTGACCCAAGGTCAATCTAACTTGTTCCATGACCAATTTATCCTATCATGAGAGTCTTCTTGAGGTGGCGAGCACTAGAACAGCCTTTCAATGCTTGATCCATGCCCACTGATTTTGTGCTTTGCGGCCTCTGAGATCCCACCTGCCATAGCCTGTTATTTCCACAAAACAAGACAAGCAGACACGTGCCTTAATATATCAGCAGTACTGCATCCTGATCCTGTGTGCACCACTACCAATTCCCGTGGAAACTTGCTGAGGTTTTCCACCCGGGGAATTGAGACCTGAAAGGCTAGGAGCTTGGCTCCAGGCAGACCATTCTGCCCCCTCAGTTAGGCTCCAGGCAAATATGCCGGTTCAACTGGCTTTGGGCATAACTGTCTCCCAGCTCAAACTCACCCACTCTGTAAAGGAAAGCCAATTAGATCAGGAGCTCAAATGCAAAAAGACAATCCAGACTGAGAGGAGTTTAAGCATAGATCCTGGAAACTATGAGAAAGCCAGTGAACTCAGAGAGTTTGCAGGTACCATGCCTGTGTTTCTCATTGTCCCCAAATGCTGCTGGAAGTTTGCTTCCAATGCCGTCACTGCCACCAGTTCTGTTAAATAACAGAACTCAAACAAGTACATTTGACAATCTAATTGGCTTTATTAAATGATTCATGAATTGGACAGCACCCCATCTAGCAAGTAGAGAGGCACCCCAAGGAGTCATACACAATGGAAGGTTCTTATGATGGGGGTGGGGGCAAGAAAGTTATTAGTACAAGAAAAGGATTGTTCCAGAGGAGGCTGTTTGCTAGAGGAAAAGCAAGGTGTCTTATCATGCAGATGACTTCATCTTTCTTTGGGGGATGGTGAGGATCCAGGTGACAGACTGATTGGCAGTGATGGAAAGAAACATTTCCCAACTGACTGGTTCAGGTCAGACTGCTGGTCTTGTAAATTGGGTCCTGAAGTGTTCCCTCTTCTTCAGTTTTTGGAAAGAGTTTGAGAAGTGTTGGTATCCAACCTTCATTAAATGTTTGGTAGAATTCACCAGTAAAGGCATTTGGTCTTGGACTTTTGTTTGTTGGGAGGTTTTTGGTTTTTTTTTTTTTAATTACTGATTCAGGGGCGCCTGGGTGGCTCAGTTGTTAAGCATCTGCCTTCGGCTCAGGTCATGATCCCAGGGTCCTAGGGTCGAGCCCCGCATCGGGCCTCCCTGCTCCGTGGGAAGCCTGCTTCTCCCTCTCCCACTCCCCCTGCTTGTGCTCTCTCTCTTGCTGTGTCTCTCTCTGTCAAATAAATAAATAAAATCTTTAAAAAAAAAATACCGATTCAATGTCTTAACTAGTAATTGTGTCTTCAAATTTTCTATTTCTTCATGATTCAGTCTTTTTTTAAAAGATTTTATTTATTTGTCAGAGAGAGAGAGATTGAGAGCTCAAGCAGGGGGAGTGGCAGGCAGAGGGAGAAGCAGACTCCCCTCTGAGCAGAGAGCTCAATGTGGGGCTCCATCCCAGGACCCTGGGATCATGACCTGAGCTGAAGGCAGATGCTTAACCAACTGAGCCACCCAGGTCCCCATGATTCAGTCTTGATAGGTTGGATATTTACCCATTTCTTCTAGGTCATCCAATTTGTTGGTATATAATTGTTTCATAGTAGTGTCTTATGATCCTTTGTATTTCTGTGGTATCTGTTGTAATGTCCCCTCTTTCATTTCTAATTTTATTTATTTGAGTTCTCTCTCTCTTTTTTTCTTGGTGTCTAGCTAAAGGTTGGTCAGTTTTGCTCATCTTTAAAAAAATGTGTTTATCTTTAATGTATCTTTTGTAATTTACATTATTTTTCTTCATTCCTCAGTAACTATATGTGCCTATAAATACAAGTTGCCCTTGTCATTGATAAAGATATATTTCCTTCCTGGTGATAGAGTTTAGTTAATTAAATAATTTAATTATTCAACACACTTGTGTTGATAGTCTATCATGTACCAGGCACTGAGGATACATAAATGTACAAGGAAGATACGTTCTGTGTCCTTTTTGGCATTTAGAGTACAATGGATAGCTTAAATCAATCTGTGATCCTCTAAACTGAGCTTAACCTACTAGTCCTTCATGATCTGGTTCCAGACATTTATTTAGCCCCGCCTCCCACCATCCCCCAACTTGCCCTTTTCTCTAGCCATATTTGCAATTCTGAAGACATACTGAGCTTCTGTACCTCTGACTTCTGTGCCTTTGCAAGTATGAGGGCCTCTCCTCAGAATGCCCCTGCTCTTTCCTTCCCACCTCACTTCTTCCACATCATCCTTGGCCTTCAAGATTCAGTTTAAGCATGACTCTTGAAAGTATTTCCTGACACCACTTCCCCCACTCTGATTGCATGCTCTTTTTTGGTACTGCAAGTATTCTTCCCTACCCAAATCTAGCTCTATCAGAACATTTGCTAAATAAACTTGCTGTAATTGCTGGTTTACTTGAGTCTTTTTCCCACATTAAACTATTAACCCCTGGAGACCAAGGTGTAAGTCTTCTTCCGTTCTATGTAACTTTATATTCTCACCATGTAGCATCAGTCCTGCCATATATTCTGTAAGTATTTGTTGAATTATAAATTGAGAGTCACTATCTTTCCATCTGATATTGGTAGAACCTCATCCATATTCTCTTATTGTCATCACAATGCTGAATGATCCTGAAATGAATTGTCAGGAAGAAAATATTATTTTCCATCTTGAGAACTATAGTAGTACATCAAGTTGAAACACACGCACACAAAAACTTTAAGTACCCTCTGAAGAAAAGTTTAAAATAGTGCTACTTGTTGGTTTCTAAGAACCATAGACAAGGCTGTGCCTGGGGTCATTAGGAGGGGGCAGCTTCACCCACAAAGGTTCTTTGTCAAAGAGGCTGATTTATAAACAGTCATGATGATTTTGCAAGTGGTAGCTGTGGCTTCCAGCAAGGAACAATCGGTATCTCCTCAGCGTGGTAGGATGGCGGGGCTTGCCTCGGTCTGTATAGTCATACCTTATGCTCAGATAAGAACTGTTCTGAGTAGCATCATCTATAAATGCCAAATGCCAGAAGGAAAGTTAGAATAATCCTCCATTAGAGGATAATAAAGTTGCAGCTTAGCTAATTATGGCTTTATTGGAATAAGAGTTAAGAATGAGCATGGAAACATACCTCTTCTGTGTCTTGTTCTTTTATTCCATTTCTGTAGTACCCATCTCTCCTGGTTCCATTTTTACCACCCAACCAAGACAGGTGAGTAGATGCAGTGGGGCCATAGTTTAAAGACTGAAGCCCTTACAATGGAGAGAGTGGCTTCCACAGCAGAGAGCTTATGCTGTGTCCCTTAGGAGTCCAAACAGAAACATCCCCCTCCTCTCCTAGTCACACCCCCTAATTTTGAGTAGTTGTTTTAAAATCTCAACCACCAAGACTAAAATGCAACCTAGCCACCCAGAACAAGCTGTCTGTGCCCTGAAGATCCAGGTGATAAGGGGTTTTTCTTTGATCATAATTTGGGGCTATTGGGCTAGGAAGATGGGTGAAGCCAGGGGAAAGAAGATCAGTAGGCACACATTGTAGTGTTGAAAGATGCCTGTACAGTTCTTGCTTTAACTTTTGGGGTTCAGTTTAGTTAAAGGACCAGGTGCTAAAAAGATAATGGCTTGCAAGACAAATACAATCCCCACCCTCGGAACAAGTCCCTTGCCCTTGTGGACAAATAAATATAAGGAGATACAGACAGGTCTTATGATAAGGGACTTACAAGAAAAAATCACCCTGGAGGAGAGGATAATATGTAGACTGCTGATCAGAGGAAATAAATGAAACTGTCCAGCCCATCTGTGTAGAAGTATAGATAGCTGCCTTGACTTATCCCGCTCCCGGGAAAGAGTGATGTCAAGGATCTGCCTTGGGCAATGGAGAGTCTATAGCCCAGATGTCCCTGCTTTTTGCAGCTTCTCCAAGTAACTAATACAGTGAGAGAGTAAACAGAGGCAGTGGTGGTAGAATCAGTGATGGCTGGCGGGGTCAGGGTGAGGAATGTCATGGTCAGGGGCATGTCCAAGTGTCTATCGTGTTAGCTGGGACCGCCATGACTGTGTTCCATCCATCAGGAAGGAAATGGCAGCTTGCCATCCCACTGGTGAGGCAGGGCTATTAGCAGCCCAAGCGAGGCTGCAGAAAGAGTAAAAGCAACATGGCACCCGAGGGCAAGGAAAAGCAGCCTGAACACGATGGGGTTTGTGAAAGGATTTACCTGGGGTCCATGCACTCCTTTGGAAGGGGAGAAATGACCAGATTCCGGGTACCCAAAACCCTGGAATTCCCTTCCCCAATGACCCTGAGCCCTCTTCCAGGGCCTGTCCCCGTCTCCCAAAGACTTTGGATTGGGTTGTGGATGTTTGTCGCTGGAAAGGAATTGTCCTTATAGGGTCTCATCTGGACAGTGAGTGAACTTGTATTGTTTTCAGGATGTTCTTTTACTGCTACACTTTGCATGTCCAAGCCAATAAGACAATGGAATGTAATATCTATTTCAAATCGTTAATTGAATGCACGAAGCCCAAACAATATGATGGTGGAGCCAGGAAGAGTCAAATATATTCTACCCCTTTTTTTACAGACACTTCGAAAACATCTGTATTTGTGGTCCGTTGGCATTTTACAAGGATGCTCTGGCCCCAGTTTGCTGTTAGGACGGGAGCACAGGCAAGATCCTGTGATTACAAGGTTCCTTGGCAACTGAGTGCCTTAAACAGTGTTGGAAACAGACTATAAAACAGAAGTCTGTACTGTGTCAGGATGCATTTTACAAGAATTCAGTGTCTATGTGGTATTTTTATGATTTGCAAAGCAGCAAGGCAAGTGAGCATGACAGCCCAACATAGTTACTATGGTAATAACCAGTGCAGATTTTGAGATCTCCTAAATTTTTTAAAATTAAAGATGTTTAGGGGTGCCTGGGTGGCTCAGTTGGTTAAATGTCTGCCTTCAGCTCAGGTCATGACCCCACCTTGGGCTCCCTGCTCAGCAGGGGCGTCTGCTTCTCCCTCTCCCTCTGCCCCTGCTTATGTGCTCTCTCTCTCTCTCACTCGCTCTCTCAAATAAATAAATCTTAAAAAAATAAAATTAAAGATGTTTAAATATTTTGATAGGGCTCTCTCTAAAATAAATCAAAATACAGACTATTCATTAGTTTGCTAAATACTCAGACTTCACAAGGTCCTTTTACAAAGACTCTTAGGAAAAAGTGTTTGGAAATTTAAATAAAATGAGCAGCTGTCGCTGGAGTGACTTCTTGAAACCATAATCCAATCTGACACCTTAATTTTCCTTTGCACTAAAAACTATAGCCTCTCTTCTGGTATTGTCAAGAATTATTGAATGAGGTTAAAAATCACTCCAGGATATAGAGCATAACAATCTCTTTGACAGACTGAAAAATTGATGTGTATCAAAGGAACAACCCTTCACCACTGACCAAATGCAAACCATTCTTGTCATCATAAAAGCAATAAATAATCAGTCTTGGATTGAAATGCATGTTGTGCTCGCCCCACTTCTAACATTCGCAGGGCCCAGTAGAATACAAAGAGATGCTCACATGCCGTAGGTCTAAAAGCCATAAACCAAGCTAACAACTTGCTCACCAGAATATGTTCTATCCTTCTATATTAACAGATGTGCTTTCATGATTGGAAGGCAAGTTCAAATTTAGAATTCTTGGACCCCTTAGTGTTGTATGCCCACAACTCCCCTTTCCCAGGCCCCCCTCTCCTCTTCTCACCACCAGCTCCATCCTGTGCTGCGGGGCCTTGTGGAACATGGTCCATGTGGACACCCTAGCCTTGCACATACAAGCTCTATCCAGCTCTCACTACTTCCCCAATAGCTGTCCATGCCCACCTGCAGGTCTAGGAGTGGGTTTCCGGCTTTTCTGTCTACCCTTGAGCCAGACCTAGAGAAGAGACCAGTGCAGGCCCTGGAAGAGGGCTCAGGGTCATTGGGGAAGGGAATTCCAGGGTTTTGGGTACCCAGAATCTGATCTAGAAGAGAGGTCATGGGTGCCAGTTTGGGTGTGTCCCTTTGGCCATGAAGGGAGGGCATGGCCAGAGAAGAGCAAGAGTGAGCTCCCTAAAGTATGGGATCCAGGGCAGGAGCTTCTCTCACCCACATCACAGGGTGGGTCCGAGGTAACTTCTTTGCACTTGACTAAGGCTGAAACCACCCTGCTCCTATTTAACAGTGTTATTCTCCCACAGTGCCTTGTCTACTTCCCTTGAATAATTTTTATAGGCTTCTAGACAAACACTAGGCTGTGCCATCATTCATGGGAAAATAGCCAAAGTAGTTTCCAGATATTACTGGAAGTTTGGGCCGTAGAGAGGATATTGAAAGCAGGGAACCGAAACTCTCCTCTTGCATTTGGATCCTTCTTCAACATGGCAAGCTTTCTACAGCAAGCAAATGCATTGACTCCTTATGTCAGGTCCCCCTTCCCCACATCACCTGTACATCTTGGTCCTCTGTCACATGTCCTGCATCACCTTCACCTCTGTCCCATGGTTCTCTTAGCTCTTGCCCTCGGTATCTCCCTGTCTGCCATCAACAGTTTCTTTGTGGGTCAAGACTTGACCTAGATCTCCTGAATCCTGGTATGTGCTGCTTTGCCCACAGAATGTCAATTCACCCCCCTCTGCCTCCCTCCCGCCGAGTGACTCATCTGGGGGCAGAGAGAGAAGGCCAGACCTACCTGAAAAAATGTGCCCTGTGGATCCTGGAGATTTGGTTGCTCTGTACTTCACATTTGATTTTACTACTTCAACCAATGTAATCAGAGAGATGAGAATAAAGCTATTGTTGACATTTTCTCATTTCATCTTGGGAACTAGAAAATGAAAAGAACTATCTTTTTTTTTTTTTTTTTTTTTTTGGGGGGCATCTCCCCTCCATTTTTTCTCTGCTCCTTAGCTCATTTCCTGCTGGGGCAATTTCAGGTTCAACTTGTTTTTTAAAGCTATGAATCCCATGAGTGACTCAAAACCAGTTTGGGGAGAGGGAAAAAAAAAGCTAAGCTGGCTGTCTATAAAGTAGTGAATATGTATTATTATTCGTGGAACTTTTGGCAAACACCCACAAAGGCCTTATTCATCCATTCATTCAGTAAAAATATGTTGAAGCAAAAATATGCTCAGTGGATGGTGTCATATATAAAGGCAATTAAATACTCTTTTCTGAGAGATGCATACTTTTTTTTTTAAGTCAGATCCTTATTTTTCTCATGGCAGCAACAAAACTTAGAAGTTGTAGTTACTATAAATTTGTCAACTGTGTTGCTATTTTTTTGAAAAAGGAAATTATGGAGTTCTGTTAACCCAGATATACTATGATAATGAGTTGATGTGTTAAACATTTACTTTCTAAGTCACAGAGCTGAGAGAGACCTCGAAGATGCTACATACAACTTTTCTTCTTCTTTTTTTTTTTTAAAAGATTTTATTTATTTATTTGACAGAGACAGAGATAGCGAGAGCAGGAACACAAGCAGGGGGAGTGGGAGAGGGAGAAGCAGGCTTCCTGCTGAGCAGGGAGCCCCATGTGGGACTCGATCCCAGGACCCTGGGATCATGACCTGAGCCAAAGGCAGACGCTTAATGACTGAGCCACCCAGGTGCCCTACATACAACTTTTCAATTTCATTAATGAGAAAAGGGAGTCTTAGGGTGAATGACTTACTCAGCCTGTGGCAGAGCCAGAGTCTGGATCTTCCATCTTTCTTTCTTTTCCTTTCTTTTTTTTTTTAAAGATTTATTTATTTATTAGAGAGAGAGAGAGAGAGAGCACACGCACACGAGCAGGGGGAGGGGCAGAGGGAGATGGAGAGAGAGAATCTCAAGCAGACTCTGTGCTGAGCACAGAGACTGATGTGGGGCTCAATCTCACGACCCTGAAACTATGACCTGAGCCGAAACCAAGAGTTGGATGCTTAACCACTGAGCCACCCATGCACCCCTGGATCTTTCATCTTTCTATGTGCAAGCACTTTCTCCAGGAACAATCATGATAGTTATTATTTATTTATTATGAGAGCAAGGCAGTACTGATATTCCACATCTTTGTAAGACAGGCATTATTATTTTTAGAGACAGAGAAAGCAAGGCTAAGAGAAAATATCACTTAGCCAACGATTTCCCGACTACCTAGGGGCAGAGCCAGAATTGGAAAAGCAAGAATCTGATCCTCAAGGTCACATTCTTTCCACACTCCCACCATACTTTCCACCACTTTTCCATACCCCACACTGCCGGGAACATTTTCTTCTCGTTGTCGTCTTTTCTTATATAACTAAGACCAAATGGGGACGAATGATAATCTGTCTCCAAGTTGATATATTTGTCTACTTGGTCATTTGTTCCTTCCTTCATTCTTCTCTGTGTAAACACATTGAATCAAGTGCTATGAAAGATGAACGTGTAACATATACAGACCTGCCCCTTAAGCTATCCCATGTCTAATAGGGGATATAGGACTTGCTCACAAGTAACTGTAGTATAAAATAGAATATAACAACAAATTATCAGAAGTATAAAGTGTTACAGGCATTCCTGTGTTGGAGGAAAATAAGATAATTGGATACAGTTTGGAAGGTTTAAGCATTCTGGGGAAAAAAATATCTTGCAAAGATTGAGTTGTTTCACTCTTTGGCCTGTAGGTGGGGAAAGAGGGCACATGCTCAGGGAGATTTTCTTTGAGAATGAATGTAATGCTTTATCGAAGAATAATTTGAATTAACGAACTTAGGGGAAGATGAGGAAATTTGGATTTTCCAAATGGGTCCTTGGAAAATAAAGAACTTCTAAATTTCTAGACAGTCAGGCTTCTAAGATGTAAAAATTTTATACGCTAACTAAAATTTAGTTAACAACTAAAAATATATAGTCATTACATTTGCTTGGCTTTCACCCTGAGTTATATAAATTTGAATGAATTAGTACATAAGTAAACATTCAAATTTTTGTGGAAATGAATAAAAAGTCAGTTGAATAGGAAGAAAAGGGCAAGAGCTACACTTAGTTATTTTTTTAATATTTAATATTTTTATTTATTTATTAGAGAGAGAGCTAGAGCATGAGCTGGGGGAGGGACAGAAGAAGAGAAAGAGGGAGAAGCAGACTCCCAGCTGAGCAGGGAGCCCGACATGGGGCTCAGTCTCAGGACCCTGAGATCATGATCTGAGCCGAAGGCAGCCACTTAACTGGCTGAGCCACCCAGGTGCCCCCACACTCAGTTATTTTTGCAGGGATATTTGCAACCCTACATGGCTATTCTATGGGGGAAAATATAAAATCGGAGCATGCTGCTGGCTCAGTCAGTAGGGCATGTGACTCTTGATCTCACAGTTGTGGGTTCGAGCCCCATGTTGGGTATAGCGATTACTTAAAAATAAAATCTTTAAGTTATATATATATATATCTTCAGGATGTTTTAGGGCATTTTAAACTTAAATTACTTCGACTGAGGCAGGTAAGAATTTCAAAGCAAATTTAGATCTTTTTTTGTTCACAACCTAATAGTCTGGTGAATTCTGACTCTGGTTTTGAGATTCTTGGAAAAATGAAAAAGAAATGCAGTATACATGAGAAGGAAAGCATGCTCTAAGACTAACTAGGTTAAAGCCCATAGCAACAGAAGAAGAAAATTATTACTCAGCCTTTGAATGCTGTCTTCAGATGTATTACTCCTGTGCTCACAACATGCTATTTAAGTTAAAAGTTAAGGGGCGCCTGGGTGGCTCAGTCGGTTAATTGTCTGCCTTAGGCTCAAGTCATGATTTCAGGGTCCTGGGATTGAGCCCCGAGTAGGACCCCTGCTCAGTGGGGAGTCTGCTTCTCCCTCTCCTTCTGCCCCTCCTGCCACCCCCACTAGTGCTCTCTCTCTCTCAATTAAATAAATGAAATTTAAAAAAAAGTTAAAGAATACTCATAATAACCACAACTTCAAGAAAAGGCATAAGGAGGACTTTAACTAGATCTGTGATATTGTATTTCCTTAGAAGCATCTCAAGTAAACATGGGCGAAATGAGAACAATCAGGATGATGGTGACTAAGAGCCTGTTATTTTGTTCTCCCTCCTTCTTGTCTGTTTGAAATGCCTCATGATAAAACACCTGCCCACAGGCTTTAGAAAGACTTAATCATTTTTATAAGTCATCAAATCATTCTGCACACCCACTTTGACATGGGTGTTTTGATTCACCACTGGGAGAATGACACCATAAAAGTGACTGTATAAAGTGACTAGAACTTCCAACCAGTTAGTGGAGGTAGGGAAAGCAACTGGCAGAAGGAGTGGAAAATTCGGAGGGACAAGAACTTCTCTGTTCTTGGTGGCAGTGCTGTGGGCTGGTGCGTGGTGGGGGCGGAGCAAGGGGGGATGCAGGTCCTCCTCCTTCAGAGCAGGTTTTCTCACTGCTGGGTGCTGCTGGGCCCCTTCTGAGGGGATCTGGCTATCAGAGAACCAAAGAATGCCTTTCCAAGGGTCTAGGGAAAGTGTCCCACCCACAAAACCTCTCAATTACTCTGTGAAATGTCACATTTGTTGAGTTTAGATTTCCAGAGATAACAGGGAAGGAAGACCTGTATGATACCAAATTGGATACCTGACCCTCTCTTACTTATAACTGCCTCCTTCTGTCTCATAGTGTGGTTTGGTGTGAAGGCAGAAGATTTAGCTGAAGACGGCCTTACCTAAAAGGATGGTGATTAAGGGAAAGCACTTTAGAAAAGTGTCCAAATCTTCCAGGATGTTCTCAGTCCAAAAGTAGTATTCTGTGACTTGACAGTTGGCTGGGTGGAATGTATTCTGGGCTAGGCTTGGGGGTCCTCATAGCTATCAGATAGAGTTTCAGGCAAATTTGTAAACTAGGTGAGGAATGTTCTTAATATCTGATGTGAGAGACTGGCTTCTTCTTCTTCTTCGTATTATTATTTTTTTCTTTTAGAGAGGATGAGAGAGGGTGGGGGAGAGCCAAAGGGAGAGGGAGAGAGAGAGCCTTAAGCAGACTGCACGTCCAGTACGGAACCCAGTGCAGACCCTGACATGGGGCTCGATCTCCTACAATCCTGAGATCATGACCAGAACCTAAATCAAGAGTCGGATGCCTTACCCACTGAGCCACCCTGGTGCCCTGAGACTGGGTACTTCCAATGAGACAGTGACTCTGCTAAGCATTTCCTTGTGTGCATTATTTTACTTAAGTCTCACACCATTCTTTAAGATACAAAGTTTCTTCCCTATTTTGATTATAAGGAAATAGGCTCAGAAGTTCAAATAACCTGACAACAGTCACTGGGTACACAGTAGAATCAGGATTTGAACTCAGATCTGTCACAGGTTATGCTCTCTTAAGATGCCCCAGACTGCCTCCCCTTTCTTCATGCTCATCTTTGGAGACTTTAATCTTACTTTATGTTCTTTCTTTAGAGATACGGGGGGTGGGGTATATGAAGATGCAGAAAAGGGCTTGGTGGCAGCTTTAGGGCTGGAGTAAGAAGTCCCTCCTCCTCTCCAAGTCGGTCCCTCCAGATCCTATGTCCTCATATGTCCTTGGGAACATTGTCCATCATCATGTACAACGTACTCTCCATCTACATCAGCATACAAGCATCCCTCAGTGTACAATGTGTGCAGGTCTCCCTTATCCTTTGAGAAGTGTCCCTGGGACCTGTGTTTCCCTTTATCTACTACCCGATATGGTAGCTACTAGCCCTATGTGGTGGTGTGTACTTGGCATAAGGCTAGGGTAACTGAGGAAGTGTATTTTTCATTTTATTTCAATTTAATTAACTTTCATTTTAACTTAAAAAAAACTGCAACAGTGTAAACTATTTTCCCATGAAATACAAGCCCACCATTTTCGGCAAATCTATATTTCACCTGAATCATAGCGTCACATAAGGGACGTGGTAATGCATGCATCATATGTGTCGTCTCATATTACACACAAGTACATCACCTATCTAATCGGTGGATTAGTTTGAATTGCTTTTTACATACACCATGTAACCCTGCAATGTGTTTATTTGGCTATTTTATGTAACATTGAAAATCTTTAAAAAAAAAAAAAAAGAAAAGGAACATCTTAAGGGGCAGATCTGTAGGTATGGAAAACCTGAAATTTAAAAGGATGGCATCATGCTGATGCAGCATGGAACAGAGCCATAGAGACTAGTAACCACAATTGGAACAGTGATGAAAAGCAGACTGGAAAGAGGTAGCTCTCAAATTCCACAGGGAATGGTAATTGCAATTTGCTGAGGCACAGCAAAAATGAAAAAGCAGTTATGTGAACAAAAAAATGCACGTGTGTTTTTCCATCATATCATATTAAGAAGTACTTCCTAAAATGAGTTCCAGAGAACATTCATCAGGAGAGATGTTTGTAAAAGAAAAAAGGGGGGAAGTAGGGTCAAATAAGTTCTAGGGGTGGTGAATATTTTATTTCTTTATTGGAGAGTCACAATGTAACTTAGCATAGTAAAAGCATTGCAATATCTGGTAAAAAAAAAAAAAAAGAAATTTTTAAAACTCAATTTAACCCAGTGTCCCCTGAACCTATTTTACCATTAAAATTTATGTTCTATTTTGTTTTATCTGTTCAGATCAGCTGCGGGAGCCCGACACGATTATTTCGGCCAAGTTTGGTGACTCTTGGTCTTACGCAGTGAAGCTCTGGGCAGGGAGGTCTTGGCTAGGGCACTGGCAGAAACTGGGTTTGTTCCCTTCTAAATAATGCAGGCAGAATTCCCTGGCCTTTGATGTGATGTGAACAGAACCCAAACCAAATAAGTAAGTTTCCAGGAAGTTGAGACTATGGGGATTGCTTTTGGCAGAGTCACTTGGAGGTGACAGTCATTCTGGAGGATGACCAACAACTTAAAAGCATGCCCTCGGATGCCTTAAGCCTGGGGATTTTACTTTTGGAGACGTGCAAACTCCTTCTGGAATTATCTTCTGGTTTGGATGGTGTTTGGACAATGGAGTTTCTATGTTCAGCTCTGATAAGAAGAGAGGGGCCAACATGCATTAGGTGGAAAAGTTACCTTCTTAAATTCAGAAAGTGCTTAGAGACAGCTTAAGAACCATAGAATGATCTAGAACATTTTACAAACATCAGTAAAGGTAATTGCAGTGTGCATCACATGGTTTTAAAGATACTTCTCTGCTGCTCACATTCCCTTACATGTTTTTCCCAGGGGCGTTCGGCCCAGACTCTAGCTGGGATCTCTGGGGAAGACAGGGCGGTACAGACAAACGACTGGGGACAAGAGGCAGAGAAGAAAGCAGCCTTCCAGGTAAAGGGCAGCCTCAGTTCAAAGGTCAGTTTTTGGCGGGTTGGGGTGGCGATAGGCTCAGGTGATGCCTGCAGCGAGCAGCTGAGTGCTGGAGTGAGGGAGCCCCACAGTTCGGCAGGTCCGGCCAGTCTGGCCCAGCATTCTGCATTTCGACTGGCCCTTCTGTGATGCATTTCACTTCAGCTTCTGAATCAATTGTCTTTTCCAGGGTAGCTGTCAATCTCTCAGCGAGCTCAGCCCCAGTCTCTGCCAATTTGGATTTCATCTCTCTTATCCCCGAGCTTGCCTTCCTCAGAGAGGGCTGTTTCCAGCATGTTCGGACACTGCAGGTTGTGATCCATCCGTCTGACCTGCTTATCCATCACAGAACAGGAGCACTTGGTCCCCCCAAAGCCCCCACGACCACCACCACCATACAGGTCCCCTCCCCTATTTCTCCACTGCCTCTCTTGTCATGGGCTTAGTATGTAGGCTAGATCTCTAGTTCTGTTTTCTTCTCTTTATCTTCAAGCCCCAATTTGTATAAGCTTCCAATCTCTCTCTGTCCTCCCAAACTTTCTGAGCCTCATCTTGCTTTTGCAAGGTGGTAGCCAGGCACTCATGAGCTTTCAAGGTAGGGTTTTTAAATGCAGTGTGTAATAAATAAATCAGTATTCTAATTCTGTAACGCTTTACATTGAGAATCTACACCAAAATTCCAGGATGCTGCCACTTGTTCAAGCTGTTTTAGATTCTCCTTTTGAGTCTCTGGCATATTCTTTGGAAATCTTTTCAACGGTAAAAGACCATGGTTTGTGGGCAGGCCTAATTTTTATTATTTATTTATTTATTTACTTTTTTTAGGCCTAATTTTTTAGAATGAAAATGACTTTGAGCCCAGAGTGGTAAATGGAGTTGGTAATCATATGGGTCACACACACAATCGAGATAGAAACAATAAAATGAGCCTTATATGATGCTAAGAGTGCCATAAGGCCCTTAGTCCTGGGGAAAGAGAACCCTAGTACTGGGCCCATGATTTAGAGGGCCCTGCAGAACAGGGGTGCCTGGGTGGCTCAGTCAGTTAAGCGTCTGCCTTCAGCTCAGGTCATGATCCCAGGGTCCTGGGATCGAGCCCTGGGCATCGGGCTCCCTGCTTTTCCCTCTCCCTCTGCCCCTGCTCATGCTCTCTCTCGCTCTCTCGGTCTCTCTCAAATAAATAAATAAATAAAATCTTTAAAAAAATAAAAAATAAAGAACACATGGAACCTCCATCACTCAGGGTCTAGCGCTCAGCACTGATAGAATACAGCTCACATCCTTGAAACCTCTGTCCTTGTGATTCATGCTGTTTAGGCCCGGGGCAACTATTTCTCGGTTTCTATACCATACCCTTGATGTCTTTGATGCAAAAGGTATGTGTCTGTGCTGCTCCGTACACCGCCTTGGAGAGCCAGTTGGCTTGGAGCAGCAGATGTGCTTAATAAGAGAAGAGATAGCTGAATAAACTGGTCAAATACACTTTCTTGGAGAGCTGCATGCAATAGCTTCTCACTTCGGGAACTGTCATTCCCCAGTTAGTGTCCGTGTCTAATTTCACCCTTCTCTTCATGTTACTATTTGTGACGGAAGAGGAAGTTCACAAAAATTGCACATGGTGGCTGAGGATGATTTTGCAATATTAAGTATGAAACAATTCATGTTACTTTTAAATATCTATGTAAGTCTAGATGTAACACATATGAAGTGTGATCTTAATTCTTTAGAGTAGCTACAAATGGACACTGAAGACTAAAATTGTGAGGAGCTATATATATTTTTTAAAGATTTTATTTATGGGGCGCCTGGGTGGCTCAGTCGTTAAGCGTCTGCCTTGGGCTCAGGTCATGATCCCAGGGTCCTGGGATCGAGCCCCGCATCGGGCTCCCTGCCCCGCGGGAAGCCTGCTTCTCCCTCTCCCACTCCCCCTGTTTGTGTTCCCTCTCTCGCTGTGTCTCTCTCTGTCAAATAAATAAATAAAATCTTCAAAAAAACTAAATAAAATAAAAATTTTATTTATTTATTTGAGCGAGAATGAGATAGAGAGAGAGAGAGCATGAGAGGGGGAAGGGTCAGAGGGAGAAGCAGACTCCCCGCCGAGCAGGGAGCCCGATGCGGGACTCGATCCAGGGACTCCAGGATCATGACCTGAGCCGAAGGCAGTCGCCCAACCAACTGAGCCACCCAGGCGCCCCGAGGAGCTATATTTTTACAAATATTTAATGATGTTTAATGAAAATCTCAAAAAATAAAAAATACCAATTTCAAATATCTGTTTTAAATTTTAGTATTCACTAATGATAGTTTGTAATCTGCCATTCATATCAAAAGATGATTTTAAAAGTGTGGAAGAAAAATGACTCCTCTGGAAAGTATATATATAAATAATTTTAATTTTTATATTTTTAACTTTAATTTACATTTTCATGAAAGTGCATTTAAATTATACATACTTTGATTACAAATTCACTTCATTTTTTAATCTTTCCAATCATTACCATCAATAGAACACAAATGATGTGAAAATCTTGATTAGTAGAACATAAAACATAACCAGTGATTTTTTTTTACTGATAGGAAGAAAAAAGAAATTTTCTGAAATAAATAATTTATAAATTATATTTTCATTTTTTTACTCATCCAAGTTTGCCAACCCCTCAGCAAAATATCCAAGCTTATGAGATAATAATTAAACTCCGTTGCCTTTGATATATTGCTGACTTCCAATCATATGAAGTCCAAGGCTTTACACATAGGGTTTTTTTTTTTTCCTTTATATTATGAAGGTGTATTTGTCAAGTGAGAAGGATGGGACATATTTTATTTAACTGTAAGTTTGATTTATAACTTTTAATTATTTAGACATATGGCGTGTGGGTCGCAAATTGCACTCTTTCTCTAGGCTCTGCGAATGGTGGGCAGGATCTGGGGCTTTATAACAAACAGGTTCCAATACTCTTTTGAGCGCTGTCATCCTAACGGTAATACTTCCAAAGATGACTATTAAGGAAAACGCTGACTTGCAGATACATATCTATTTAAAAACTACTGATTCTTCTTTGTGGTAGTACTTTACTATCACTGGTCACATGACCGAAGCATATATATATATATATTCCTAAAAGGTAATGCATAAATTGGACTTCCTGAGTGACTTACAGGGCTCTCTATTTGAAAGATTGCTTGTGATCAATTTTGTATTTTAGAGCAAAGACTCTTTACAAAGCAAGTTATCATCTTTTTAATTTACATATTTTTTGAAATCTATGCTTGCTTGAAACAGTGGTTCAACCCTGAACACACATTAGAATCATCTGGAAAGGGTTTAAAAAATATTGACGTCCTGTCCTACCCCAGGAGATTTTTAACTAATTGGTCTAGAAAAGGGCCCAGGCATCAGTATTTTATTAGTGTATTTTTATTTATTTTTTGCTTCAAAGTTTTACTTTGAAATAATTATAAATTTGCAAGAAATTCCAAAAGAATAAAGTACTGGAGGTCCCATGTACCCTTCACCCAGCTTCCCCCCCCATGATAATCTTGCATAACCATAGGACAGTATCAATTCCAAGAAAATGAACCTCTGCTGAGTTTATTCAGATTTTTTTAAAAAAAGATTTTATTTTTATTTTATTTATGAGAGACAGAGAGAGAGAGGCAGAGGCAGAGGGAGAAGTGGGCTTCCCACAGAGCAGGGAGCCCGATGCAGGACTCGATCCCAGGACCCTGGGATCATGACCTGAGCTGAAGGCAGACGCTTAACTGACTGAGACCACCTGGCACCCCGAGTTTATTCAGATTTCATCAGTTTTACATATGCTTGCACCTGTGTGTGTGTGTGTGTGTGTGTTTCTAGGCAATTTTACCACATGTGTAGATTCATGTGACCACCCCACAAGCCTCACTCATGCCCCCTCCCCCCTCTAACATCTGCAACCACTTATCTGTTCTCCATTTCTATAATTTGATATTTCAAGAGTGTGATGTAAATGGGATCAGAGAGTATGCAGTATGTAACATTTTGAGATTGGCTTTTTTCACTTAGCATAATTCCCTTGAGATTCATATAAATCATTGCATGTATCAACGCTTTGTTCCCTAGTAGTCCATGGTATGGATGTACCACCGTTTATTCAACCACCCACCCACTGAGGGCATATTTGGGTTGTTTCTAGTTTGTGGCTGTTATGAATAAAAGCTGCTGCAAACATTCATGTAACAGGTTTTTGTGTGAACCTTAATTTTCATTCCTTTGGCACAAATGACCAAATGTGGAATTGCTGGGTCGTATGACAAGTGTGTGTTTAGTTTGATAAGAAGTTGCCAAACTATTTTCCAGAGTGGCTGTACGTTCCCACCAGCAATGTAGGAGTAGCCCAGTTTCTCCCCATCCTTGCCAGCATTTGGTGGTATCGCTACTTTTTTTTTATTAGCCATTCTGATATTGTGTAGTGATATTTCCTGGTTTTAATTTGCAGCTCCCTAATCGCTAATGATATTGAACATATTTTCACGTGTTTATTCACCATCTGTATATCCTCTTGGGTGAAATGTCCCTTCATGACTTTTGCCCATTTTTAAATTGGATTGTTAAATTTAAATTTTAAATTTATCATGAGTTTTTGAGAATTCTTTATATTTTCTAGATATTTTCTATTGTCGGATATATGGTTTGCAAATATTCTCTCTCTCAGTAACTTGTGTTTTTATTCTCCTGAGTGTCTTTCACAGAGTAAAAGTTTTTAATTTTAATGAGACCCAACCTTTCAATTTTTCCTTTATGGATCGTGCTTTTGGCATCAAGTCTAAGAACTCTTCACCAGGACCTGAGTCCTGAAGACGTTTTCTTATTTTTTTTTCTAAAAGATTTAGTTTCATATTTTATATTTACATCTGTGATCCATCTTGAGTTAGTTTTTATATAAGGTATGAGATTAATCTGAGATTCATTTCTTGCCCATGCATGTCCCATTGCTACAGAACCATTTGTTGGAAAGGCTATCCTTTCTCAACTGAATTATTCTTCTGTCTTTGTCAAGAATCAGTTGGGCATATTTATGTGGGTCTATTTTCTAGGTCCTTTTTTCTGTTCCCTTGATCTGTGTATCCCTCCATCATTACTAACACTGTCTTGATTACTGTAGCTATATAAACGTTATTATCAGGGAGAAGTGATTCCTTCCACTTTATTCTTCTTTTTCTAAATTGCCTTAGTGATTCAAGGTTCTTTGCCTTTCCATGTAAACTTTATAATAAGTTTGTCTATGTCTTGCTGGGGATCATCTCAGGACATTTTGATTTAATTGGCCTTCAACAAAGCCTTGACCTCAGTAATTTATAAAAGCCCCCCCCCCCGCCCCCCCGCTGCCAGATGATTCTGATGTATAGCCAAGGTTGTGAACTTTGGTTTAAAGCTAGACACAACTAAACAAAAATTGTTTTTGGAGAATGTGTAACCCAAGTGTTGGCTTGAAATTTTGAATAGGTGGGGATCTTATAAGAAAAATGGATTATGAAATGAAATTTAAAGAAGTGAAAGGACGAGAAATAATCTCTTAATGGCTGGGTAGTCTTTATCAAATGCTCATCCAAGGAGGTGGAAGCCTACATTTGAAAAAGTAGCTCAACTAATCTTTTTTTTTTTTTTAAGATTTATTTATTTATTTTAGAGAGAGTGAGAGAGTGAGCAATGGGGAGAGAGAAACTTGAGCAGACTCCACGCTGAGCAGAGTCCAATGTGGGACTTGATCTCACAATCCTGAGATACTACCTGAGCCGAAACCAAGAGTCTGATGCTTAACTCACTGCACCACCCAGGGGCCCCTGCTCAACTAATCTTGATGAAGCTCCAAAGAGTGGAAAGAATCGCTGTCCAGCCACAGAACTCTCACTTGGCTTGAACGCACAAAAGACTTAGGTGCTGTCTTGGCCACACCTATGGAGGCAAAATACTCTAGACAGGTGTGGCACAATTTAAGAATGTGAAAGCATTTCCTCCTCCAGGAACATGGTGATAAAAAGAAATGTTGAAAATTTAAAGGATTTTAAAAGGTGGGTTAGCTCAACAAGGTATTTTGAATCCTGAGCCACATTCAGAAGCTTATCTGAAATGAAATCAATAGTGGCAGATATGGTAATATATTTGTTATTTTCTTTCTTTTTTTAACATTTATTTATTTTAGAGAGAGAGAGCGCACACGCACGTGTGTGAGTGCGGGGAGGGGTATCGGGGAGGAAAGGAAGAGGGATAGAAGCAGCCTCTGTGCTGAGCACAGAGCGTGATGGGGGGCTCGATCTCACAACCCTGAGACCAGGACCTGAGCCGAAATCAAGAGTCAGGAGCTTAGCTGACTGATCCATCTAGGTGCCCCACCTTTCTTTCTTTCTTTTTTTTTTTTTAGCTATATCCAGTGAGCATCAATGTTATTATTTTCCTTACAATTTCCCTATAATTTAGAGCAGTCTTTAGTGACTAAGTGAATATATGCTTGAGGGTATATCTGCTCCCTTTAAATGCTATTCATATTCTATCCACCCCCTGCAATTAATACACATATAGCTGTAGAAATGACAGAGTTATTAAGATGATACCATTTCAGAGCAAATTACAGTCCTTTTCCTATCTTCAACAGCGTACCAGGTAGCTGGCACCACCAAAGTTTGGGTCTGAAAAGAGATAGTTTGGGGAAGCTGGATGTTCGTTTGCAACTACATTTATATTTCTCGAGGCTGCTTTCTGCAGTGGTCACAGAACCGGGAAAGAGAATTCTTGATGTTTTCTTCCCCTTGCCCAGCTCATTACCTTCCCCTGCTGGTGATCTCTCTCACAGTGAAGGAAACTGGGCCACCTCCCAGCACAACCCTCACTTCCCGCCCTCGGAGACCCTTGCTCATGATGAAGTTTCCTGGTCTCCCAACTCCAGCCGTTCTGAAGGTCTGACGCAAAGTCCCCAAGTCTGTGTTTTCTTTCGCTTTGTCTTGTTTTCTTTTTTGTTTTGTCTTTAGGTATCTGGTGGTGTAGGCCAAAATGTTTGGGGAAAGCAAAATTTCTTTGAAGTTTTATGTAAAAGTCCTTATACAGTTTACATCATCCTAAGTCACAACATACTTACATTTGCTTCTGTTGACAGTGCATTTCTCCCAAATCTTTTATTTTATTTAAAAAAAAAAATTTTCCCCCAAATCTTGTATTAGAGTGACCCACTGTGACTAGGTGTCATGAGCATCCTGTGGCTTCGAGTCTCTGCCGTGGGTTGCAATACGTCCTCCTTTCATCATTGGTGCACCAGTTCAAAGACAGTACTGAGAGGCTCTCCTAGCTGCCCGCTCTCTTCAGCGGACTCCCCCACAGAATGTTCTCTGTTCTGTCAGCAGCCACAACCCTCCTCTTTTCACTTCTCCCGACTTCATCAAGAATGTGACTGACCATGATCTGTTCGGTTCCCATGGATGTTCCCCTTTTCTAGACTTGCTACCCTCACAAGGAATGAGACAGAAGCGTTCTGGGGTCCGGCTTCTCATCTGAAATGTCATGAGGAAGCTTTCCAGCTCTGGCCGGCCCATGAGGCATCTTTACTAAGAAATGGTTCCTCCCCTGACACATAGGTTGCTGCCTCTCTGCCCCTGCCTCAGTCTCTCTCCATCAGCCCCCCTGCCCGCCCGCCTCAGCCTTCGCTGCCTCTGTGGCTTCCCCCTGCCCCTTCCTCAGCCAAACCCCTTCTTCCCCAGCCTTTGAGACCTCACTGCCCAGCCCCCGAATCAGTTCCATGGCCTCCTCATTTGCGTTCAAGGAATTTAGAAAGTTGTTTTTTATGAACACAGCCATGATAGAACTAAACATCAGTACTGGGCTTCCACAGCCAGAGAGTTTGTAAACTGAGTTGGAGCTGTGGTATTGTTACGGGCTTTGTCACCCACAGACCCAAACTGACTGTTGTACTTTATGTGGGTTAGTCTTGCTCCAACTCCACTGGAAGCTCCTGAAGAGTGGGGACCGTGTCTTCTATTTTTTCTCCCCACATTTTCCATAAGCTTCATTGAGAATTGAGAAGGATGGGGGCCCCTGGCTGGCTTAGTTTGTGGAGCTTTCGACTCTGGATCTCGGGGTGGTGAGTTCAAGCCCCACATTGGGGGTAGAGTTTACTCAAAAAAAAAGAATTGAGGAGGATGTCAGAGATGCAGCAAGAAGAGAGATGATAAAAGAAAAGAGCACGGGCTTTGGAGTCTGTGTGGGTAGAATAATGGCCTCCCCAAAGATTGGCCACATCCCAATCCCCAGAACCTGTGAATTAAGGTTGCAGGTGGAATTGAGGTTGTTCATCAGCTGACCTGAAAGTATATTATCCAGGTGGGCTCAAGAGAATCATGAGGATCCTCTGAAATACAGAGGCAGAAGAATCAGTGACAAAGTGATGTAATATGAAAAGGACCTGAGCAGCTATTGCTGGCTTTGAAGACAGAGGGGACCCATGGACCGTGGCCATCGTGGGCAGCTTCTAGAAGATGGAACAGGCAAGAGGATAGATTTTCTAGAGTCTCCAGAAAGGAATGCCACCCTGCTCACACTTTGGTTTCAGCCCGGTGAATGAAACTCATTTTGGACTTCTGAACTCCAGAATTGGAAGATAAAAAGTATCTGATGTTTCCCCTCTCCCTCTACTCCTCTCCTGCTCCTGCTCGCGCTCTCTCTCTCTCAAATAAATAAATAAAATCTTAAAAAAAAAAAATCTGATGTTCCAAGCCACAAAGCTTAGGGTAATTTGTTATAGCCACAATAGAAAACTAATAAGAGTCTGCCAGTTTCCTTGCTGCCACCTTCGAGCTTTATATGAATTTTGGCAGGCTACATGAACTTCTCATCTTCAACAGGTAGAATGACACAAACTTTGAAGGACTTTTATCAGGATTCAGGGAAATAACTGTATATGTACCTCTGGCACAATACCAACACATAGCTGATGCTTCGTGAATGTTCTCTTTCCTATAGAAACGATCATTTCTAACTTATACTTGATCGATGGATTTCTTCTTCTTTTTTAAATTAATTTATTTATTTGCGAGAGAAAACAGCATAAGCAGGGGGGAGGGGCAGAGGGAGAGGGAGAAGGAGAGAGCAGACTCCCCATAGAGGGTGGAGCCCGAATGGGGGCTCGATTTCAAGACCCTGAGATCATGACCTGAGCCAAAATCAAGAGATGGAGGCTGAACAGACTGAGTCACCCAGGCGCCCCCTAGGGGTTTCTGATAGATCCTTGATTCATGGTGAGTCAGCCTTTTCCTGAATACCCTGAATGACAGGGAGCCCACTCCACTATTTTTGTTTTCTACGTGATTGTTATCGCACTCTTCTCCCCAGTTTCTATGTAGTAGTTTTATTCTGTCTTTTGGAGTTAATTGGAATAAATAGCCACGTGGACACTGCTAGCCTCTAAATTGCTTTTGTGCAAGTCAGAAAAGAGACTACCTCTTTCCAAGGCCCTTTTCTTTCGTCTGTTAGAAAATTGTTATAATGTATCAATTTTGTAGCCAGGCACTTTGTTGCCACCAGTCAGAAAAATGTTGCACTAGATGTACAGATCCATGGTGTCTCTGAAGTGAATGGTACCCCCTAAATGCAGCCCTATGGGCTGGGCATCATTTGTACATCCCACTGTGGGACCCTTGAGCGACCACTGATTTATACAATGCTTTACATTTAGGTATGTTTTCACAAAAGCGATCTAATTTGCTCTTCACAGTAGTCTGTGAGAGAGGTAAATAGGATCATCTTAATTTTATTAAGTGGGGAAACGGATTCAAATGTTTAACAAATGCCAACTATCACAGAGCAGTGTGGTGGAAAACCGTTCTGACCTCCAACTTTCACCCAATTCCTATTCCTTTAGTTTCTTATCCTTTGTGAAATCAAGTGAATGTCTCCATGATTTCGGACAAGTGATTGATAAAAATGTTCATAAGGTCAGGCCTGTTGGAAGAAGAAGGGGGATTTACTGAGTGAATCTTGGTGCTAGCAGCTGTGTTTGATATAATCCCATTCTCTTGAGAAAAAAATCATTATAGCCATTTTACAGATAAGGACATAGATAGATTAGCAAGTTGCTCCAATTCCTGAAACCAATGAATAGTAAGTATAGAGATGGTCTTTGAATCCAGTTCTGTCTGCATTCAAAGGCCAGTGTTTTCCTTCTCTAATCCATGCCACATCTCACACGGCAGGCCTCAAATCGTTCTGGATTTTAGACTCCCTGTTATCTCTTATAGGTCAAGGTCATATTTTATTTGTGTTTGGTTGCTTCCTTCCTTCCTCCCACCTTTCCTGAATATCTTTTTAAAAATCAGAGTTAAACAGAGCCTGCAATTGAAACTATTTCTTTAGACCCCCTACCTCCAACCTCTAACCCTTTTGGTGATCCATTTGCAATTATGAAATCAGAATTCCTGTCTTGAATACTTCCCAAGAGCCTTTTTCCATTTAGAGGAGGACTTGCTGATTAATTGATAGTAGGCACTCAATGAAGATTTTTAGAATTTAATTTAGGGATTCCCAGGGAGGCAGCATACTTGGTAAACCTTATAACTAACGGAATTTTAATTTTATCATTGCTTTCATTTGAGCATACATTTTAAAGTTTTGTTTTCACCTCCTTCTCTCCTCCATTTTACAATTTGCTCTTCACAGTAGTCTGTGAGAGAGGTAAATAGGATCATCTTAATTTTATTAAGTGGGGAAACGGATTCAAATGTTTAACAAATGCCAACGATCACAGAGCAATGTGGTGGAAAACCGTTTTGACCTCCAACTTTCAAATTAACTTAAAGGGGTTGAGTAAACCAAACCTGCGCAGCTAGCTGGTGAGGACATCAATATCGGAATGAGAAAAATGGGTTCAGTTTAACAGGGATAAATATATCTGAAATTTAGAGCTGAAGTGGGCATTTGTTTTTATTAAAAGTCTGATATCCATTGCCCCTTCTTTTGGTCAGAGAACCCTATTATTTTTTCTTGGAAAATTACTCCCCACCCCCCACCCCCCCGCCTTTCCTTTTTCTTTTCAGTCTGAATGTGGTTGGAGTGAATTCAATCCCAGCTCCGCAGATGAGCATGTGGTACAGGCCTGGCCAATCAAAGTGGTGCATTCCTTGCTTGGGTCAGGGGAGACCAAGTGACCCATCCTGAGGTGGGCCCGTGAGACTCAGATCTGGGATTTCTGGTAAGAGGACAGAATCACTCGTTACTGAGAAGGTAGGACTTTTAGCCTGGAACTGCAGGCAGCCATCTTGCCATCTTGCCATCTTAAGGGGAGCATTGCACAAGAATGGGGCCATTCTAGAGAAACACGAAGCCTAGATATGGTGGAAAGCCAGTCCTGAAAACATTGAGACCCTGGATCTGGAGGTCTTTGAAGTGTGAATATTCTTAGGCTTTTCAGTTATCCAACTAATTAGTTATGTGAGACAGTGAATCTCTGTCTTGTTTGTTTGTTTGTTTTAGTTGGGTAAGAATACTTGAGGGCATCTGGGTGGCTCAGTCATTAAGCGCCTGCCTTTGGCTCAGGTCATGACCCCAGGATCCCCTGCATCGGGCTCCCTGCTCAGCGGGAAGCCTGCTTCTCCCTCTCCCACTCCCCCTGCTTGTGTTCCTGCTCTCACTCTCTCTGTCAAATAAATAAAGTCTTTAAAAAAAAAAAAGAATACTTGAAACGGGATTTCTGTCACTTGCAACAGAAAGAAACAATGAAAACTTGCTCAAAAAGCCAATTGGTAAGTATAGGATTGGGAGACATGGCCTAATAGCTATTCGTGTGGAAAAGGATCTTAGTAGAAATTCTTAACTCATATTTAGTTGAAATCTGACTTCCTGAAATAGGTAATATTAGGTCTCAGTTCTATATACTGAGGAAACAAATGAAATAATGAAAATTTACTTCTATATGGCAGGGATATTATTAAGTTCTAGAAAAAGCTGATGATAGTTTCCATCTACACTGCACTGGCCATTTCTCATTTGGAAGATTATTCTCAGTTTTGTGAAATGATTTTAAGAGAGATGGGGATAAAGAATAGGGTCTCAGGAGGAGGGGGCTAGGATGGGATAGGATCTTAAAATCACACCATTATTGAAGGAATAGAAGTTTAGATAAGAGGGGCACTGGGGTGGCTCAGTCAGTTAAACATCCAACACTTGATTTTGGCTCAGGTCATGATCTCATGATCTCAGGGTCATGAGATGGAGCCCCAGGTCAGGCTCTGTGCTGGGTGTGGAGCCTGCTTAAGATTCTCTCTCTCCCTCTCCCTCTCCCTCTGCCCTCCCCATCTCCCTCTCTCTGAAAAAAAAAAAAGAAAGAAAAAAAAAGATTAGGCACCTGGATGGTTCAGTCGGTTAAGTGACTGACTCTTGGTTTCAGTTCAGGTCGTAATCTCAGGGTCATGAGATCAAGCCCCACTCCATCAGGCTCCAGGCTTAGTTTGGAGTCAGCTTGGGACTCTCTCTCCCTCTCCTTCTGCCCCTCCCCCCTGCTTGAGCATGTGCATACTCTCTCTCTCTCCCCTCCTAAAATACATAAATAAATCTTTTTAAAAAAGTTTAGCCTTCCTTTTTTAGAAGGAAGGCTTCTAAAACCTTCCTTTAGGAAGGCTAAGCCTTCACTTTCTTAGAATAAAGAAAGGATCTTTATTTTATATTTTTTATTATGTTATGTTAATCACCATACATTACATCATTAGTTTTTGATGTAGGGTTCCATGATTCATTGTTTGCATATAACACCCAGTGCTCCATGCAGAACGTGCCCTCTTTAATACCCATCACCAGGCTAACCCATCCTCCCACCCCCCTCCCCTCTAGAACCCTCAGTTTGTTAAAGAAAGGATCTTTAGAATAAAGAGGGATCTTTATAGATTTTTAACTGCTGTCAATTGGAAGAAAATTTATTTTATCATTTTCTTTTCTTTGGCAGAACTAGGAATAGTGGTTAAGAGTTTCAGAAAGGCAGATTTTAACTCAATATGAGCAAAATTTTTAGATAGTATGCTCCTTCCCCTGTATCTATCATGGGTTACATATGAGCCCCATTTGTTGGTTATTTTCTTAGAAGAACCAGTTGACCTGAAAGTGTTTTCACTGTTTAAACAGAGTTCCTTCCCATCCTCCAGTTAATAACTGAGAGCAGACTGTGTTTGTCTGTGCATCATTATATCTGTATGGTCTGAGACAATGTTGGATAAGTGTTATATATTCAACAAATGTATGAATAAAAGTGTTGTTGGTTTTCTAAAGTTACTTCAAAAATAATGTTCTACCTGTCTTAAGACTTTGTGAATTTATATAATTGACTTAGATTAGCAAAATATTAATTTATACTTTTATGCTACAATGCTAAGCACATAGCAGGACTTGACCTCTGTCTACTAAAAAGGAATTGTGGCTTCATTTAGTTTCCATATACTTTATATAAACTATCCCTATGTCCTCTCATACTGTATCATATTGATGGGGTAACTTCCCCCCCAAAAAACACTTCTTGGAGAAGGACTATGTCTTATCAAACTCCATATGAAAGTACTGGGAGGTTCTAGCCTGCTCAATAGGATGAGAATAAGAAATGGAAATAGAACAATGAGAAAGGAGGAAATAAACTGTAACTTTTAAAAGAAGATGATATGGCTTTCTACATAGAAAACTTAAAAGAAGCTATAAACAAATACATTAACAATAAAAATTTAAAAGGTTGCCATATATAAGATGATAAATCAATTTCAAGAGTACATTACAGCAAACAGGACACGTAAGGTAAAAAAGAAAAATTTACAAGTGCAACAGAAAACATATAGACTTGTTGAATCACCTGTCGTACCCCTGAAGCTAATGTAGCATTGTGTGTCAACTATACTCAAATTAAAAAAATAATAAAAAACTGTAAAACTAAAAAAGAAAAATTCAAATAACTCTTACCTTTGTGCGGCAGTGATGCACTGGGAAGGGGCACACAGGGCTTTTTAAGGCACTGACTTTCAAATATTTTATTCACTTTTTCCCTAAAAGAATTTTGAAAAACCATGCATTTGCTCCTACATTTTAAAGTTAACATCAAAAATATTCCATTATAAGTTGAAAAAGTTGCAAAGAATGTAGTTTCCAACATATTGTAAATACTGACATTTTAAAGTAAAACTGCTATATTTGGCTCTTAAAAGTATTTAATAGAATATAAAACGGTAATGATTTGATACCGTCACCAACCAACCATTTAAAACACACACAAATAAGCTCTTAATATGAAAAAACATGTAAATCTTCCCTCTTTCTCTTTGAATCATATTTGTACTCTACTTCCTCCACAAATCTTTGTCCTGATAGGTATGTATGCTTGAAAGTCTTCTACTGATTACCCTTTCAAATTCTCCAAAACAAGATGCATGTAAATGTAATTCTTGACATTCATCTAATTTCCTGACATCATAAGGCTATAAGATAAAAAAAAAAAATCCTTTGGGTGCCTGGGTGGCTCAGTTGGTTAAGCATCTGCCTTCGGCTCAGGTCATGATCCCAGGGTCCTGGGATCGAGCCCGATGTTGGGCTCCCCCAGCAGGGAGCCTGCTTCTCCCTCTGCCCACAGCCCCCTCCTGCTTGTGCTCTCTCTCTCAAATAAATAAATAAAATATTTAAAAAATTAAAAAAATTCTTCTAGATGGAGTTATCTTTTATAATTATTACTAAATGCTTGATCAAACTCAAATATGTTATAAATATTGATAAATAATAATTTAATATGAAAAGTAAAATTTACTAGAAATACATCTCTTTATAAGAATCATGATCTTATTTCTATGCCTTTAATGAAGAGAAAAGTTTCTACCGGTAAGAACTGGTAGGACTAGCAGTTAGTTTATTTAAATAAAAGATAGAGGGGCACCCGGCTGGCTCAGTCAGTGGAGCATGTGACTCTTGATCTCAGGGTCATGAGTTCGAGCCCCCTCTTGGGTGCAGAGATTGCTAAAAAAAAAAAAAAGAAAAGAAAAAGAAAAACAAAGAAAAACTAGGAGATAGAAAATTATAAGCATTTTACAGGGTGAAATAAGAGGAGGAATCTCAGTAATTACAAAAAGAATCATAATATAATCATTAAAATAGGTTTTAGTTACTCCATTAAGTACCACATATCAAAATGGAACAAAATTACATAAAAGTTTTATCTTTGGGTTTTACCCAAAGTTATCCTGAAAATGTTGGCAGTCCCAGAAAACATTCCGGTTACATTGAAAAGAATCAGAATCATTCTGCTTCTTTAGCTGATCAAGATGTTTTTATTTCCAGCAAATGATACACCCTAGGAGAGAGTATTGAGAATAGCTGAAAATAAATGCTTACTTTTAAGATATGGGGGAAAAAGCCCAAGTTTTGAGTGTTGAATATTTCTTGTCCATGTTCTCTTTGTTTTGGCCTCCGGGATGTTTTCCCCACTCTTTGAAAATGGTCCGGGGAAGGAAGAGGTGAAAATCATCACTGCTACCCCTCCATCCTTATCACCGTCGATCTGATTTCAGAGCATCTCCACAGGAACCAAAATGTTTGATTCTAAAACTCATGCTTTACTCTTAACAGAAATATATATAAAATGGGAAACAAAGAAAGCTCTGTGGGTTTACTGTACCCTTAATCCTTCAGGAGACCTGGCATCTGGAGATGAGAAGGTTTATACCCCAGGAATGGTCCACTGTGAGATTTGCAAGGATTGCTCTGGTCAAGTGGAAGGATTATGTTGAACTCAAGAGTTCTTAGGCAAATTGGCTTTAGGTAGAGTATATATGGAATTTGGGTATCTAGCAGTAGACTTCCTGAAACTGGTAGGTGCTTATGTATCCTAGAAAGTCCTTATGTACCCGGGGATGGGAGGGTGAGGGTGGGAGGTTGAGTCTCTATTTGAAGAGCACTATTGATGGTATTCCTGATGTTCTGTTTCTTAAAATGGGTTGAAGGAACATGCATACCTGTTTTACTATTTTTATTGAAATTACTATTACTATTTACTATTTTTATTTAAATTAAATATATGATAACACTTATAATATGATGTATCTTTCTATAAATATAGTTTAAAAAATCTATGATGTTTGCAGGCAGTTTTATTTCTCTCTCTCTCTGTCTCTCTCTCACACACACACACACACACACACACACACACACACACACACACACAAGGGGAAACTGCAGCTCAGGAAGATTGGGTTCATAGTGAGGAGGGAAGCTGAAGGACTCCATAAAAGTCTGTTTTTGCTCCTTTTCTTGCTTCTATTCTTGCTAGGCCCTGTACCTCACCCCACTTTACACAAGCCTCATAATGCATATAGGGTTTGTCCTCCTTGTAAGGGACAAAGAGTTACTGATTTCTTTAAAATCGATAACATTTAAGGAAGGACCAGATGAGAATGACCGGATAAAGCCATCATATGCATATTCCAGACCAAGTGCACTGGACATCTTGACACGAAGGCCTCATGGCTCCAAGGAACAACACCTGGGCCTTTGTCTTTGTTCTTTGTCTTTGTGCCTGGCGGACACATACACCAGACTACTGTCCTCACTAAAAACTTCCAGACCCTGAACAAAGATGAGACTCCCTCCTTTCCTTTCTGAGTCTCCCAGACACTCTGTACCTGCATTCTCTTTATACCTTTAATAAACTCCTTCACCTCCTGCTGCCTCGGGATTGATATCCATCCTGGGGGAAGCCAAGGATCCTCTTAGTTGGTCCTGCGGGGGACCCCCTCTGGGTCCTCAGACCTGGCCTGCCTGCATCAATAGGTGTGTGTTCTGTGAAAGGGATCTATATGCAAAATGACCTCCAAAGGCCAAAGGAGCTGGAAGACTGAAGGAAAAGTTCGATAAGTCTAGCTTGATGAGAAATGGTTTATTAGGGGGACTTAGGGACAGAAATATGTCTTGCACTGCTGCAACAGGAATAGGTCTTTGCAACCCCACCCCTGGCTAAGACCTGCTTTTATAGTCCTAGAGGCTGGGAATACATGCTGGGGACCACCCAGGAGGAGAATGTTTGAGAATAGGTGTGTGTCATCGTCTTATCTCCAAGGCAGATCAAGGATGTTATGCCACCAGGGAGTACTTAAGGATGTGGTTAAACAAAAGGAAAGAACGTGCGGTGGGGGGCTGTGCTCAAGAAGGTTTTAGGTCACAAAAAGGCCATCATAGCAGATTTGTCCAAGATGGTGTTAGTCTGGTTCACACAGTGTGACAGCTGGGAAAAATGTAAAATTTTCATAGCTGGCAGGAGAATTCATCTCAGGGAAAGAACTGTCTTAAGAAGGAAAATAATAAGCCCTTTAATGGGATAGATCTTAAAGAACTTGGTAAACAAAGTGATAGTTCAATCGTTTTACATTAAAAATAAAGGAATTTGGATAAACTGTTACATATATGGCCAAATTCCATATGGGCGTCAGGACCACTCAATGGGGAAATGACCATCTCTTCAATGAATGGTGTTGGGAAAACTAGACATTCACATGCAAAAGAATGAAATTGGACCTTATCTTCCATCATATCCAAAAATTAATTCAAAATGAATTGCAGACCCAAACGTAAGACCTAAAACTAAAAACTCCTAGAAGGAAACATAGGGGAAAACTTAATGACATTAAACTTGGCAACGGGGGTGCCTGGGTGGCTTAGTTGGTTAATCGCCTGCCTTTGGCTCAGATCATAATCTCAGGGTCCTGGGATCAAGCCCCGCATCAGACTCCCTGCTCAGGGGGGAGCCTGCTTCTCCCTCTCCCTCTGCTGCTCCCCCTGCTTGTGCTCTCTCACTCACTCTGTCTCTCACTCAAATAAATAAATAAATCTTTAAAAACAAAACAAAACAAAAAAACTTGGCAACATTTTCTTGGATACGGTACCAAACGCATAAACAGCAAAGTACAAAGAGATAAGTGGAACTACATCAAACTTAAAAACTTTTGTGCATCAAAGGACAGACTCAACAGAGTGAAAAAGCAACCTATGGAATGGGATAAAATACTTGCAAATCAAATATCTGATAAGGAAGGGATTAATATCCAGAATATATAAAGAACGCCTACAACTCCACAACAGAAAATCAAACAACCTGACTTAAAAATGGGCAGAGGACCTAAGTAGCCATTTCTCTAAAGAAGATAGCCAGATAGACACAACCACCTGAAAAGATGCTCAACATCACTCATCATCAGAGAAATGCAAATCAAAACCACAGTGAGAGATATCACATTATACCCATTAGGATGACTACTGTTTAAAAAAAATTACAGAAAATAGTAAGTGTTGACAAGGATGTGTAGAAATTGGAAGCCTTGTGCATTGTTGGGGGGAATGTAAAATGGCAAAACTACTATGGAACACAGTATAATGGCTCCTCAAAAAATTAAACATAGAAGTATCAAATGATTCAGCAATTCCATTTCTGCGTATATACCCAAAAGAATTGAAAGCAGGGTCTCAAAGAGTATTTGCACACCCATGTTCATAGCAGCACAATTCACAATAACAAAAAGGTGTCTGTTGATGGATGAAAAGCTAATGTGGTCTATACATATAATAGAATATTGTTCAGCCTTAAAAAGGAAGGCAATCCTGTCACATGTTATTACATGCATGTACCTTGAGGACATTATGCAGGATGAAATAAGCCAGTAACCACAAGACACAACCATATGATTGCACTTATATGCGATATCTAAAGTAGTCAAATCCACAGAAACAAAGTAGAATGGTGGTTACCAGGGGCTAGAGGGAAGGGAAAAAGGGAGTGATTATTTAAAGGGTACAGACACCCCTGTGCTCAAATCCCTGCAATGGCTCCCTATTGCAATCAAAGGAACTGTAGAAATTGTTATAATGGTCTCCAAGGTCCCCATAGCCTATTCCCCAATGCCTTGCTGGCCCATCTGCTTTCTCTCTCCCCTCACTTACTCTGTTCCAGCCTTCCTGGCCAGACTGATGTTTCTCTATCCTGCCAGGCCTATTCCTGTCTTAGGGTCTTTGCTCTAGACAATTCCTCTTTCTGGAATGTTCTGTGCCCAGAAATCCTTGGCTTCCTTCAAGTCTTTGTTCAAATGTGACTTTCTCAATGCAGCCTACCCTGACCGCCCTATTGAGTATGTACATTGTTTACCCTGCTGTACTTTTATTCTATGTACTCCTCATCTTCTGGCATACTAATATTACATTTTTTTATTGTTTATGTCTTCCCCTGCTAGAGTGTGAGCTCCATTGGGGGAGTGATTTTTGTCTGTAGCTGATGTGTATTCCAAGCACCTAGAATAGCGCTTTATAAATAAAGTCTCCTTAATAATTATTATATTTGTTCAGTGTTGAATCAGTCTTCACAAGCAAAAACACTGTTTTTCCAAGTGAATCTGGGGAATGCTAATTCTGAAGGATACATCATATACACAAAAAACGTCCTGTGGTCAACTAAGCTTAATGTCCCTTTCTTGGAGATTGACAATTGACATGAGTAAAATTTTTGTGAAAAACCTAAACTTGTTTTACAGGATACTCTGTGAGAATTGACCAATAATGATTGAAAAATGTTTAGGAATAAGTGAAAGTTGCAGAAATGGCCCATTAGGAATACAGGAAAAGATCCAAGGGAATAGGGGCAAATACCTACTTCAGTCCTATAAATAACAGACTTCACTGTCCACTCAGCATTTAGGGCTGGCCTGCCTAATGTGCTGACCAAAGGCTGCCCAGGCTCTGAAAAACAAGCTGGGTCATGAGGACTTAAATTAGTGGAAAAGAGACAGTCATGAGTCCTGTTGGTTGCATTGATTGCTAGGGAATCATCTATCCATTCAGTCCAAAATATGGTTGTACAAAAAAAAAAAAATTAAAAAAATATGGTTGTGCTTGGCACTATCACTGGGTCAGGTGCAGAACAGAAAGTGAAGAGGAGGGTGAAAAATACAAGAGCTGAGAGAGATTCCAAGTGGTCTCCACGAGGAATACAAAGACTGGGCTTTAGAGTTAATGTTATGGAGTTCTCTGAAACCTATGATGAAGGTGACCTCAGCAGCCACACCCACAGTGAGGCTGGGGGTGCTGCAGAGAGAGTGGGGGCTGAGCATGTCAGCACACCCAAAGACTCAGGGCCATCAGGCAAGGCCCTACCTTGCTTTTTTTTTTTTTTAACTGCAGCCAACCAGAGAATCCTGGCAGCATAAGCAGATAGGTTTCTGCCTATCTCTATATTCTCAAGTATTATCTTCGATCATACTTTATTATTCATAGAACACTTCTTTGGCAAGAGTGAGTATTTGGAACACAGCCAGAGAAGCAGGAAGTAAGGGGGTGGGGGAAAGGCCTCTGAATATCCAAGATAGACAGTATGGAGTTTACTTAAGATTGAAATACTTCACTTCTTCCAAAACTCCTTAGGCACTAAGCCAAAGCCTAGTGAAGACAATCTATGGAGTTGCCCAGATCATGGGAGACCCAAAATGGCGGGCAAGGCAGCGACAACTGAAATATGAGAGCAGGAGACTGAAAAACTAGAAAGTAGACACAGAAATTGAGAAAGTTCACCTCTTTGGGCATAATTTTAGGGCAAGGACAAACTCTTGATGCATCAGCGGACTCCAAGACGTAGCTGTTATTGCAGGATGGGTTCTTATTCACCATAATGCCTGACTCATTGATAAAAATTCAGTTGTGATCACTAACTCCATTTAAGTATGTGGGGACGCATTTTGGGATGCTCTCATGCCCAAAAGATTAAAGTTAAAAATAAAATGTCAGCTCATAAAGGGGAAGCTTCAGCTAAGCAAAGTTAATTTGTTAATTAATCTGTTCCTCTTCTAGGTTTTAGGCTCCAGTCCTGACATTAAGAAGTTGTATAAAATCATAGTTATAAATATCGTTCTGAGTATTTTTAGTTAATGGAGTTTTGTTAGCAGGATTTCTTTCTGCATTCCATTATCAGTGATTAATTTCTGCTTTGTATTTCTTATAAATGGTTTCTCTCAGAGGTTGGGATATTATTTTGGTTTCTTTTGTCTTTAGACATAAAAGCATTTCCTTGATGCATACATAGGTTAGCACAATGAGATGAGATGTGTTGATTTATCTTGAATGACTAAATTGTACAGTATCCTTAGGGAAAAATGCTAATACTTAACAGTAATAGCTAAATTTGATAGATGCTCGGTTATATTAATTTATTCATTTTCTGAACATGTACACATATAAAACAATGTTTAACTGTGATCTCAAGCTTAGAAAATATGCTAGGCAGGTAGGTGGCAAAATACTTTCCAAGCATGGACAGGTTGAGCTAGAATGTGAAGGAAATGGAGCACTCATTGCAAAATCTAAATTCCCTAAGGTTTTGTGGGTGATGTTTAAAGAATCTGCTCACAAAGCAAGAGCGATACCCATCGTGGGTCAATTTAGACCATTCTTCAGATTAGCTTTCAAATGTGAAGTGTGGAGTTTAATGTCCTATGCAGGCAACAATTTCTGCTGTTTTCCTGAAGGTGGACTCCTTGTATAATAAAAAGATTTCTGTATAATTAAAAACAACAATGGAATACCCAGGTTTGAATCCTCCTTTCGCTGTTCATTAGCTCTACATGCCACCTGCAAATTACTAGAAATTAGTATTATGGATAAAAATGGAGAGGATGATGGTGACATAATATTAAAAATGATAATATTTCCTGCCCTTCCAACTTCATAAACTTTTTGGGAGGATCAGAAAGGATGATACAAATGAATATGCTTTGTGAATATTATGTAGTATTATTAAGATGGTAACCTTATTTTTACATGGGTTAAATCACTGTAGATGGTGTTAATGTGGTTTGGTCGGTGATTATTTTCGGTGGAGTCTCTTCTGAATGGATTATTAGAATTTTATCTTCTCGAGGGACTAAGTTATACTTTTGTAAGCTTTGAGGACTGTTTTAATTCAGTTTTGTTGTCTGCTTATCTTTGGCTGGTTCTGGCCATGCATGTGATGGGTCTTGAATTTTTATCAGTCCATAGTATCATGCTGCCTTCCCTGAAACATGACAGAATTTTTTCCATATCTTTTTGTCTGGCCTTTAATTTTAAACCAGTCATCAGGATGAGCACTGGGTCTTCTGGATGAGTTCACAATCTGAGCATGGTTCTGTAAGAGAGATTAAATGACTGATCTTGATATCAAGACTTGTTCTACTGCAGATAGAAAACAGGCAAGACAGGGGCGCCTGGCTGGCCCAGTTGGTTAAACGTCTGATTCTCGATCTCAGCTCAGGTCTTGATCTCAGGGTCATGAGTTCAAGCCCGCATTTGGCTCCCATGCTGGGTGTGGAGCTTACTTAAAAAGAAAAAAAAAACAAAAACCGAAAAACAGACAACACCCCTGCCACCTCATTTTTGAACAGTAAATGTAATTCCTGTCCACGGGGATGACAGGTGCGTCACGTGTGTGGGTGGGCCTCCTGATAGAGAAACGCTTGGTTTTAGAAGAGGCAATGCGACATAAGGACTGAGCGCCCAGGCTCTGGAATCAGACATGGTTTTGCTTAGCCTCCCTAAACCAACCATGATACTTCACTTTGTAAACTCCAGTTTTCTCATCTGTAAAATAGAGATTATAATAACATGGGCTATTGAAACAATTTTTGTAAAGTTGTAGCTAATATATAATAATCATTATGATGAATCTATAGTTGACAAAGGATGTGAACAGAGATAAATGGGAAGGAAAAGAGAGTGATGTGTCCATGGTGGAGCTCTTATATGTCTTAGAATTGTAGCCCATCCTTCAGAAGCCTGTCTAATGAATCTGTAATAGAACTGTTCCATTTGCTTGATATTGCAACATCAGATAGTTCTTTTAGCATTAATTGTACCACAGTATCAATAGAACAGAACTAGGAAGATTTAAGTTCTGTGACATTTTGTTTTCAAGATCTAAGCATAGTTACTGCATTTTTAAGGGAAAATTTTAAACTAGATTAGAACCTGTTTTGTTGAGCTGAAGAACATCTGTAGAGGGCTACTCTCTTCACATCTATGTCAATGTGAAGACCATTTTGGGGAGTGTGAAGAGCAGAGATCTGTTTGTAGAAGATTACGAGTGGTCTGAGTACTTCCTTCATAAATACTACCCAAACTGGCCTACTTTTCCTTTCTGGGCGTTCACGTCTAAGTGCTGATTTTTTTTTTTTTTTAAGATTTATTTATTTATTTGAGAGAGAGAGAGAGAGAGAGCGCCTAAGTGTGGAGGGGAGGGGCAAAGGGAAAGGGAGAGGGAGAGAAAGTCCCAAGCAGACTCAGCACTGAATGTGTTGGGTGTGAGGTTCTATCTCACCACCTCAAGGTCACAACCTTGGATCTGGACCTGAGCCAAAACCAAGAGTCCCACGCTTAACCCACTGCGCCACCTAGGCGCCCGGATTTTTTTTTTTATTTTTTTTTAAACAGTGCTTTCAAGCCCCTTCTGCCCTCAGACACCTCACTTCAGCTGTCATCCTGCTCAGGGTGCTTTCGTTCTGGTCAGTTTCCAGAACTGTGATATCTAATGAGCCTGTCTAGCCTAGTCGATGGGCAATCATATGCCTGTGACAGCGTGAATGTGGGTGTGGTGAGAGCAGAGATTGTCATCTGCTCTTGGTGGTCTCCCCATCTCCATGCGGACAGGGAATGGGGGTAGGGACATTTTTTTTCCCCCTCAGAGGGGGAACATAGGTTGAAAAACTCAGGCCTGACAAGCTTGTTGGTGATGAGCTCCTCCAGAAGGCAAGACTGAGGGCTGAGCTGTGGAGGGGAAGTTTTACTAGTGTCTGGCAGGCCTGCAGGTGGATCTGAAGCTGGAGGCCACATGGATAACAATAGGTTTGCCTGAACGTCACTGCCCACCTGTTCGGAGTCTCCTTGGGCTCAATAACAGCTCCCAGGTAAACTGCTGATGCAAAATCTTTGGGTCTCGTTTCCCCATGAATCCTGGGGGTTCACATCAGCTCCCTTTTTCCCCGGTTTTCTACCCATCAGCTCAGAGCCCCGCTTTCCTGAAAGCTTTCTTCATCAGCGGGCACACGGCAATTCCTGGGAAGAATCTTCAAGACTTTCATGATTCTCCAAACCCATTAATCAACCGAAACCGTTTTCCCAAGTGCCGGTGATACATTTGTCTCCGTCTGGGAACAGAGAGAGGAAGTGTCCCCCTTTTGAGAACCTGTGCACGAAAAAAATGTATCAGAATGCACACATAATAGAAACACCGTTTCTTACAGAGGTAAAATAATTCTCAATCCAAAGGGATGGGAGGAAATGATCAGAGACTAGCAGTCCTCTGCATTTGCTGGTGTGACACAGATCGGAGTGTAGGAAACTATGTCTTGCTCTGAGGAACGTGAAGAGAGGGAGTCTGGGTGGGGGGCTCCTTGGGCTTCCAGCCTCTGGCAGATTAACCCTCCGCGGCAAGGACTGCGAGGGAGAAACCTCGAAAGGAGAGCGCAAGAAATGCTAGCGGGCGCGGGGACACGGAAGGGGGGAGCCGAGACTGCAGCGAGACCACAACAGGGTGGGGCCCCGGGGGCTCCCTAGGGAAAGGCGCCCGCCCGGGTGGCCGGGGGGCGGGGGAGGCAGGCCCGCGGGCTCGGGAGGAGGAAGAGGACGGACGCCTCCCGCCCCCGGGGCTGCCCGCCAGCAGCCGCAGGGCGAGGCGACGGCGCCCGCTGGCGTCGCTTTCCCTCTCCCGGTCGGCCGGGGTTCAGGCCGGGCTGGGCGGGCCGGGCGGCGCTCGTGGCCGGGCTCCGCTTCCCCACTTTTCCTCCTTCCCTCCTCCTCCCGGGGCCGTCCCGGGCGGCCGAGCCAATGAGCGCCGAGAGGAGGGCAGCGGGAAGCGCAGCGCGCCCGGCCGCGGCCCTCCTACCGCGCGCGGGGCCGCTGAGCCAACGCCAAGTTTGCACCCCGGGAGCTTGCGGGCGTCGCGGCCCCCCGGCCTGGTAGCTCGGTGCCCGCGAGGGAGGCGGCCGCGCGTGCCTGGGGCAGCCGCCCGCGAGCACTCGGGCTGGAGGCCGGCGAGCGGGGTGGCACGGGCTGGGGCCGGGACAGCCGCCTCCCGAAGATGCAGGATGGCAGCAGAGCCGCCGTCCAGCCTCTCCTACCGCACCACGGGCTCCACCTGCCTGCACCCGCTCAGCGAGCTCCTGGGCATCCCTCTGGACCAGGTAACCGCGGGCGGCTTGGCCGCGCCTGGGGCGAGGGGCGCAGGGACCCTCGTCCCGAGCCACTGCGGGCGTGCGGGCCGGGAGGCACATCTTGGCCACAACCCCCCCCCCCAACCTCCCCAGCAGATTTTATAGCTACACGCACTCGACAGGTGGGCGTTTTTTCTAACTTGATGTTTTTGTTTTGTAAGTGTGGGGAAAAAAAAATTGGTATACCCTGCGAGACAGGTTCAAATGAACTTTTTTTTTTCTTTTTGAGGTTTTGGGTTGCCTCGTTTCCTGTAACCAAGTTCTAAAGTATTGTGTTAAGTGAATCAAGTGGTTTTTTTTTTTCTCGCACCAGTGTCGTCGAGTCTTTATTATTTTTAATCTAGATATCTCTACTTAATATTGTGCTCGCTTCGGCAGCACATATACTAAAAAAATTGGAAAGATCTCCCTACTTAAAAGATAAGGTTGATTAGTCTGTAGGCTCCAGCCTATAGCTTTGGAACAGAGACTTGGGTTTTCGACTTTGGTGGTGAAACTTGTCACATCAGAGGGTGGCAATGTTTTGTACCAGGTGCTCTGTCCATCGGAAAGGGAGGAGTTACACCAGGACCCTGTGGTTTTCTGAGGGGCTTTACTTTATTCAGTGGGCTTATCCTTGAGGTCCCAGGCTCCTGAGTGAGTTCGGTTAGTGGGAGAAGAGAGGCACCGTGGAAGTTAGTTGGACTGTCCAGGAACTGTCTGCTACTATTAAAATAGAAAATGACAGTAAAGAACAGTAATTCTTGGTAAGAAATCTGCTGGAGGGTTGAGGCTGTCTTACTCATTTTCCTGTCTCTTTAGGTGCTGCAAACTAGATCTGCTATGTATTTCATAGTGAGTCAATAAATACATGTTGATTTAAATGGAATGGGGAGTGCCGGAGGGGGGGCCCATTGCATTCTCATTTGGTTTCATACTGAGGTTTGCTCCAGGTTTCTTCCTTTGCTTTTTACTAGTGATTTTTTTTCTTTTCTTTCCTCTTCTTCTTCCCCCCGCCCCACCCCCCCAAACGGGAGTATACCCTCTGCCCTCTCCACTCACATTCCTTCTGCAAGGAGGAAGTGTGAGAGCTGGCTGTTTGCCTTATTCAGATACTGTTTACTGAGCCACCCCTTCTACCTGGCTCCCTCCAAGGATCTGATGCAGAACTCCACCTCAACCGGGCCAGTTGCCTGCTCATCAGTTGCAAAATCCAGAAAGTTAACAAATTGGGAGAGGTATCAGATGCTAACTGGTGCTTCTGTAAATTACTCTTCAATTTCTAGTGAGGATGGAAGAGATCCAGGGACCTGGGTAAAGGCAGAGATACTAGCAAATTCTTTTGCTCTGAAACTACCTCAGCTCCCAGCCGAATTTCCTTAAGAGGAATGTGTTTTGTACTTACCCCTTCAGCCCCAGCCCCACCCCCATCAGAATTTATTTTAATTGCATTTTCTGTTTTAAGTTATTTGGCATTGCTAGAGAGAGGAATCCAGAGAGGCTTTTTGTTTGGAAAGGGATAGTTAGGGGACCCCCGACAAGTTACAACTGGGAGGTGCTAGTATGCTAGCTTAAGTGCTTTTTAACTGCATCCACCCCATACCCAGTCTCCTAGATTTCTGTCGAAGGAACCTTGTTTTTAATTTGTGAAAAAAGAATAAAAGAGCCTTAAGGATGTGGAAGGCTGGGAGAAAGGGATTTCTGGGATAAACTGAAGGAGAAATGTGGGTGATGGGCAAGGAAGGAGCCCTTGTGATCTCTTGGATCTTCCGATGGCCCCAGCACCCTCCAGCAGGCTCACGTTCTGAGTGACTTTTGATGGGAGAAGCGCGTATAGGGCAATGCCCCAGCTAGCTCATTTAAGGCCGGGGGAAAATCCCAAACCATAAATAATGTGGTTTGAGGCTAAATTGTGGCTTGGGAATTTGGAAGCTTGATGTGTTTTTCTCCCTCACACTTTCAAAGCCTTTTTAAGGTCTTCGAGGTCAGACTGGACCTGCTCTGCCAGCAAACTTCTTTTGTGACCCGCAGGCTGGTATTCAGCCTTAAAGAGCCCCAGTGTCCTCATGGGTGAAATCAGATCTACATTTTGGAGTTGAGAAATTTTATGTAGATCTGAAATGCACTACATCTGAAAGGTCCTTCATTCAGACAGGGTCCCAGCGGACAACAGAATTTAACTCAGTGGGTTGCAATGAAGAAATTTTAATGAGCTACTTAGAGGCATGTGGGCAGCATTCAGGGGATGGTCAGCTACCAAAACTTGGATGCGGAAGGGGAGAGGTGAGGGTGTCCTGTTGCCATCGCCCAGTGAGGGCTGAATCCAGTCCCTGCTGGGATGCAGGTGGGAAGCAGAAAGAGAACCTCAGCCCTTCTCCTCTCCACCCTACAGCCCTTCCGTCTCTTGTCCGTTACCCCCAGTGGTCAGACCCCGCCCATGGGTGGCTGGCCTGGGGTGCCCGGCTGATGTGGTCTACAGGGGCTCCACCCCTGGGACAGAACTTGGAAGAGAAAGGTAGAGCCAGATCTGGAGGACAATCCAAGGACAATAGCACAGTCCTTAATAAATGTTTGCTTCTGTCCCATTAGAGAGTGACTTGTTATTGGCCTGCAATATGCTAAAAATGATAAAACACGTACTTCTGGTTACTCAAGTAGCTCTTCATATGTCACTGGGAGACATTGAATCTTCCCCCCCCCCCCATCTTAACATTTCATGCTTATATTCATAATTTCTGAATTGAAGGCGCTTCTGAGAAATGTCTTTGGCCTCTGGGTGTCTCCGTGTGGAGTAGCTCATTATTTGCAAAATGATAACGTAGCATTCTACTACATGAGTGAAGAACTCTTTCCTCATTTTTCATTTGCTCCTTTCGTTTGTGCTGTGAACTCCTGGGGGAAGCTTGTGTGTGGGATCGTGAGGAAAAGTCTATGGTTTTCATTTCCAAGGACTTCACTAGTCTGACATCCTTCTAAAGATGTTACATGTAAAATCATCTTTAATTAGAAACAAGTAGAGCACAGAATTCATGAAGATGCAGAGGGTAGGAAATGAAGGATGGCCAAGGAAGCTCCACAGGTGCCTCACAGATGAGTTCGTTGAAAGCTGCATTTCTAAAACACCAGTCTCTGTCTAGCAAGTATGATGCCCCGGCAACTGGTAGGATTATTCAGATAGAAAGCTTCACTTACGCAGGATAAATTAGGTAAGAACTTTTTCTTTCCCATTTAGAGTGAATCAGGGAGCAAAGGATAAGTGTTTTGCCTTATTTTTTTAAGTCCTCTATCTGCTCATGCCCTCTCGACTTGGTTGTGGAGTGTGTCACAGTCTGCCTTTCAACTAACCATAGCTTTCAAAGTTTGCAAGACTGATGTGGCCACCGTGATGGACGGATATTGTTGACGTTATTAATTTGCATGGTGTGTGGTCATATGCTAGTGAAAGCTCAGGAAGAAATGGTTTGCTGGCTTTAAGGAATTTCCAATTGAAATGGGGCAGGGCGGGGAGCTCGGTGCCAAGGCTGTTTTTACCCACCGGTACCCCAGACTTTTGTGTTTTTGCATGAAGTATCAATTCATTGTTGAATTAGGATTCCTTGTTTGGGTTTCATTCCCCCCCTCCCCAAGCTAATCAGAAAAAGGGGTAAGGGAAAAATAGCTCAGGACATAAGAACTCAGGAAATGATTTTGAGATTAAAGCAGCAAAGGTTTAGGGACGCCTGGGTGGCTCAGTCAGTTAAGCGTCTTCCTTCTGCTCTGGTCATGATCCCAAGGTCCTGGGATGGAGCCCCTGCATCCGACTCCTTGCTCAGCAGGGAGTCTGCTTCTCCCTCTCCCTGCTGAGCAAGGAGCCCCCTGCTACTGTTAACCCTGCTCATGCTCTATCTCTCCTTCTCTCTCAAATAAATACATAAAATCTTAAAAAAAAAAAAGCAGCAAAGGTTTAGGACAATTAACGTAAGCTTGTGTTACAGTTTAAAAGGCTGGGTGAACGAAGATCCTCTCTAAAGACCTGGCATTCTTGACTAATGGTGAGACCAGTAGTGAGTTTCCATTATTCCACTGGGGCCTCTGACCACAAGGTTTCTTTCCTTGCCTGGAGCTTTTATTCACTGGTTGGTTCCCTTGCCCATTCTTGGAAAGCCCAACCTTCACGTCTCTTCTTACCTAAATCTTGCCCTTGGTTCAAAGCTCAGCCTACATTCCACACTCATTATTCAGTCAATTAAATATTTATCTAATGCTCTTAGTGCCAGGTTCCTGGCCAGGTGGTAGAAATACAAGGATGAAAACAATCCAGGTCCCTGTCCCGGAAGAGCTTCTGTACCAGAGGAGGAGACAGAGGACCCATGTAAGTCGCATGTGCTGTATATTCCCCAGCTTGTGCAGGGGCTAACGGAGGTTTGCAGATGGCGCCCTGGTGGAACCGAGAAAAGAAAGCCACGGGAAAGCCACGGGATGTGTTGGATTCCTGTAGAATTTACTGTTTACCTTTGACATGCTTTACATTTGACACTTAGTAAGCATTACCTCCTATTGTGAGTTAGCTTGCTGTGTTTATATGCTGAATTTCCAACTAATTTAACGTCTCCTCAAGGTAGCGATTTTACCCTCCTTGTGTTCCAAGGAAATAGTAGGTACTCAATAAATATGTATCACTAGTAACGTGCCAATGATAATGATATGCATTATCAAACTTCAGCATATGGAAGGTTGTTTTTAAAGAGGACAGCAGATCGGCTTTTGTGGGGAAAGGGTCCTTTGCCTAACCCACCCCAGCCACTGATGCTGCCTGCAGGCTCTTCCCTTGGGCTTCTGCCTTGATCAGTCTGCTCTGCACATTGAGGCTATCCATTTCATCCCAGCTCAGGATGGGTGTGGGTCTGTGGCAGGCCATAGAACATCAGCCCTGCAGAAAGCTGCTCTAGTTTTCTTTTTTGACCTCACGAGTTCCTGCAAAGTCAGGTCTGCTCTCCCCTTATATCCCTTTCATTGCCTGATACTGGAAATGATTGGCTAGTAGGAGAAAAATAATTTGGTCAGACTGCAAACACATACTGAGTTTCTCCTGTGTTCCCCAAGAATTCCTTGGGGTGTGTTGGGCTGTGATAATTCAAACAGGAATAAAATGGGGCCCATCCTCAAAAATCTTGTTGGGTGAGGCAGGGACAGATTTGTCAACTGGTGTTAAATGCTGCATGCTGTTCCTGGACCAGCATCAGCCTGGACACTAGTTAGAAGTGTACATTCTCTGCCGAGCCCCCCTATCTGCTGCTCTGTGGGCAGACACAGCCCTGGGTAGTTTAGTGAGCCCCCCGCAAAGTCTGAGAACCACTGCTGCACACAGCTAACTGGGATACAAATTAATTGAGCATAGTGGAGGCAGAACGGAGGGAAAGATCTACTCTGCTTTGTGGGGGGTGGCTGAGATGTGGTTGTCGGAGAGCATCTCGCAGGTGAGGAAGGGCACAAATTGGGTCTTGCGGGATGAAGGAGACTTTATCAGGCACGGGGGGCAGAAAGAACAGCACGTACAGAGGTGTGGACGAGTGAAATTGTGCTTTGTTCTAGGAACTGAGAGCCCACTGAAGTGGGTAGTGGGCTGCTGTGTGCAGACTGTGGGATCTGGGTTGGGGAAGAGACCCGGGGTCACGTCACGAGGAAGCCAAAGGGCTCTGGTGAGGTGTTTGCACTTTATGCTACAGACCAGGGGTCTGCAAACCTTTTCTGTAAAGGGCCAGACAGTAGATATTTTCGGCTTCACAGGTCCTGCAGCCTGTCACAACTCCTCAACTCTGCCGCTGCATGAAAGCGGCCATGGGTAATAAGTAAGTATTGACCACAGCTGTAGTCTCATGAAACTTCATTAATGGACACTTGTGAAATTTCAGTTCCATGTAATTTTTTTTTTGGCTCTAGAAAATTATGTCTTTTTTTTTTTTAAGATTTTACCCATCCATTTGACAGAGAAAGAGAGAGAGAGAGCACAAACTGGGGGAGCGGCAGGTAGAGGGAGAAGCAGATTCCCCGCTGAGCAGGGAGCCTGACGTGGGGCTCCATCTCAGGACCCTGGGACCATGACCTGAGCTGGCTTCACCGACTGAGCCCCCTAGGCATCCATTTATGTCTTTTAAAAAAATTTGTATTTAAATTCAAATTAGTTGACATATAGTGTATTATTAGTTTCAGGAGTAGAATTTAGTGATCCATCAATTGCATATAACACCCCGTGCTCATCACATCAGAGTTTCAGAGAATTTTTAATGCGTCAGAAAATTTTTTCTTTTGATTGTTTTCAAACCCTTAAAAAATAAAAAAAACTTTTTTTTTTTTTTTTTAAGCAGGCAGGCCACACAAAAACAGGCAGTGGGCTGGGTTTGGCCCGAGGATTGGCTTTTGCAGACCCTTGCTAGAGACTCATTGTCTAACTTAGAGTTTGGTGCATGGACTGTCATGAGAATCCGCTGCCATGTGTCCTTCTGGGATCTGGCCCAAACTGGAGAATGCAAATGTCAGGGTGGAGGGGCTCCCCGGGTGATTCTCAGGCCAACTGAAGTTTAGGGCCACTGCTACCATCAAAGGGAAGGCCCCAAAGGGCTTAAGTCGTGGAAAGATTTTCATTTTGTGACATTTTGTGAAGTGGTGCAGGACTCATGGCTGAAGGCTACAGGGATGGAGGGGGGCGGGGGTCTGAGAATGAGTGAGGGCGCAGGGTCGTCTTTATGGGGGAGTGGAGAAAGAGCCGCCCCGGGTCAATTTAATGCGCTGCTGAGCGTAACCAACCCCCTGAAAATCACCCATTTTTAGAGGCACAAGTTTGTGCCAAAATGTGATTTTTCTCTTTCGGCAGCTCCTTCTAGGAGCAAAAGCAAAACCGTTGGGCATTTGCAGAGAAGGTTGCTGGAAAGTTAAGAAGGACAGATGTTGAAAGATGCTGCCAAGTCTTGGAAGTGACGGGAATGAGAAGGGAAACAAGCCAGAACTTGGAGGGATGCTGAGGAGCAGGTGTAGAGGAAGAGAGGGAAGGAAGAGAGCTGGGAGGGCACTGAGGGTTTTTGGGTAGAGCAGTGGAGGTCAGCAGAGGGAGGGAGGTCCGCAGTGGGATGATGAGTCATGGAGGAGGAGGAAGTCAGGAGCGGCAAGTGGCTGCAAGTTGACAAGGGGAGCTTGGTGGCTGGACACGAGGGTTGGGATGAATGGCAGACTCCTGGGCAGGTAGGGGTGGCCCCCCTGGGATCCCGGAGTCCTGATAAGCCCGTGACCGACCCTGAATACTGCCGTCTTTCCTGGGACTGCACACAAATGTGGTGGAAAGTTCCTTGGTGGTTCAGCAGAGGTTGCTCTCCGGAGGTGGAGGGCAGCTTGCGGAGATGGTCTGAGAATATCAAGCAGTAAGCTGTGTGGAGGGCAAGACTCTGAGGAATAAACTCCCAGATTCCATAGTATTGAGAGGACAGGGCTGGTGGAGTTGGGGACTGTCCGTCGGTCTCGCCCTGTAAGAGAATGAGCAGTCTCCATTCTAGGGGACTCGGGGGGAGTCCAGGAGTTGGGTGGCCCCACTGGAAAGTGCTGACCAGTGTTGCAATCTGGCGGCTCAATTTGACAATAATTGAAGGGAGGACGGAGAGAGTGTAGGCATGACCATATACTTCCTGACATTTTAAGCAGAGGCCTAGTGGGTCCTGGAGCTTTAGCCCTCCTGCTGTGGGAACAAGAGGTGGTTCTTCACAACCTGGCCTCAGTTTACCTTTCTGGCTTAATGACACCAAAAGCTCTGTATACTGAGTGCTTGTGCTATCAGGCCTCCAGTCGGCTGCTGTACGTCCCGGTCTCCTAGGCACTGCACTGCAGGCCACCCACCACTTACTTTGCTGTGCACCGTGCTGTCACCCCAGCGGGCTCTTTATTTCCTGCACCTCAAATGCAGTATGCCTTTCGCCCCTGCCAGCTTCCTGCCCATGCCCTTCCTTCTCTCTGAGCCTAGTCCTTCCCGGTTCTCATTTCTTAGCTCACCTCCTCCTGCTCTCTGTCACCCTGGCCCTGCTGTCTCCCTCCGCTCCAGGGCCAAATGGGTCCCTTCTTTTTTTTCTGTCTCTCCACAGCACTCTGCATACCACATTGTGGGTCTTACCTTAGGCCTTCGATATTTACTGGTCTTTCTGCTCTGCCTGACTCTGGGAGGCTTCTTTCAATAGCTACTTATTCAGCATCGTATGCCAAATACTGGGTTAGAGTGGGGATACAGAGATTAGTGAGGGTCTATGCCCCGGGTCTATCCGGGGATGGGGTAGTGGGGATTCCTGGGAGCTGCCGCTTTAGGAAGAGAAGGGGAATGTGCTGGGCTGGGGTCAGGTGGGATGGGCAGAATATTCCAGGAAGAAGCAGCTGTTTGAGCAAATGTACTGAGTGAGACTTGACTGGAGAGAAGATGCACATTCTTTATGGGCAGTGACTGAGGATGAATCTTTGTCATCTTGGTGTGCTTAGTACACCTTGTAATAAATGGCTGTTGAAGTGGAATTTTATTTACATTCTTGCATTGGAATGAAGGAGTAAATTAAGTTAAACTTGGGAGCCAGTTCGTTTTACCAACTGCTTATGTCTGTATCTGGTTATTTGGAACCTGCAATTCAGTTGATAGGCCTAATTTTTTTTTTTTTTTTAAGATTTTATTTATTAGAGAGAGAGCGAGATCACGAGGAGGGGGGAAGGGTAGAGGGAGAAGCAGACTCTCCCCATGGAGCAGGGAGCCCGATGCCGGGCTCCATCCCAGGACCCTGGGATCATGACCTGAGCTGAAGGCAGATGCTTAACCGACTGAGCCACGCTGGCGCCCCGATAGGCCTGATTTCTGATGGAAAATTTAACAGAAGGCCCAGTTGCTGATAGCTGGAGGTCAGGCTTGGCTTGTTTAAATATAAAATTCTCTGTTCCCATTTTTATCAAATGGGGTTGAGGTATGCATTGCTTGGAGTTATAAATGCAGATATTAATGTCAGTTTAGGGCCAGTTTTCTCAGATTTGCGTGAACGACCCGGGGAAGTCTCCTTTAGCAGCCTGTGGTCAAGTCCCATGTATAAAAGATGCCAAAAACCCAGAACATCTAAGAGTCTTACAGCATGGCCTCTGAAAGATTTCTGAAAAAGATTCTGTCTCAGGAGATACAATCTGGAAATATGTTTTGTAGCAGCGACTTGTAAAAGGAATTCAGAATGTGTAATTTAATAACAGTACTTGGTGGTGTGCTTTCCAGAAGCTTTCTATTTTAAGTAAGTCAACCCTTTCAGTAAACAAGATAAAGGGGAAACTTGCTGCAGTCTTATTAATGGCAATTTCTAGCAGTTTCACCAAGGATCAGTGTCATCAGTAGGAAAAGAAACTTCATGTAGTTTATACTGGTGAAAAATGTGCTTTACTGAAAGACCACCATCCCTTTGGGCTTACAAAGTGTGAGCACCTACCAACACGATGAACTCATTAACCCATTTGTAATGTGTTTTTTTGGTTATCCAGAAGCTGTGCCCTTGGTGAATCAGGTACTGACCCCCTTGTAATCGTGGGGCTCTGCCTACAACTTTCTACAGTTGTGAGAGGTTAATCTTTTATGCCTTAGTAATATCAATCTGATTCAAAGGAGGGTTTGGAAAGTCCACAGCAGCATTAAAGCAATTTTAAGTGTTGAACTCAGATTTCTGCTCTCATAGTGCTGGAGATTTCCCAGCGTTCCTATTACAAATATTCCATTCTCAGGTGTATTTACCAAACAACAGCTCCGAGCTCAGGTTCTGGTCTCATTTGCAAAAGAGCAGGGGTACCTTTGAATAGTTTTTGTTCAGGTGGTTCTAACTTCTTACTTCAAACAAGGAATGAAAATGAAAAAGACCGTGGTTTGTCCCCCCCCCCCCCCCCCCCGCCCCCTGCCAGAGCCCCCTGTGCCGCCTCCATCATCTGAAATAGCAGAGGTATTCAGCAGAAGGTTGCTAAGGCCTAGAGGAAGTTGCTAAATTCAGAAGTCATTTTGTGAAATTCCATGAAGTGGTTTAACTGTGAATGTCACCGAGTTAAAACTTTTTCTTTTTTTTCCCCCTGGCATTGTATTTTACTCTGTCTTTGTTTTTATTTAATTTTATTTATTTAAATCTGAAAAAGTATTTTTAACTAATTAATTTTGTTCTTTTTATTTTGTCTAAGTACAGTAAAAAAAAATTAGTTTTCTGACTAGGTAGCTTATATGCTTAGTATCAAAATCACTGAAAAGAGGCTATAATGAGGGGTCCCCCCATTTCCCGCCTTTGCAGCTGCCTGGATCCCCTCCCTGCTGATCATGAGTGGCATGCTGTCAGAGACAGGCTCTGCACACATGTGCACAAAATCTTTTTGTTTGTTTTTCTAATAATGTACAGCTCTTCCACTCCTTGCCTTTTTTTTTTTTTTTAAACTTAACCATGGTCTTTTAGGGAGTGATTCGTATCTGTATAGACAGAGCTTTTGTGACATTTGACTTCCTTTCTGCCTTTTACTGAGAGTTCTGTTTCTGTACTTCCAGGAACAGCTTGTCCCTTAGCCAAGGCTGACACTGTTGGCAGCAGTGATGGGTGAGGAGGTTGGGGAGGGGTCTTCCCACATTGGCACCGCCTCCTCTGTTCTCATTCCTAAGGACTATGGTATTAAACAGCAAAAAATCAACTGAGTGAATTTAAAGATCAAATTGGCTTTATTCAACCTTTCATGAATTGGGCAGCATCTCATCTAGCAACAGAAAGGAGCTCCGCCAAGCTGTGGAAAAGGAAAGATTTTTGAATGCAGAAACGGGGGTGGAAGGAGGAGTTTAATTAGCACAGAATGCATTGTTTCAGGCAAGGTCCCCTTTCTAAGGGGATCAGAAGGGTCTCTCAGGAGGGATTATCTCACTAGTGCTGACCAGGTAATTCCAAGTTGATTGGTTAAAGTTTACATTCCTAGGGAGTTGAAACTGCCACTAGGTAGATATTCAGTCTTTGCTGATTGGGGCTTAGCACAGATGACTCCAGTTTGGGCCTGCTCTCTCCTTTATAACAATGGAGAGCACCGAGGGCCCCTTCCAATAGCTCCATGTGGTGGGGAGAGAGATTGAGGTTTGTTTCCAGTTTCCCCTCAGATGGAGAGAAGTACACTCTGGACTGAGGCATGAGAATATGAGAGATCCCCGCAATCCTTGAGTCACGGGGATGAAAATGGCTCTACCTCTAACCAGCCTGGCATCAGCTGCACTTCTCCAGACCTCTTGGTATGCCCATCTGCTGGAAACCTATTTAGCTCTGCAAGTCTGTGATTGCTGCATCTTCAGTAGTACCAAGGAAGGCTTGGTTTTACATCACAAAGAAACACTTTTTGAGGGTAAAACCCACAAACCAAGGCTCTTTATTTTCCACTTTTTAGTGGATGTAGCTAAAAGGATTGTACGTATATAATTTTACTTTCTTATTTCTGCAAATGAAATGTGTGCATTTTGGTGCACGTTGGTGGAAGTGAGTTAACCTTTGGAAATCATCTCTCTTCTCTCTGTTGGGGTGGAAGAAATTTTCTCTGCCCTTCACAGGCCTTCTAGCTGGACGAAGTCAAACTGACATGAGACAGATTAACAGGAGAAAATCAAATTTAATAGTGTATGTACAAGGAACCCACACAAACATGGAAATGCCAAAGACAGGCCACATGAAGCCTATATGACATCCTGAGCTAAGGAGAGGGGTAGGGTCTGGAGATAACAAAGGGGAGGACGGCCATTAGCAGGAAGGTGAGGAGATGTTTGGAAAACAAATGTTGCCCTGGAATGCAAATGAATTTCTTAGGTAAAGAGGCATCTCTGTTAATAGCTCTTGTCCTGGTACCAACTGTCCTTTTCCAATGTAAATTTAGGCAGTGGAGGGGGAGGTAAAGAGCTTTTCCTACACCTGCTGGGTTTTGATTGCTTTTGACTCAAAATAATCTTCATGCCAAAGTGGCCCATCCTGGGGCTTTGTCCTTGACCACCACACCCCCTTGTTAGAACAAGATCAGAATTTAGGGATTTGTGTGCTTTACTCTAGAAAAGAGATCATGTAAGGGAGAACTGCTATTCCTTGTCCACTGGGCTGTTGAGCTGTTTGTCTTCCCTTCTCCATTCTTCTCCAAACAATACATGTTCTCTTGCCTGTAGATTATTTAACAAAAGGGAAGCAAACGAACATTTATATGAAATTATATTCAGAGAGTCATCTTATACAAATGTGGAGGAAAGGACAAAATGATTTTTAAATTTTTTTAATGTAAAGCACCTGTGATGTGGGAAGCAAGGGCAAAAAAAAATATTACATTTCCTTACTACATATAACCCATTGGCAAGTCCTTGAAACAGGCAGAGTGACCTTCCTCTGGGAGCTCAGCCTCGATGTTGACACTTTGCTAAAGGCAAAAGGCAATCTTAGCCCAACCCCCCAGGATCCTGTAAGTCTACTTTAACATGTAAAAATTCCTTTGGAAACTTCTTTTTCCTTTATCTCTTACCCCCCCCCCCCCCCCACCACCAAGATATATGTTAGCGAGCATATGGCCCACTGATATACAGCTAGCCCCCTCATGGTCCTGGGAACCTTGTTTCCAGAATACCTTGGAGGTTTGTGCTACCCCTAACCCCCACTTGAAAGTATATAATGAGTCACCTGTCACAACCCCAGTGCATCTCTTTCTGCCCACAGGTCCCGTCCCTGTGCTTTAATGAAACCACCTTTTTGCACTGAAGATGTCTCAAAATTCTTTTTTGACCCTTTGCTCTGGACTCCATTTCCATATCACCTGGAGGTGGAGTTTACAAAGGGTATAGTAGTGGACTCTCTCACATTTATTTTCATAATCTCAGCTTCACTGAGTTAACATTTACCTCAGTTTTATAGTTAGCTTTACCAAGTTGCAAAACTTAATTTGACTTATGTGGTTTTTATCTTTCTACTGAGGTATTTGAGTGTCTTTAGGCCTATCTTTATCTGATTGCCAGTTCTGTTATCTTAGTTTAAAAGAAGAGCAAAATGTGGTTGTAAACTAAAAATAATCATTTCATCAAGATTTAGGGTGGGGCTCAATTTCTTAATACTGATGAATAATGAATTATGAGTGTGCATCTTAGCTAGGTGGAATTGTAGAGAGAATTTGAAGGTAGGGAGTGAGCTATAAAACAATTTAGAAATTGACCACTTATGAGTTTTTTTTTTTAAAGATTTTATTTAATTGAGAGAGAGAGAGAGAGCATCAGTGGGGGGTAGGGAGAGGAGGAGCCCGCTGAGCAGGGAGCCCGGTGTGGTCCTCAATCCCCGGACCCTGAGATCACGACCTGAGCCGAAGGCAGACACCCAACCAACTGAGCCACCCAGGTGCCCCCACTTACGAGTTTTTATCAGAGCTGGCAAACCATATCTTGTGTACTTGGCAACCTTCAAACCTTTATTAGAGTTACATGTGTCTAGCTTTGGTCCTGTGTTGCGAAGTTTCCAGAAGAATTGGAATGTTAGAAAAGAGCAACGAAAATGGTCATAAGAACAACTTAACTTCACAATTATGTGAAGACTGCTAAACAAAAGGAAATAATTTTGAGTCAAAAAAAGTGACTAAGGTTAGCAAAAGCCACAGAGCATGGAGGGGCCATCAGTGAAGACCTTAAAATGCTGGCTAGGCAACTGTAGTTGGGGTGTACCAGTAACGCATCTCATTTCCCCAAAAACGCCTTGAACATGGTTGCTTCAGAGAGCTCCTTTGTTGTGCTATTTTGTAATTAGCCCTCAGAAGCTCAAGTGAAAATACCAAGGGTGACAACAGTATTTTAGGAAATGATGTGCACATCTTTTAAAGATTGCCCTTTGCTTTGTAGTAGATGGATCACATTCTTCGGTAACATTTTTTTTTTAACTTTTTGTTTTGGAGTAATTTTAGATTTAGAGAAAAGTTGCAATGATAGTCCAGGGAGTTTTTATATATGCCTCAGCCAGTTTTCCCCAGTGTCAGCATCTTACCTTACCATAGTACATTTGTCAAAACTAAAAAAATCAACATGGATATAGAACTATTCAATGAATTTCAGACTTTTAGAATTTCACCAATTTTTCCACTAATATGCTCTTTTTATTCCAGGATCCTGTACCTTGCAATTCACCCATTTTTTTAAAAAAGTGTACAGTTCAAAATGTTTTTTAGTATAGTCACAGAGTTGTGTACCCATTGTCACAATCTAAGTTTGGAACATTTTTGTCCCGCCTGCCCCAAAGAAATCCCCATATCATAGGCAGTTCCTACTTCTTTTCAAATGCTACCTCCCCTTGTCTCCTCCTGCACAGTCCCTGGCAACCACTAACCTACATTCTTTCTCTGCAAATTGACCTATCCTGGCTGTTCCTATAAATGGAGTCATACAATGTGTGTTTTTTTGTGATTGGTTTCTTTACTTTTCAAGGGTCTTCGGTGAGTTTTGATTGGGTGCTCATGCTCTGTTGTATTTTAACTGTAGGGATATTTTGAGACCTGGATTTGAAGCACAATCCTTTTAAGCAAATTTGGGTTTCCTTCTGCCAGGGCACCTGGGAGCACTCCCAATCTGGGCTCACTTAAATTGCATTTTCTCTTTGGATTTTTTTTTTTTTTTTGGGGGGGGGGGGCCATACAGGGTATGTAAATTTAGGCCTCCAAACTCATTCTCAGGGGAGTCTTTGTACATTCTGTCTCTCCACCGAGAGTCATAGCCCATATAAACACACATCCCACTGTCTTGGCTGTGGGAAGAGCGATGTTCCCTAGTGAGGGGTTGCCTTTCAGGAGTTTGAGAGCAGTCTGGCTTCAGGACATGACTTCGCTGCATACGGTCTCCAGCCCTTCCTCCCACCTCTCTTTTCTTAGCCGGCTTTGTCCCTGGTGCCGAAACTCTGGACTCTCTGGAGCACGTGTTCGCATAATGTCTCATTTCTGCTTTCTTGCATTTCTGGCTTCTGAGGAATTTTCTTAATTTCCCTCCAGTTCAGCTGTGCATGAACATGATCAAGCATGTCAACATGAGCTCATGTTTAGCTTAATAAGCATAGATGGTTTGCAGGTAGGAATATTTTCAGATGTGTGTATATTTAAGAGTTCATATATACACATATTTCCTTTCACTGTCTGCTGAAAGGGTCCGCAGGGAGTGACAATCCATTAGCAGTGAGTAAACCTGTACCCAGATCTTGGCTTCTAATACCTTTCTCCAAGACAAAATAAAAAAACACAAAAACAAAGCTCCTAGTGATGAGAATGTGTCAAATTGACATAGGAGCCCCTCAAAAGAGCTTGGAACGGGTACAGCTGGAAACATTTGAGCAACCAAGTAAAGAAGCCTTATATTATAGAAGTATAAATTATTGATCTATAATCTGTAGATCATAAGCCAAAGTATAAAGCAAACATCAGTGAGTTCATGCTGACATAAATAAATAACTGAATAAGTAAATACATGGGGGAAAATAGACAAATCTCCTTGCAGAAGAATTCCAAATAATGCTCTTCCCTTGGGGAGGGGGTAGTATAACTTTCCACTCCATGAGTGTGGGCCATGCGTCGTGACTTCCTTCCAAAGAGGATAGTATGGAAAGGGAAGGCAGGGGGAGAGCAGTTGGACAGTGCAGGAACTTAATAAGCCTGACCTCAGCCAAGTGACAAAGGTCAGCATCAACAGTGATAATTATATAGGTAGTGTGTTACCCTTAATGTGGTGTGGGGAAAGCGACACCCTGTCATCTTTCTTTCCAAAATCTGTCACCCTTGTCTAATGATGAGAAAAGCATCAGACAAATCCCAGTTGAGGGAGTCTACAGAGGACCAGATGAGGTTTTATTCCTAAAACCATCAAGGTCATCAAACACAAGGAAAGTCTGAGAAACTGTCATAACCAAGTGGAGCCTAAGGAGATATGACAACTAGATGCAATGTGATTTCCTGCACGGGATTCTGGGACAGAGAAAGGGCACTACATAAAAACTAAAGAAATCTGAATAAAGTATGTGTTCATACATATTTGGAATTTCGGTATTTCAGGGCAGAAAAGATGGGGCAGATAGAGTAAGTAAGTAAAGATATGGATGACAGGTGGAAGGAAAGCTTTTTTTTTTTTTTTATTTTGGTAGGGACCATCGTGAAATGGAAGGGTGGCAACCTAAGCTGATATGTGAGTAGGTTTCGTGTACCTAGGAAGTGTGAAAGAACCTTTTTATCAGGTAAACATTACTTATCAACTGAAATGCTGGGGTTGTCAGTTTGGGTGTGTTCACAGCCACCAGAGTGGTTTTGCATGTGGGAATATTAGGAAAATCACCTGTTTTCTAAAGCAGACACTGAGGCAGTTTTTTATTTATCAGACAGGTGGGTTATATAAAAGATACAACTTTTTTCTCTCTCTTCTGATGAAAAGGAAAATACAGCTTAAGCCCTGGGGAGGTATATGGGTCATAGATACCCTGATTCTATCATCTGGCAATATTTCTACTTTCAGCTTCCGGGCATAGTGCTAATCTAGCTATAAATAAAACTTTTTACAATGAGTGCTTCCTATATACTGTGCTAAATAAACACTGCACGAATTATCTCATGTAAGCCACACAACACCTCTGTGTGGTAAATCACATCCCCCCGGCCCCCATGAAAACCTGGGAAAACATATGTGACTTGTGTGAGTTCCCATGGCTGGTCAGCAGTACAGCCGGGATTTCAATGCAGGAATTTTGGGTTCCAACCCTGGACTCTTATCCACTCTTGTATTTTATGTCTAAGGGTATGAAATGCAGCCTCAAAGCAGGAATGGGTAGGAGAATATTTGGGAAATCTGGGAACGAACTAGAATATAAAGCAGTTTTGCAACTGCCCCGTTTGGCCGTTGTGCAGTCAGGTACCATGATCAGGGGAGTATGTTCTGCTCTCCTGTCCATAGCAGGTGATAACACATAAGGGCAGGTGGCCCCAGTCTACTCTATGCTGGGGCAGTCAAAACACCCACCCCCAGTGTTTAGTGCTGGGTTTTAAGAAGAACATTGGAAAACTGAGGTATAGCTGAAGGAAGGTGAGCAGCCTTGTACCTGGTTCGTATGAGGATCGTTGAAGGAAGAACGGGTGTTTAACTTAAAGAAAAGCCTCACATATGAAATAACAGTTTTCAGATATTTGAAGAATGTAATTATGCTGTGTCCTCAGAATTAAACTCATGGGACAGAAACTTTAGGGAGGTAGGTTTCAATTCATCAGAAAGTTCTTTATTACTGAGAGTTGTGTAGATAAAAGAATTGATGACCATTGGAGTTCATGAGTCCCCCATCCCTGGCAGTATTCAAGCAGAGGCTGTAGGATGACGATTCCTGTCATCAGGAGCTATGCCCTTCCTTCCTATTGTCCCTACCTGTGTGCCCTGAGTCCCATTTCTTATCCAGCTGACACTCCACATGATTCTCGTTTTAGTATTAGTTGACATTTCAGTGGTTTAAGGAGCAACATTTCTCTGTGGGCATTTATGGATCACAAGAAATGTAAGTGTTAAGCAGTAGAGGAATGGTTAGATTAAATCATGGTATTTTCAAGCTATGGAACCACATACAAGTATTAGAGAGAATGAAGGCAGATTTGAAAGATGTCCGTCACATTGAATAAAAGCAAGTTGCTGAATGACATGTATATTATGATCCCATGTCCCATTTACATTAAAAAAAATTAAAATGCTCTTCCTCTCTCTCTCTAGTTCTGGACTGATAGTTACCAAAATTTAGCTAGTGGTCACAGTGACCTTGACCCTCTCAACAGTCATCCAGATTATTGGGGAGGGCCAAGGAAACTTTAAAATTTTTACATCTCTCTCTTTTTTTAAACATAGTATTTTGGCAGGTAAAAACCTTAAAAAGAAAGAGCTTCAAGACGCAAAGCAGTGAAACAGTTGTGCGAAATAACAGTGTGGTGTGGTGGTTGCTTTCGGGCTATCCTGGTCATGGAGCCCATAGGGTTGCGGAGAAAGGTGTCAGGAGAAGAAGATGGAGTTGTTACACACTTGGAGTCCCAAGGATCTTGGCAAATGGGACTATGCTTGACAGGAATGAGGAAACTGAAAATAGAGGCTGACTAACAAGGTGAAACAATGTGACTTCTGCTTGGGCTATGTTAAGATGAGAGCAGGATTTCAAAAATGAAATATCCTGAAGGGAAAGTGAGCTGTGATCGATCAGAGCTGGGGGAAGATGGAGGTTTGGAGATCACCGGCATCTGAGGGCAGGTGAAGCCAGGAAAAGGCGTAAACTTGGGGGTAAGGGGCGAACTGAGACCATGGAGACTCACCCTGGCCAACGCTCCTGCTGAGCATGTGTGGAGGAGCCAGGAGGGGCATGTTAGAAAAGGTAATTTAGACTAGTAGCTTGGAAATGGGTGAGGATAGGAGGGGTGTTGCAGGGGCCTCAGGTAGAAGGAAATGGACATATGTGTAGACCAGTCATGACAGCAATCTGGTGACTTTGGAAGAAAGACAGGAAATAATGGCAGGAAGGATCAAGGGGAGTTTGGAGATTGTTTTTTAAGATGGAGTTGTCCGCGTTTGAAGACAGCAGTGAAGTTGAAACCTGGGGAAAAGAAACTGACGGACGTGGTGGCGCCCAGTGGATTAAATGCGAGGACACCAGGTCAGCTGAGGACACTGACAGAAGGCCTCTTCTCCACCCAGGACGGGGATGGGGATGGGTTTGACTTACTTCAAGGTGGAGACAGGAAGAAGGTGGGGTGCTCCTGCTGAATAGCCTTGGCTTTGGTCTTTTGGTGAAAAGATGAAAACTAATTTACCAGGGGCGCCTGGGTGGCTCATTTGGTTAAGCATCTGATTCTTGATTTTGGCTCAGGTCATGATCTCAGAATTCTGGGACGAAGCCCTGCGTCAGGCTCTGCACTCAGCAGGGAGTCTGCTTGAGGATTCTCTCCCTCTCCTTCTGCCCTTCACGCTCTCTCTCTTTCTCCCTAAAATAAATACATCTTAAAAAAAAAAAACCCTCCTAATTTATCAGTATTTATTGTGCAGAAAGAGTGAAGTGGACGGGAGCCATCAAAAGGGTGGAATGGGGCTCAAAGTGTCCAAAAGATGTAAGGCATCTTAAGGGCCTAAGGCATTCTAAGGCAGTTCAAAGTATCTGGTTTACAGCACTCATTCCCAAACAGTGGTCACCATCGGAATCACCTGAGTGGCTTTTTAAACACAGGGATGCCTGGGACCCATCCTGAACTTTCTGAGTCCAAATTTAGAAGTCCCAGTCTAAGACTCTTAGGAATTTAAAGAATCAATGTACCCTTCAGGAGCTGCCTGGGATACGCCGGGGGCCTTTTAACAGAAAACATGACTTTCCAGAGTGTGAATACTCTGAGTATTGTGTGAAGGTTTGCTTGTCTGAGCATTGACCCCTTGAGGGACTTGCTCTAAATTTTTGCTCACTTGGGAATTTCAAGTCTCCCATGGTGATCAGGCAACTTGCTATTTCTCAGGCTGAGGCAGCCTCTCTGTATGTGCAAATTATGTGTTTGTTCACTGTTCTTAGCCTACCATGTCTCATTCCTCCATGACTCCAAAGCATCCCTGACTACCCCTCAGTCCTTTTTCTCTGGGTGCTCTTCCAGTTCACAGAGTTGCCTCTTACTCATGCTTCCTGTGGTGTTCCCATTTTACTTTTAAACTTAGGGAGAAAACCAGTGTTCTCTTAAATTTCTTCCTTTCTTGACCTAATGGAAATGATTCTTTTTCTACTTATTCCTTCGTATGAATTCATCCAGGAGTCTCACCCTTAGTGATGTGACTCTTTTCTTTCTTCTCCGCTTTGTTGGAGATAGAGAGTGGTGAATCTCTTCTGGTTTTGTAAATTATCTTAAATTTGTAAAAATGAGAATTTGGAACTATTTTCATAAGGGAAGTGGGAAGAAGAAAGGGTCCTCTGGGGGACCACAGCAGAGACTTGCCCTGGAGAACATTCCCCACTAAATGTGTGTGGAAGTGCCATTTAGATACTTGTGCTAAATATGTTACATATATTTTGTTATGGAATTTTCCAGATTATCCTAACAATAATCGTATTCCCTTCCTCATTTGGCAGACAAGATCCAGGCTCACTGAGATTAGATTACTTGCCCATGGACGCCCAGTGAGCTAGTAGCAGAACTAGTTGTCTCATACCGATGATGTCCATGTGCTTTCCAATATGGCATGCTTACCACTTTGTGTCTTCAGAGTTAATAAGATGTGCCCATGGTAAGAAGGATGGACCTTTGAATGAAATGGTTCTTGCAAATGCAGTTGTGGGTTTTTAAACATTCCAGACAGCTTAGGAATCCTCTTATGTCTTTGGGAAGACTTTATGTTAATATCTGAAATGAGCAAATTGTGATGGTCAAAGATGTTTCAGAGGAATAAACAGGCTATTTTTATCCCAAAGATGTTTAAGTTTGAAGTAAATGTTTCCAAACAACCTGGTAACTAGTTTTATGACCATGTTTACAGGCTGCAGGTTTTGCTTAAAGCTGAATGGCTTCTCCTTTGCTTTCCACATGTCAGAGTGTGGAACTTGTTCAGTTAACTAGAAATTAATCATCGGGAATAACTCAAGGCTCTGTGGTTTTTCTTCTGAATTTCTGGTTAGTTTTATTTACTTTCATAAGTAGATGGCTTTTTTCTCATGTGGTTTTCTTAAGTTCCAGACCCAGTTAGAGTTTAAACCCCTTTACATTGTCTGAGATCTATCTTTGATAGAATATTCCTGTTTGTGCTACTTCTTCGAGGACTACCCCAGGACACTGCCTCAAAGCCATGGCAGTTCAGCCTGGCATCTTCGACTCCAGATTCAGACCAGCAGCCAGCCAGAGAAGAGTTTGTGCAGTAAACTTGCTTCAGACAGCAAGTTCTTATCCATTTCCTTCCTTCCTTCCTTCCTTCCTTCCTTCCTTCCTTCCTTCCCTCCCTCCCTCCCTCCCTCCCTCCCTCCCTCCCTCTATCCATCCAATCTTCCTTATAGCCTGTCTTTCTGCTTCTCATTCCCTCACCCTGGGTTTTAGGAAGGGTGATGAAAGTCAGGGCACATAGGTTTTTAACTGTTTAGGACTGGAGAGTAAGGACAGTGGGAATGGTATACCAGAATGACCATTGAAGATGGACTACCTGCTGGTGCAGCCACTGTGGAGAACAACATGGAGGGTCCTCAAAAAACTAAAAATAGAACTACTCTATGATCTAGCAATCCCTCTTCTGAGTATATACACAGAGGAAATGAAATCACTATTTTGAAGTGTTATCTTCATGCCCCATATTCATTACAGCATTATTCATAATAGCCAAGATATGAAAACAACCTAAGTGTCCATCAATGGATGAATGGATATAGAAAATGTGATATCTCTCTCTATATCTATCTATCTATCTATCTATCTATCTATCTATCTATCTATCTATATAGTAAAATATTATTCATCCAAAAAAAGGGAAGGAAATCCTGCCATTTGTGACAGCGTGGATGAACCTTGAGGATACTGTGCTAGGTGAGATGAGTCAGACAGAGACAAGTACTGTATAACTGTTTCACTTATGTGTAAACCTAGAAAAACTAGATCTAGTCTATAATCATATTGAAAATCTATAGGTTCTTGTTCCAGAGGCAGAGAAGGGTGGGGTGAAGAGGGAATGAATGAATGGAATCCTGGCAGGTGCTGAAGCTTTCAGCAAATTCCAGCCCTCTTACCCCCCATTTCCTTCCTCCTAATAATTTATTGATGTGAGGCAGTAGATAAAGGCAGGGAGTCAGACACAGCTGGTATTAATTGCCTGGTAGGCCTTGGGCAAGTTACTAACCCGCGTGTGTTAGGCACTGTCCTAGGTGCTGGGTTTACAAAGATGAGTTCCTTGCCTATAGGGGACTCAAGCTTAGCTAGAATATAGGCACACAAATAATTGCAATTACATGTGGCAATTAAAATATTAGGTGCATACAGGTGGTGCAGAGTTAGCATAGAGGTAGATACCCAGCCCATCGTATGTGTCCAGGGCTGGGAGTAGGAGGGTGGAGTGAGGAGGGAGAGAGGCAGAGAGTTGGGGGTCAGGTGATGGTCGGGGTGGGAGTGTACCTCTAGGGCTTGGGAAAAACATGGCTGGATTGTTCTAAGCAGTTCATTTAGTAGAGGATGGTTTGAGTAGGTACAGGTACAGATGAATTGCTCACCACAAAATTTGGGGGAGTTTTTTGTTTTTGTTTTTTGGTGGAGGGGATTTAGCTTTGTGATGGGAAGTGTCCTCCTGGTCCTGCCCAAAGGGAAGTACTAGAGGAAAGTGGGTGCCACCACTTGGCCACACATGTCCATATGCTCTTGCAAGGCAGCTGCCCCTGTGTGGAGAACCAGATCCTCTCCACATGCTTAGGGTGGAGAGGTAAATTGGTAGAGCCACTTTGAAGGACAGCTTTTGGCACAATCTATGAAAATTTAAAAATGCACATGATTGTCACAGCAGTTGCACTTCTCAGTATTTATTCCCAAACGTGCACAAGCAGGCCTGGGTGAGGATGCTCACTGGAGCAAGCAATAATGAGAAAATGCAAGCACCTGCTACGTATCCATCAATAAGGGAATTGCTAAATAAACCATGTTCATTGCATACCATGAAATATTATGCAGCAGGTTAAAAAAAAAGACAGTTGCTCTATATGGACTAACATAGTTCTCCATGACATAGTTTTGAATGGAAAGAAAGCAGGTTGGAGAATGATTAACTACAACCTGGTAGCCACTTATGAAAAATAAAACAGAAGCCTGTATCCATTTAATGTAAGGAAAGGGTCTGGGGAGACAAACACTTCAAACTGAAACCTCCTCTGGGAGGATGGGAAAGACTGGAGTTGGGTGGTTAGAGGAAATCAAAGGGGGCTTATCCGTAAAGTTAACACATTTTCAAACAAGGAAAAATTACCGACGTATTACATGCAAAACTCAACTTTAAAAAAAGCACTCCTCAGGCTATTTTTGGTGCAGTAGATAAACTGTTTCCCAAACCTGCCTGAAGATAGGAATGGCCTGGAATGCTTGTCAAAAAACCCCCGGATTCCCAGCCCCAAGAATCTGTATGTTTAATAAGCAACCCAGGGGATCCCTACCCCCAAAGTTGGGAAACTAAGCTAGAGCCAGCCCCAGATATTACTCTGGAATTTCACTTTTCCTGGATATTTCTCAGCCTTGTTTGTTAAAGTGAAGCAAAAGTCACTGCTAAATGATGCTCGCTCTTGCTTTCTTCCCTGGGGATCACGTGGAGTAAGAGAAGATCCAACATGCCTTGGTCCATCTCCAGAATCTAAAATGTGGAGGTAATGGTACGGTCTGTGCAATGTTGAGAGCTGGTCCAAATTTAGGGAGTCTTGTAGACACACACGGGCTAGTGATCCATCTAGGGACTGAGTTAGCCCTCAGCCTTGGCTAAGTGACTTAGGGTCCTGCTTTCCAAGGGTGGCTGCTCATCCCTTGTCTACCTTCCTGCCAGTGTGGGCTTCCAACTATGCCAACTGCCATCAACTATTCTCTGTCTCTCTTTCTTGTGAATGGCATCTCTGTAGACAGTGTCCCATCCTCCGCCTGTCCCCCCATCCACCCATCTGCAAGATGACCAGGGATGCTGTGATCATCAGACCTGGCTTTGCCGGCCAGCCTGGACTTCCCCATCAGCACCAGCATCTGTACAGATCCCCGGAATGCTTCCCTGATGTTAGGTGGGGCCTCTTCCTGCCCATTTGGCTGTGAGTTCCTGGCCAGGGACCGCCCCCCCCCCCCGGGTTCCTAAGATACATTTCAATTTTAGGGGAAGTGATGTCAAAGATTTTGGAGCTGGGTGGCAGGCCTTTCGGGGAGTGCCTTGCTGGCAGCAGTAACTCCGTGGTTGCAGCTCTTCAGGGTCTTGTCCTTAGCTTTGCTAATTAGTCTAGAGTCTTGATTTTTATTTGGGAACTTACACTTGATGGGCTCAGGGATGGACACTAACCAAACAGAATACCTTTTTATCCATTCGCCGTGACTAATACAACTGATATACAGGATGGGAATACTGATGTTGGGCAGTCATTCCATTTATATCCCCTATAGGACACTTTCCCTGCAAATTCAAAGTATAATAATCATAAGTAAAGGGAGTCAGCTGCGTGGGCGTCGTGGTCATGGTGACTGAGCTATGTTGATCAGATGGAGCCAGGTGCATCATATGGCTGTGGCTGGGTCAGCTGGTTATGGTACCTTTCACCCATAGGGTGCTCACGTACTCAACTTGTTTTTCTTTTGTTTTTTAATAGAATCCTTGCAGACCTCCCGTTTCTGTAAATACATTATCTTTTCCAGGTAGATCATAGTACCGTGGATTAGATTATGGTTTGTTTTAGTTATATTCCAGCCTCAAGGACAGGGCAGCCTGCCAGCTACCTTGAGTGAGAGAGTAACAAAGGGGAACAGAGGCCAGGGAGTTCTCCGTGGCTGTAGTCCTAGCTTTACCTCTCTGGACAGGAGCGAGGGATAAGGCCAGGGGACTTGCAGTATCTGAAGAGCGCTATGTATGTCAGCTTGTTTTGATAAATGTAATACCAGCCCTTTCCATTTTGTTTTCCAAATTTTTCTCCATCAGTGATGACTTCTCCATTATGTTCCAAAGTTATAATAACTGTTGGGGTGTGAGGGTTTCCATTTTCACCCCTGCCTGGGTGAATGGAATCAATTGAGGAATATCCACAGGTCTCAGCTGGGATGCTGGGTATCAGCTTGGATACTGGGAAGGCTAATATGGAGATATTATTATGGCCCTGGGCCAAGGGGGAACACCTGCAAATCTGGGTTGAATGGATTTATCCTAGTGGTGGGTGGGGCGGCTGCCTGGCGGGGCGCCCCGGTGGCGGGAAGAGGGTGGGGGAGACTGAGCAGCCTTTGGAGAGGCATCTCAGGAGAGAGTCTGGATTCTCAAGGTACTGCTCCCTCCTCTAAGGAAGGAAAGCCCCCACTAATGTCAGCCATACCCTCCCTTGGACAGGCTGAGTGAGGGGAGGCGGGAAAGGAGAGGGTTCAGCTCAGTGTTCTAGAAAGGAGAAGGCTTTGATTATATGTGGGCCCAGGAGGAAAGGTTATCGGCTTGTAAAGGTTTGAGTAACCTTTGGCTTGAGTAAATACTCAAATTCTCATAGCAGCTCTGGAAGTAGGCTGATACTCCCCATTTTATGACTAAGGAATTTGGGTCATTTGTTCACGGTGCCCAGGTCTATGTGGGAGAGCAGGGACTTAAACCCAGATCCCCCGATGCCAAAGCCCAAGCCATGGTATCACGCCAGGTTCCCCGTGAGATGTGTGTGCTACTCTCCCTTCCTTAAATTCGCTGTGGGTGTAAAATCATCTCTCTGTAATCTGAGGCGCGGGATGGTACATATGTGTACCTGTGCCCTTTAATCGTGCTCTACACGCACAGCGTCCTCTTGGTGTGACTCCTCCTTCAACATCTGGTTTCCGGGCAGAGGTGAGCGCTTTCTGATGCTCACGGGGCTCGGGTCTCTTGCGTGTGGGGATCAGCTATACCTCGTGCCTGAGTGGTCTGTGGTGCTTGCTTCACGCCTTTCTCTAGAAGGTGGGTACCAGAGCACCTGCTGTTTTTGTGCAAGTAGTAGCAGGTAGCCCAGTGCCTGAGCCCACCCAAGCTCTCAGGGTGACTTATTTAATCGAATAGATGTCTTCATCCACTTTCGCATCCGAAAAGAGGACGCGAGGGAGAGAGAAGGCCAGAGGGAGAAAACAGAATAAAGTGGGAGCAGGAAGAAGGAGAGGACGGAGGGGATGATACTAAGGGAGTGAAAGAAAATGAATTTTAAAGAGGGGAAGAGGACAGGAGAGGTCCTACAGTGGGCATTTGACTTGGGCCAGGGTGTTGTGCCTCCTCCTCTCCCTGAGACAGTCCTGCCCCTTTTGGGGGGCTCTGGCCACCTTTGTCTCTGACGGTCCTTGGCGGGGGGGCACACAGCAATGGCCAGTGTGGTCTCTTTTGTTGTGTCCTATTCATAATTCATCAGTGGTGGCCACCAAGATGGGAAATGCCCTCAACAGGCAGGTATTTTGGTGGCTGACAAGTAGGCAAGGTTCAATCCCCTGGTTTCTGTTTTTTAGCATGCTGTTAGCACTGCCTAAAGCTGACTGGTCCAAGGTCATCATTTGCTACTTTATTCTATTTTAATTATATGTCTCATGAAACTCAGTTTCGGCTACATTGCACACTGGTTTCTGGTCATTTCCCTTTAGTTCCTGAATTTCAAGTTCTAGATGTTTTGTTGTTTTTGGTGCACCCATAAGTGGGATTGTTTTCTTAATTTTACTTTCTGCTGCTTCATTATTAGTGCATAGGAATGCAGCAAATTTCCATACATTGATTTTGTATCCTGCGATTTTACTGAGTTCATTGATCAGTTCTAGGCATTTTGTAGTGGAGTCTTTAAGGTTTTCTGTCTGTGGTTCATGACATCTGTAAAGAGTGAAGTTTTACTTCTTCCTTACCAATTTGGATGCCTTTATCTCTTTTTGTTGTCTGATGGTGTTGCAAGGACTTCCAGTACTGTGTTGAATAAAAGAATAGGGGCACCTGAGTGGTGCAGTAGGTTGAGCATCCTACTCTTGGTTTCGGCTCAGGTCATGATCTGGTTATGGGATTGAGCCCCACATCAGGCTCCTCGCTCAGTTCAGTCTGCTTCAGATTCCTTCTCCCTCTTCTTCTGCCCCTCCCTGTTCATACGTGCTCTCTCTTTCTCTCTCTCTAAAATGAATAAATAAAATCTTAAAAAAAAGTGGTGAGAGTTGACATCCTTGGCTTGCTCCTGACCTTAGGGGAAAAGCTCTCAGTTTTTCCCCATGGAGGATGATGTTTTCTGTGGGTTTTTCATATAAGGCCTTTATTATGTTCAGATATGTTCCCTCTAAACCTACTTTGTTGACAGTTTTTATCATGAATGGATGTTATGCATTGTCACATGCTCTTTCTGCATCTATTGAAATGAGCATATGGTTTTTATCCTTTCTCTTATTGATGTGACATATCATGTTGATTGTTCTGCAAATATTGAAGAACCCTCACATCCCAGGAATAAATCCCACTTGATTCTGGTGAATGATTTTTTTAATGTACTACTGGATTCTGTTTGCTAATATTTTGTTGAAGATTTTTGCATCTATATTCATGAGAGATATTGGCCTTTAGTTCTCTTTTTTGGTAGGGTCTTCATCTGGTTTTGGTATTAGGGTAATGCTGGCCTCACAGAATAAATTTGGATATTTTCCTTCCTCTTTTATTTTTTGGAATAGTTTGAGAAGAATAGGTATTAGCTCTTCTTTAAATGTTTGGTAGAGGGGCGCCTGGGTGGCTCAGACGTTAAGCATCTGCCTTTGGCTCGGGTCATGATCCCGGAGTCCTGGGATTGAGCCCCGCATGGGGCTCCCAGCTCCGCGGGAAGCCTGCTTCTCCCTCTCCCACTCCCCCTGCTTGTGTTCCCTCTCTTGCTGTATCTATCTCTGTCAAATGAATAAATAAAATCTTTTAAAAAAAATAAATAGATGTTTGGTAGAATTTGCCTGTGAAGCCATCTGGTCCTGGATTTTAGTTTCCTGGGAGTTTTTTGATTACTGATTCAGTTTCATTGCTGGTGATTGGTCTGTTCAAGTTTTCTCTTTCTTCCTACTTTAGAATTATATGTTTCTAGGAATTTATTCATCTCTTCTAAGTTGTCCAGTTGGTTGGCATGTAAGTTTTCATAATATTTTGTTACAATTGTTTGTATTTCTGTGGTGTTGGCTGTTATTTTTTCCCTTTCATTAGTGATTTTGTTTATTTGGGTCCCCCTTCTCTCTTTCTCTCTCTCTTTTCATGAGTCTAGCTAGAGATTTATCAATTTTGTTGATCTATTCAAACAACCAGCTCCTGGTTTTATTGATTTTTTTTTTTCAGTTTCTATATCATTTATTTCTGCTCTAATCTTTATTTTTTCCTTACTTTTGCTGAGTTTGGGTTTTGTTTGTTTTTCTTTTTCTAGCTCCTTTAGGTGTAAGGTTAGGTTGTTTTATTGAGATTTTTCTTGCTTCTTGAGGTAAGCTGTATTGCTATAAACTTCCCTCTTAGAATCACTTTTGCTGCATCCCAAAGATTTTGGACCATTATGTTTTTTTGTTTTGTTTCTTTTTGTTTTTTAAAGATATTATTTATTTATTTGAGAGAGAGAGAGCACAAGCAGGGAGAGAGGCAGAGGGAGAGGGAGAAGCAGACTCCCTGCTGAGTAGGGAGCCCGATGTGGGGCTCAATCCCAGTACTCAAGGATCATGACCTGAGTCGAAGGCAGATGCTTAATTGAGCCACCCAGGTGCCCCTGGATTGTGTTTGGATTTTCATTTGTATCCATGTAATTTTTATTTCTTCTCTGATTTCTTGGTTGATTGACCCATTCATTGTTTAGTAGCATGTTATTTCACCTCCGTGTATTTGTGCTCTTTCCAGATGTTTTTCTTATGGTTGATTTCTAGTTACATAGCATTGTGGTCAGAAAAGATGCATAGGAATGAACCAAAGAGATGAAAGACTTCTACTCTGAAAACTATAAAACACTAATGAAAGAAATTCAAGACAATGCAAAGAAATGGAAAGATATTCCATGCTCATGGGTTATAAGAACAAATATTGTTAAAATGTCTATACTACCCAAAGCAATCTACACATTTAATGCAATCCCTATGAAAATACCAACAGCATTCTTCACAGAACTAGAACAAATATTCCTAAAATTTGTATGGAACTACAAAAGATCTTGAATAGCCAAAGCAAGTTTGAAAAAGAAAAACACAACTGGAGGTATCACAGTTCCAGGTTTTGAGTTATATTACAAAGTGGCAGTAATTAAAACAGTATGGTATTGTCATAAAAATGGACACATAGATTAATGGAATAGAAGAAAACCCAGAAAATCAATCCACAGTTATATGGACAATTAATCTTTGACAAAATAGTAATGAATATCCAATAGGAAAAAGTCTCTTCAACAAATGTGTTGGGAAAACTGGACAGCCACATGCAAAAGAATGAAACTGGACCATTTTCTTATGCATTACACAAAAATAAATTCAAAACAGATTTAAGACCTAAATGGAAGACCTGAAACCATAAAAATCCTTGAAGAGAGCACAGGCGGTAATATCTCTGACATAGGCCGTAGCAGTATATTTCTAGATATGTCTCCTGAGGCAAGGGAAATAACAGCAAAAATAACCTATTGGGACTACATCAAAATAAAAAGTTTGTGCCCAGTGAAGGAAACAGTCAACAAAACTAAAAGACAACCTACAGAATGGCAGAAGAATTTACAAATAACGTATCTGATAAAGGGTTAGCATCCAGACTATATAAAGAACTGATATAACTCAACACCTAAAACCCAAATAATCCAATTAAAAGATGGGCAAAAGACATGAACATTTATCCAAAGAAATCATGCAGATGGCCTATAGACACATGAAAAGATGCTCAACATCATTCACCATCACGGAATGCAAATCAAAACTACAATGAGATCTCTCTTCACACCAGTCAGAATGGCTCAAATCAAAACCACAATAAACAATAAGCATTGGCAAGGATGTGGAGAAAAAGGAACCCTCATGCACTGTTGGTGGGAATGCAGATTGGTACAGTCACTATGGAAAACAGTATTGGAGTTCCTCTAAAATTAAAAATAGAACTACCAGTAACCATACTACTAGGTATTTACCCCCAAAATATAAAAACACTAATTCAAAGGGATATATTTATTGCAGCATTATTTACAATAGCCAAGCTATGGAAGCAGCCCAAGTGTCCATCGACTGATGAATGGATAAAGATGTGGCATATATATACACAGTGGAATATTACTCAGCCATAAAAAAGAATGAACTCTTGCCATTTGCAATAACATGGATGGAACTAGAGAGTATTATGCTAAGCAAACTAAATCAGCCAGAGAAAGACAAATACTGTATTATTTCACTCATATGTGGAATTTCAGAAACAAAACAAGTGAACAATGGGGGAAAAAAAGACAAACCAAGAAACAGACTCTTAACTATAGAGAACAAACTGATGGTTACCAGAGGGGAGGTGGGTGATGGGATGGCTGAAATAGGTGATGGGGATTAAAGAGAACACTTATCATGATGAAAAACAATCACCACCACCACCACAACAAAACAAAAACAGGAACAAAACACAAACACAAAACAAAACAAAAAACCCTCACTTGCAAACCACCCAGGAGTTCAGGACTTTTGAGCCTTAGCTCCCCATTCTCCTGGGTGGTGCCACACCAATAAATAAATAAATAATTGCCTTTCTTCACTGCCAAAAAAAAAAAAAAGTTCTAATTAAGCCTTTTGGTGCCTCTAATTTGAAAACATTTTACAAGTTTACATAAGGTATGGCATTTATTAAATGAAGTTTTCATTTTATTCATTTGTCCATGGATACACTGTATGTTTTTAAATTTTAAAAAAGTAACAAATCATTGGTATTTGTTAAGTGGTAGAAGAGAGAGTGGGTGCCATATTTAAAAGCCAGAAAATCTATTTAAAGGCCAGAAATTCACATAATGTTTAGGGCAGCTCACAGTGGAATTTTGTTGGCAGATTCACCAAGTGCAGACAACTCTGGACTTTAGTTAACCAAAAAATCAGAGCAGCTGATTCTGTGAGGGTGGGAGGGTAGGGTATAGATAGTTCATGGCCAGTGGTGTTTATTGGAACAGGAAGAGGTTAGTGAGTGCCCCAGAGAGTCTGCACTGGGGCGTCTCAGAGAGATGATAGGAGTGAGCAAAGATGGAAAATTGCAGGGCTGTGTGGGGAATAATGGACAGGAGATCCAGAGATAGCAAGTGTGGTTGGACGTGATTGGGAGAGGAACAGGGGAAAACTGAAGCAGGTTGGAAGACGTCAGCTACCTCAGAGGTTTGTTGAAAGAGCCCAAGGAGTATCTGCTTTCTGGGTCAACCAGATGAGGCTCCTGTCCTCAAGGAGGACACAGTCTACTAGTGGAGATGACCTGTCCACAGATACTTGAGGTACAAGACATGACGTGATGGGTGCAGTTGGCCCAAAGGAGCCAATCGCAATCGTTACCAGAGGGAGGGGGAGATTCAGTGTTTGCCTCTCCCCAATTCTTTGAGGGAAAGAATTGTTTTGTTTTTTTAACAAAACATGGTGAGCAGGGCTTGAACTCAAGACCCTGAGATTAAGACCTGAGCTGAGATCAAGAGTCAGATGCTTAACTGACTGAGCCACCCATATGCCCTTGGTTTTTTTTTTTTTAGTCCAACTCTTGGCAAGATCCTGTTACCAATTAGACATCCAGAGTATGTTTGGTGGGCTGAACTTGAAGGAAGAGTGACTGATGGGATAGCCTTGCTCCACCCATTATGTTGGTGGCAGTGCAGTGTATTTATTTCCCACGCTGTCTGTGTGGTTACCAGTGACCATGTGAAGTGAATCAGTTAATCGTTAGCTGGCAGATGACAGTCGGCCTGCTGCCTTCGGCTAGTAGTAGATAGCCATAGCAAGCTCAGTGTTTGCTCTGGAGGGAAATGGTCTCATTTGGGGATGGCCTAGAAGTGTATTCATTGAATAAGCAAGTTGTGACTGTGTGCGCATTATGTACAAATTTTAGGAACTTTGCTGTTTCATTATGTGCAGGTACCCTTCAGCCTCCTCTTCCCCATAGAATTTATATCCCTGGGAACTAGTAGCAACAGGCAGTAACTTCTGCCTTATACTGCGGAATGGTCCAATTCACATGCAAAACAGAAACAAAAAACCCACAATAGGAGAAAGGAAGTTGCATCTTGGCTTAGTGGGGTTGTGAAGTGAGTAGATTTCTTTTTTAGAGTTTATACCATTGCAAAAGCTGAATTATATACTCTGTAGGACTAAGGGGTTACACATAAAACCCATAGGATGTTTCCCTCCATATTGAGATAGACTACCTTTAATGCTCAACTGTGAGCTCAAAGGACATGAGTCTTGTGAGTGACACTCGGTGCCAGCTAATCTGCCCAGTTGTCATTCCTTCTGCCATCAGGGACTTAGAGAATCTGGTGTCAGAGGAAAGGGAAGGAGGAAGTGAGGTGGTGGGGGTGGCGGCCAGCAGGCTGGCTGCGCTTTGGCGGGAATAAAACAGAAGTGAGAAAATAAAGTGTTAGCGATAGCAAACATTTTAGGATAATTAAAAATATATGCCAAGTTTCGTGAAAAATCTTTGTGCTTCACTTTATTGCCCATATATATCTGTATAGCTTGGTGGACTTTTTTTTTTTTTTAAATAGACATATTTGTTATTATAGCATCCCCAAGGCAGGTCTGAACCTTCTGTTTGCTGCTTAAAATAATGAAGCAGGAGAGAATATTTAAATTCCTGAAGGTCAAAGGCCTGTGCACTGGCAAAAGGAGACTTTTCATTGTCGAAACACTAACAGTTAGGGTCTTTATTAGTGTTTTCCTCTGGATAATGACTGTGGGCAAGTAATTCTTCATGGTAGGTTAGACTGTTAAAACAGTTTTAGTGTTTCTCATATGTATGAAATAGCTTGGTAAACTGTCCAGTTCATTCCATCTTTAACATTAATAATTGTGAGGCCAGACTGCCTTACTGTCTTTGAAATGGTGTAAAAAACTGATAGTAAATGCTCTCAGCTCCTTTGGGTCTTATTTTCTGACTGTTTAAGCCCTCACTTTTACAAAAATTAGCTATTTCTGAAGTAAAAGTAATTTATGATAATGATAATAGTGAGTCCTTAGATTTGCCAGCACTATTCTAAATATTAATGTTTTACATAATTTAGTTCACTAAGACCTCAGAACCGCCCTAAGTGGAAGGGCTTATGTCTATGATGTAGATAAAAACATTAATAAGCAGTGGGTGGATACAAAATTTGGATCTGAACAGACCCCAGGCTGTGCTTCCAACTATCCAATTACAACACTACACCATATTAATCCTAAAATAAGCAAAACCAAAAATGCACCCCCTCACACTCAAGCTCCAAAATTACCTCTTGCAACAACCCTTATGATGCTATTTGGCTTCTTGATATGTGTTGCAATTATATGTATGTTTTTCAACAGGTAATATTTTTTTTCTTGAATTTCTCTTGAAGGGGAACACAAAAATTTCACCTAAGAGCTTAAGCTTAAAATTCTCCACTTAAGAGAAAGCAGTGACTGTGTTGAAGATAGTTTCTTACCTTAGGCCTTTCTTGCTATATTATTTTATTAACTAAAGAAAAATTTATTGTGGGCTCTTAAAGGGGACCTACCTGTTAGGGGAGGGAATGGTGTTTCGATGCTTCTGTCTGTTTCCCCTACTTGCCCTCAGAAGTCTTCGTTTTGCATTTCAGAACTTCACAGGCCGTGGCTTTGCTGGAACTTTCTTTCTTGACTGTCTTAGTAAATAATATACCCAGCTTGAATTAATTTGCCTCTCACGGATGTTAGCGCCTCTGTTCTGCCGTATGCCCGTCGTGTCAGACACGAAAATGGGAATTAAAGGAATTTTGAAAATAGTAACATTTGCTTTGAGAATTCCTCTCCGTAATTGGTTACTTGATACTATTTTTAGTCCATGTGGGTCCCGTGAGTGGAACTGTGTGCAGGTCCTCTTGATTTCCTCAAGCTACTCACAAGAAGCGGCTCTTGCTTCTTGAGCCCCGATTCACCCCGCCGGCTTGCACTTGGCAGTGTGATGGTGCTTGACTCTGGCAAGGGCCCCCTGGAGCTTCTGTAGATTGGTGGTCTGGGTACCTGGGCACCTGATACTACTTTTTTCCCCCACCTTTCCCTCTGATGTCTTAGTTTTTCTCTAGGGACACCCAGCAGCTTTGCACTGTATCATGAAGCTCACTTTGTATCTGAGATATGAGCAATGCAACCCCACCACCTGGAAGAGGCGTTGCACCGATGTCCAGGCACGTTGCACCTATGTATCCATATTTCTTGCATCATGGTGGATCTGGAGTGCACCACAAGAATTGCAATTAGTGATTGCAGCACAGATTTGTTTAGTTAGTGTGCTACCGTTTTGTAAGGTTCCTTCAAACCCTGTAGTTTATGTAAAACAAACATTTGCAGAAGACCTGACAGTTATTATTAGTCCTGCTTTTCACTGAAGTTCATAGAGGCTCCAGTACATCGCCCCCTGAAGGTTACTGGGGCCAGCCAGGCAGCCTCTGGAGCTTGGCCCATGGGATGAGGAAGGCAGCAGCTTCACCTCCGCCTGGTCCACGCTGTGTTTGCTCAAGACTGACCGTGGGGCATTGAGAAGAGGTGGGAGGAATGGAGAGAACACAAGGTTAGAGCTGTCTTTGCTTTTCAGCTCTAGAGGAAAAAAGAAATCAAGCAGTCTTCCCATCATTTAAGCCTGAGTATAATTTGGCCTTTACCCAAATAGCATGTGACCTACAGATGGGGTCATTCTTTGGAGCCACCAGTTGTGGGGGCTACTGAGTGAGGCCTGTTACAGCTATCTGTGTACTCCCATCCCCCTTCCTCCCAGGTTTTATTTCAGTTTTCTAATTTACGTCTTCTTTGCTTCTTTACCATTAGATTTGGATGGTGTTAATTACATCCAAATCGTTATACATTCATTCATTCTACACAGTTTAAATACTTATGTGCCAGGCACTGTAATAGGTGCAGGGATCCAAAGAGAAACAACCCAGTAGGGACGCCTGGGTGGCTCAGGCGGTTGGGCGTCTGCCTTCGGCTCAGGTCACGATCCCAGGGTCCTGGGATCGAGTCCCGCATCCGGCTCCCTGCTCAGTGAGGAGCCTGCCTCTCCCCCTGCTTGTGCTTTCTCTCTCTCTCCCTAATAAATAAATAAAATCTTTAAAAAAAAAAAAAAGAAGCCAATAGGTTTCTGTCCACAAGACCCTCACATTCTATTGGAAAAACAATTGGATTTTGTCAAGAATCTTAATTGTTTGGGCTCTCAGTTCTGATATCTGAGTTCTGTAGTGGTGTGGTAAGAAGTGACTTTAACCATATCCTTTTGATCTTTTCCCTTCTTACTTATTTGCCCTTCCCCAACATTTTTGTCTTCATCATTTCTCTGTATTTTAAACCCAAGATTCCTAAATATTTACCAGCACTGCCTAGCTTAAACAGTTGTCCGATTTTTGGTCTGTCTGTTCCTAAGTCAAACAGAATTTTAAACTCTTTTGTGCCCTCCTATTTGTGAACAGCAAAATATATTGACTCTATTTCATATATTTTCCAAAATTTGACATTAATCATTTCTGATGACATATTTCCATTAAGTTGAGGTATTTTTTTTTTTTTTTTTTTTTTTAGAGAGAGAGAGCGTGAGAGAGCATGCACCTGCGCACCCCGGGGTGGGGTGGGGTGGGGGAGGGGCAGAGGGAGAAGGAGATGGAGAATCTTTTTTTTTTTTTTTAAAGATTTTATTTATTTATTTGAGACAAAGAATGAGAGACAGTGAGCATGAGAGGGAGGAGGGTCAGAGGGAGAAGCAGACTCCCCGCCGAGCAGGGAGCCCGACGCGGGACTCGATCGCGGGACTCCAGGATCATGACCTGAGCCGAAGGCAGTCGCTTAACCAACTGAGCCACCCAGGCGCCCAGGAGATGGAGAATCTTAAGCGGACTCCACGCCTAGCACATCCTCACCCGTCGTGGGCTCCATCTCATGACCCTGAAATCGTGACCTGAGCTGAAATCAGAAGTTGGTTGCTTAACCAACTGAGCCACCCCAGTGCCCCAAGTCGTGGTATCTTTTAAAAACCTGTTTCAATCTATGAGTACTTTTTTGGAATTTTAAGATTTAAATTTTAGATTAACTTTCTGAAGTATTTTTCTTCTGTGGGAGCCAAGGTCTAGAAAATACCAGTTTCTATTACTCAGACCACAAAGTTCCAGTTTTGTGCGACATGGGATAAGAACGTGCCTTTTCTTCAGAGTCCCTCTGAGGAAGCTAAACCATGTTCATATATTTCTGCCTGTTTTGCCTTTTTCCATATATGTTTTTATGTATCTTTTCATGTTGAAATGTCTATTTAATACACTACTGATGACCTACACACACACACACACATATATCTATATGTATGTATATATCTAGGTTATATATGCATATGCATATTTTACACTTATGTGTTTATAGGACTTTGGTCGTTCTCCTTGGGCTTTTCTTGGAACAGAAACTTAGGCACACAGGGTACTTGCTAACTAAGATTTGGAAAGGCAAAAATGCTGACTTCACATTCTGTTTGGTATTAACAGCAAAAGTTGAGAAAGCAAGACAGTAGACCCTTCTTTGATTTCTTAGGTAGTGTAGCCATCCTTAGGAATCAGCTTTTCGTAGCAGTTGGTACCACAGCATATTTATTATCTTCTCTTTTGTTTTCCTTCTGTTAAAGAATGGAATAGAGTTTCCTGCTTGCAGTGAGGCTGCTGAGGTCAGATTAAGGGGCTTAACTTGTTTCCTTTTGTAGTTGGGGGTGAAGATTAGACGGGAGAGACCATCAGGTTTGCAGTGTTTTAATTACATCTAAACAGTTGCACATGAGATAATTGATTTGATTATTTACTTATTTATAGAGAGTGCACGCATGCTCTGGGCAGGGGGCTGGGCAGAGGGAGAGAGAGACTCTTAAGCAGGCTCCACACCCCAGCGCAGAGCCAGACCTGGCGGTCAGTCTCACAACCCTGAGATCATGACCTGAGCCGAAATCAAGGGTCGGATGCTTAACTGACTGAGCCACAAAGGTGCCCCGATTTGTTTGATAATTTAAAGAAGTGACACCTATAACTCAAAGGACAACACTTCTTGAAGTCCTCCATGGCTCCAAAATAGTCCATTCTTGCATCTCAAAATGCCTTCCAGTAAACATTTTCTGAATGCCTAGCAGAGGTCTGACACTATGTTCGTTACAGGATAAAGAGTAAGCATCATCGTCAGAGCCTTCTCTTACGTTTTCTCTGCCCTGCTTTTCATTATCTACCTTTTCTTATTCTCCTAACGTGCTGACCACTCACCCCGTTGCTCCTGAGCATACCATTCATTCGTTCTTTCATTCATTCATTGCACTATCGAGAACTTAATATATAGCAGGCACTGTGAGTACATTGATCAAAAGAATGGATGTGGCCTCTGCCTTCTTGAAGCTGTTGGTCCAGGTAATGAGATCATTAGAACAGAGCACAAGAAAGGATGTGATTGTGAAAGCTGAAGGTGTAGTGGGAGCAATAGGAGGGAAGGCTTCCTGGAGGAGGTGACCTCTAAGCTGAGATCAGAAGGACTGAGGAGGAGGAGAGATTAGTAGGTGGCTGTTGAAGTTGTCCAGGCGAAATGAATGGTAGGTAGATGTGCAGAGGGGAGCAAATGGATTTAAGAAAGATTTAGGAGGTAGAATTAATAGAGTGAGGAGACTGATTCTATTTGGGGGGCATGGAAGACAGAAGTACATTTCTCTGGTTTCTGGCCTGAACAGTTGGGTGGTTGAAGGGTCTCACCCTTAGAGCAGAGACCTTGCAAGAGGAATAGATGGAGGGGAAAGACGATGAACTCTGTTAGGAACATATTGCAATTTAGGTTTCTGTGGTTTATACAAGCAAGGATTCCAGTAGGCATGGGGTATATGTGTGGGAATTCAAGGGGGACATCTGGGCTGGAGAAAAAGACTTGGAAGTCACCAGCTGGTATTTGAGGTATGGGAGTAAGAGAGGTCCCTTGGCATATAATGGGGCATGAGAAGAGGCGCTGGCCTGGGATGGCCCCCCAAAGGATACCGTTTCAGCAGGAATGGGCAACAAGGGAGCAGCTCTCAAAGGAAAGAGGTAAGGAGTGATCAGAAAGGTAAAGACAACCAAGAGAATGAGGTGTCAGGGAGTCAAGAAGAAAGAGCATGGAGTAAAGCGCAGGGTCAAATGTGTTCCTGGCAGGCAAAGATTGGGTATGGTTCCTTGGCTTTGCAAACTAGGGCATGGTGGTGACTTGGGCAGAGCAGCTGTGGAGTGTTAGGGATATGCCATGGTTTACGGCATGAAGGGGAGGTTATGTAATGGAGCATGATTCTAGGTATTCTTCGGAATTCAATTTTTAAAATAAAATCCCAACCCCTCCCTTTTCTCCTATGACTGCATAGGAGGAAGAATGAATAGGCCCTGAATGAAAGCATGCTTACTACTTGAAAAAAAATTTTAACCTGTAGTTGGTGCTTTATTTCCTACCTTTGAAATCTGTATAGGTTGCTGTTGAGTAGGCTAAGGTGTTTTTGTTTTTTCAACAGGATGCAGTTTCTTTGACTCTTGCTCCACATTGCAGTTTCCCTTTTGTTACAAACACATGTTCTAGAGAAGGCGATCCCATAATAGGAGCTGAAAATAGCTTCGTTCCTAGGGACCAGGCAGATCTCCCTCTTATAATGGTTCCCCATGATACAAGGGTCACCAGCCGTTGGGTCTCTCTACCCTTGGAGCTCTGATATCTGTGTTGTATCCCATTCGGTCCCACAAGTTCTCTTATAAAACCTAAACGGTGATGTGTTTTCAGTATAAACTAAATTAAAGTTAATCCTGCTGTGAGACTTTGGAGAATTTCATAACATGCTCAGATAATTGGTCACACCCAAGGGAATTGCACAAGAAAATGTAGTCCTGGTTCTGCATTTTCCGTTGTCCCCAAAGATCTCACTCAGAGTAGCATCTTCAGTAGCAAGTAGTATTAAGGGTGATAAGAAAAGTGTATATTTCAATGGAGGGCATATTCTTTGGAGTGGTAAAGTTTTTACTTAAGTCCACCAGGAAAGAAGTTGTTCAAATCAGATTTTTTTGTTGTTGTTTAGGAGACAACATAGGTTGTTGGGGAGTGAGGCAAGTTGTGAGTTGCTTTCCTTCCCTCTCGTTAAATAACCTTATTTAACCTCTCCATGTTACCCACTGGGGAAACACTGATGCTATTTGTACTCTCTGACTCCTTAGTGATGTGAAATAACCAAATGCAGTGTGTGTGTGTGTGTGTGTGTGTGTGTGTGTGTGTGTGTGTGTGTATGAGAGCGCATTTGTGTATATAGTTACTTTTTTATAAGAAAGATGACACTGTGGTATCATATAATTAATTCATGCTCCATGCTGGTTGGGCTTCTGTTTCTTGATTAATTCTATTTCCAATGTATATGCCTTAGAATGTTAAAATAAATAATGCGATTTGAAAAAAAAATGGTAGGAAAAAAATGAATGTGGCCTTTTTAAAGCACATTCACAAACTCACCTCTCATTTGGAAAAGAAGGTGGGTTAATTGTGTTTTTCATCTAGGACAGGTCTTTGACTACACAGGAGCATAGTACGCATTTGGTGGGCCATCAGTGTTTTTTTGGTGGGGGAGGGGTGTTTCATCATTTATATGCTTTCTATTAAAGGATGTGTAGAGACACTGGTCAACTATAATTAGTACTTGAGCTTTTCTCCTTGCTACTGTGTTGGAAAAACAGCTTGATGGAAAAAAAAGAAAAAAAGAGATAATATCTAGCATGCTCTGAACAGGCAGTGTGTTAATCACGTGACATGTATGAACTCATTTAATTCAATGAGGGTAGCTATATTATCATTATCATTTGAGACACAGGTTAAGTAACTTGGCTGAGGTTGTCCAGGCAGGCTTTGAGTTAGGGTGGAATCTGTCTTCAGTAGGTTGACTTCGCAGCCTGTGTTCTTCACTCTATACTAGCTCTCATCACTATTGATTAAATCTGTGTGCTTAATTCATCTGCATAACTCTCCCTTTTTATAGTAAATCCTTTTTAAAAATGTTAATATAGTGGCCAATAAAGTCATTGGCCAAAGGTCAATAATAAATGAAAAGGTGCTCAACTAGCAGTCAGGAAAATTACTACAATACCAGTGTTTTACCATCTGGTTGAAAAAGTTAAACAGGGGTGCCTGGGTGGCTCAGATGGTTAAGCGTCTGCCTTCGGCTCAGGTCATGATCTCAGGGTCCTGGGATCGAGTCCCGCATCGGGCTCCCTGCTCCTTGGGAGCCTGCTCCTCCCTCTGCCTCTCTCTCATGAATAAATAAATAAAATCTTTAAAAAAAATAAAAAAAATAAAACTTAAAAAAAAAAAAAAAAGAAAAAGTTAAACAGATTCACAGCATCCAGTGCTGGCAAGGCTGAGGGTTAAAGGAGACCTAGGCATATATGATGGTGGGAGTAAAACATTGCTTCAACTGTTAGAGAAAGTATCTGTTCATATTTATTCAAATTTTAAATGAATATATCATTTGACTAAACTCCTAGGACTGTATCTTACAGACATAAAATCTCCAGTACATAAGGATATATATGTACAAGGATTTTTTTTAGGGTGCTATTTGTAAAGGTCAAAAAAACCCTGGAAACCACTTGGAAGTTGGAAACGGCTTGAGTAAATTATGTCACATACATAATATTGAAATTTTGGAAAGCTGAAAAGATCCTTTTCTTCCCTCCTGGATATGGACCAACTTGGAAATAAGACCTAAGAGACAGAGGAAGATAAAAATATTACCTTTATTAATGATAAAGGTGATTGACCCAACTGGTTACCTATCTCTTTACCATTGAATGAGACTGACTTACGCACCCAACCACTGGTTGCTGGGCAACCATACAAGACCCCCTGGGAAGGACAAAGCAGGGAGCATAGAGCAGAGAAGGCCCTTTCTAAATGCAGACCTGCCTCGAAAGAGAGAAGTTCAGAAGGTCTGAACTAGGCAAGCTCAGTGTTCCCTCTCAAATTCACAAGTTGGCTAAGTCATTCCTCCTTCCCAGGGGAGGAGGGCCTGAGGGGATCAGGGTGGAGACCTCTCATATCTTTCCTTCTAGGGAATGGAGTGGAAATTATCTTATTTCTATGGAAAATAGAAAACATTCCCCACTCCAACACATATTATGGAATATCATGCAGCTTTAAAAAGTACATACTAGCTCAGTGTGAATAGATGTGGAAAGATGTCTGATATTTTGTTAAGTGAAACATTGAATTACAAAGTAATTTTTTTACCATGATTATATTAAACGAGAAACCGATATGTATGGGTATGTTTTTATAAACATAGAAAAAAGTATTAAAAATTGACTCCAGTTTGCGAAGAAGTATGGTGGGTGGTGTGTGTAGAAGGTTGGGGATGGCGGGGGGGACCATGAGCTTTTTTCACTGTATATCTCTGTATCTTTCAGTTGTTAAAATGAGCATTTATTAATTTTTTATAAGAACATAAAATGAGATGAAAAAGAACCCCCATGGCATCTTCAATTGACTCCATTTATGTGTAGTTTTGCTACATGCCTGGGAGAAGGACGTGAAGTTCTTTTGACATATTTCATCTAGTCCTCACAATATAGGATAATAGTTTGATTAGTTTGGATGACTTTTGTCTGTTCTGTATGAGTCATTTGATTTTCGGATTCGTTTTTATTTTTATTTTTATTTTTTTATTTTATTTTATTTTTTCTTTTTAAAGATTTTATTTATCCATTTGACAGAGAGAAGCACAGAGAGGGAACACAAGCAAGGGGAGTGGGAGAGGGAGAAGCAGGCTTCCCGCTGAGCAGGAAGCCCGATGCGGGGCTCGATCCCAGGACCCTGGGATCATGACCTGAGCCGAAGGCAGACACTTAACAACTGAGCCACCCAGGTTCCCTTCTGATTCGTTTTTAAACCTTCTACGAAAAGTGAGGTGTACAGTGAGCTGGACCTTTTTAGTAGGTCTTCTGCCAGTTGGCAAAGCTTTTCTATGATGGGGTGGGGAGTGTTGGAGCCAAAATGTAGCCAGAGGTAGTCAGCCAGCAGGTAGGTCAACAAAGTATTAATAAAGACATCTTAGGTCACATTGGGCATGGAGTTCTGAATCCATTTATAAGGTGGAAGCAGATCTGTCTGTAGAGTTAGGCACCTCCAGCCATAGATCCCCCTGCCCAAGTCTGTCCTCTGTGGGCCAGTTTCTTTACCTATAAAATGAGGCGCTTGCACCAGATAATTGCTAATAGTCTAAGATTCTCTTGTCTATTTTATGCCTGATTTAAAATCTTTAATTACCCTGAAATAGACTTATTAAACTGCCTGTTACCTCCCAGTTAGCAATGTAAGTTGAAGTTGTGGTTCTCAGACCTGGGCTGCACATTAGAATCATCCAGGTACCTTAAAAAAAAAAAAAAAAAAAAAAAGATGACTGGTCTTCCCCCAAATTCAGAGTGGGGCCCTAGAATCAGTCCCTTTTATTTTTTGTTTTATAAATAGCTCCCTGGTTGATTCCAGTGTTTAGTGTTGAGAGTCATTGCCTTAGGTCTTGTGCAGTAGCTGACTAGTGGGCAAAATAGCATCAAGTAGTCTACGTAGTAGCTCATTAGCTGACTTGACAGTTTATAGCTAACCTGATACACAAAGTACTTTCACCTCTTATTTAATGTCCATTACAATCTTGTGAAGTGCATGTTGTCATTATCCCATATAACCTTGTAAGTGGTGGGAGACTCTTAGTGGAGGTTACTTTTCACTGCGGAACCCAGTTGACAGAAGGCAACTGTAGGCTCAGCTGGGTGGATTTGGGTCACGTGAAAAATTATACACACACACACACACACACATAAACACATTTATATAGGTTATATATTGAATATACGTTATATATATACATCACCACCCCACCACACACCTGCTTCTGGTGGTGATCTCTATCTGTGTATAAAACTTGATATACTCAGGATCTGGTCAAGATTATAAAGCCATAATCAAATCAGTAATCAAAAACCTCCCACAGGAGCGCCTGGGTGGCTCAGTAGGTTGAACGTCCGACTCTTGGTTTAGCTCAGGTCATGATCTCATGGGTCATGAGATTGAGCCCTCCATACTCAGCGGGGAATTTGCTTGAGGACTCTCCCTCTGCCCCTCCTCTTTTTCTCTCAAATAAATAAATCTTAAAACACACACACACACACACACACACACCTCCCCACAAACAAAAATACTGGACCATATGGTTTCATTGGTGAATTCTACTGAACATTAAAAAGGAGGATTAGTAACAGTCCTTTTTAAACTCTTTCAAAAAACAGAAGAGAGAACACTTCCAAACTCATGTTATGAGGCCAGCATTACCCTGAAAACAAAACCAGACAAGGACACCACAAGAAAAGAAAATTATAGGCCAATATCCCTGGTGAACAGAGATGCAAAAATCTTCAACAAATATTAGAAAACCAAATTCAACAATATGACAAAAGTCAGATGCCACGATCAAGTGGGATTCATCCCAGGGATGCAGGGATGGTTCAGTATCTGCAGACCAATCAACATGATTCACCACATTAACAAAATGAAGGATAAAATCATTAGAATCATAAATTCAACATCCATTTATGATAAAATTGACAAGGTGGGTATAGAGGGAACATTTCTGACAATAATAAAGGCCACATATAACAAACCACAGCTAATATCATATTCAATGGTGAAAAGGTAAAAGCTTTTCTTCTTAAATCAGGAACAAGGCAAGGGTGCCCGCTCTCACTACTTTTATTCAACATAGTACTGGAAGTCCTAGCCAGAGCAATTAGGCAAGAAAAAAAATAAAAGGCATCAGAATTAGGAAGAAAGAAGTAAAACTGTTTCCAATTGCAAATGGCATGATGTTACATAGAAAATCCTACAGACTGCACCAAAAAACTGTTAGAACTGGTAAACAAATTCAGTAAGTTGCGAGATATGAGATCAATGTACAGAAATCTATTGTATTACTATATATTAATAATGAGCTATCAGAAAGATAAAATAATTCATTTACATCACATAAAAAAAGAATAAAATACTTCAGAATAAATTTAACCAAAAAGGTGAAAGACCTGTACATTAAAAACTATAAGACATTGATGAAAAAGATTGAAGAGAACAGAAATAATTAGAAAGATATTCTATGCTCATGGATTAGAAGAATAAATATTGTTAAAATGTTTTCCATACTACCCAAAGCACTCCACAGATTTAATGCAATTCTTATCAAAATTCCAATTGCATTTTCCACAGCAGTAGAACAAACAATCTTAAAATCTGTATGGAGCCACAAAAGACCCTGAATAGCTAAAGCAATTTTGAGAAAGAAGAACAAAGCTGGAGGCATAATGCTTCCTGATTTCAAAGTATATTACAAAGCTGTAGTAAAACACTATGGCATTGGCATAAAACAGATTGGTGAAACAGAGTAGAGAGGCCAGAAATAAACCCTTGCATATATGGTCAATTAACTGGTAACAAAGGAGCCAAGTATGATAATGGGGAAAGAACAGTCTTTTCCTTTTTCTTTTCTTTTTGTTTGTTTATTTATTTATTTAATTTATTTATTTTACTTTATTTTATTTATTTTATTTTTTTTTAAAGATTTATTTATTTATTTATTTGAGAGAGAGAATGAGATAGAGAGAGCATGAGAGGGGGGAGGGTCAGAGGGAGAAGCAGACTCCCTGCTGAGCAGGGAGCCCGATGCGGGACTCGATCCCGGGACTCCAGGATCATGACCTGAGCTGAAGGCAGTCGCTTAACCAACTGAGCCACCCAGGCGTCCCTAATTTATTTATTTTATTATGTTATGTTAGTCACCATACAGTACCTCATTAGTTTTTGATGTAGTGTTCCATGATTCATTGTTTGCATGGAGCACTGGGTGTTATATGCAAAGAACAATGTTTTCAATAGACGATGATGGGAAAACTGGATAGCCACGTGCAAAAGAATGAAACTCAACCACTGTCTTTCACCGTATACAAAAATTAACTCAAAATGGATTAGACTTGACTGTAAGATCTGAAACCATAAAACTCCTAGAAGGAAACAGGCAGTAAGCTCCTTGACATAGGTCTTGGCGATGATCTTTTGGATTTGAGGCCAAAAGCAAAGGCAACAGAAGCAAAAATAAACAAGTGGGAATACATCAAACTAAAAAACTGCACATCAAAGGAAATCATCAACAACGTGAAAAGGCAGCCTATGGAATAGAAGCTATTTTGCAAATCACATATCTGATAAGGGGTTCATAGCCAGAATATATAAAGATATCATACAACTCAATAGCAAAAAATAATCTGATTAAAAATTGGGCAGAGGAACTGAATAAACATTTTCCAAAGAAGACATACAGACAGCCAACAAACACATGAAAAAAGATGATCAGCGTAACTCATCATCAGGGAAATGCAAATCAGCACAGTAAGTACCTCACACCTGTCAGAATGGCTGTTATCAAAAGGACAAGAAATAGTAAGTGTTGGCGAGGATGTGGCGTAAAGGGAACCCTCATGCCCTGTTTGTGGAAACGTAAATTGGTGCAAACACTATGAGAAACAGGATGCAGTTTCCTCAAAAAATTAAAAATAGAACTACCATATGATCTAGCAGTTTCACTTCTGGGTATTTATCCAGAAGAAATGAAAACTCATCACTTGAAAAGATACCTGCACACCTATGTTCATTGCATCATTATTTGCAGTAGCCAACACATAGAAGCAACCTCAGTGTCCACTGATGGTTGAATGGATAAAGGAAGTGTGTGTGTGCGTGCGCGCACGCATGTGTGCATGTGATGGAATAGTATTCAGCCATAAAAAAGGAAAATTGCCATTTGTGACAATATGAATGGACTTTGAGGGCATTATGCTAATGAAACAAGGTACAGAAAGACAAATATCATATGAGCTCACTTCTATGTGGAATCTAAAAAAACCCCAAAACCTCATAGATACGGAGAACAGATTGGTGGTTGCCAGAGGTGGGGGCTGGGGGATGGGCATAATGGGTGTACGGGGTCAAAAGGCACAAACTTGCAGTTATAAAACAAGTAAGTCATGGGGCTGTAATATACGGCATGGTGCCTTGTAATTAACAATACTGTGTTGTGTATTTGAAAGTTGCTGAGATAGATCTTAAAAGTTCTTATCACCAGAAAAAAAAAGTGTAACAATGTGTGGTGATGGATGTTAACTGGACTTATTGTGGTGATCATTTCATAATATATACAGATATCAAGGGCGCCTGGCTGACTTGGTCAGAAGAGCATGTGACTCTTGTTCTCAGGGTCATGAGTTTGAGCCCCATGTTGGGCATAGAGATTACTTAAATAGGTGAATAAATAAAAACTTAAAAAAATATATATACAGATATCAAATCTTTTTTTATACACCTGAAACTAGTGTGTTATATGTCAATTATATCTTAATAAGAAAAGATTATAAAGTTGCCCCAAACATTTCACTTCTTAGGTCAGTGGTGTTTCCTTCTGCAGGATGTGTCCCTTCTTCCCACTGGCAGTCTAAGGCTCCTCACTCAGACCTTATTCTGAGATGGTCCTCCCTGACCTCCAGCATCCCATCTTACTTCCATCCCACATCCAAGGCTGGCAAAGAATTGCAAGCAGGTGTACTGGACCAGAGTCAGGACACCTTAGTTCTCATCCCAGCACTGGCACTCTGTGGCCTTGTGACCTGGGCCAAGTCATTGACAGTCTCTGGGCTCCATGTCCCTTGCCTGGAAAATGAGATGTTGGAATTACAGGTGAAAGTTTAAGCAAATCATCCATGGTGGCTGAGCAGATGGACTCTGGAGCCAGATTCCCTGAGTTTAAATTCTAGTGTTGCTACTTACTAGGTATGCAGTGTTTGGGAAAATGTCTTAAGTTCTCCGTGACTTAATTTACTCTTTTATAAAATGAGTGCCTCAAAGAGCCTCAAAGGGTTGTGAATGTTGAAGGAGTAACACAGAAGGACTTCAAGCAGTGCCTGGAATCTAGTTCACGCCCTACTGCTAGTTATTATTATTGTGCTGCTGCTGTTGTCCCTTTCAACTGGCTGTCAGTGAAATTAATTCTAGTGGGGAGATCACTTCTCCAGAGGATATGGGTGGGTGTTTGTGGACAGGGTTTTCAGGACTCCTCAAATGGTCCCAAATTCTTTTCAGTCTTCCCTTCCTCTTTGGCCCGGGATTAGGAGGATATGATTTATGGGGTGGGAGACAAGCTGGAGTCAGACAGATCCTTACGAACCATGTCACCCACATATTTGAAGGTTTGACCCTGCCATGGCTGAGCAGACAGCATAAACATTTTTTTGCCCTTGTATCCACCGGAGTTCATTTTTAAAGCATTTTAAATCTAGATCATAACTAATGCATGACATGATATTTACAGAATAGGGTAAGCCACAGTTCTTCCTGTGCAATCTAAACGAATCAAGTACACAGGATGGTTTTTTTCTTCTGCAAATTAAGAGAGGGATTATCTCATTCCAGAGGGACTGGATGACGCACTCTGAACTGGGAGAAGGAGGCTTCTGATGTGAGTACACAAACTCCGGAGAGAAAGTCTGTGGAAGCCTCAGAGAACAGTTGTGGCAAAGGGCGTTGAGCCCGGCAGCTTGATTCAGGTCCCCGCTCCCCACCCTGCAAGCCTGAGGGGCAACCTCAGGCAGTGGCTAAGTTTAAGTCCCGGTCGTGCTCTGCACTTGAGGGGCTTTGGGGCCCTTCACTTGGTGCCTAAGATTCCTCAGTAGGACCTTGAGGCTTGCTGAGAAGATTAACTGAGGTAATGGGTGTGAAACATTTAGAATAACAGTCAACAGATGTGAAGCTCAGAAAATGTGCACGCTCAATGAATGCCTATTATTACTTAAAACTTGTGTGTTTGAAACAAAGCCTAAGGCATAATGAACTTTCTCACCATGTGTAAACCCGTTCTAGGCCAATGAGCTTTTTTTTATTAAAGATTTTATTTATTTATTTGAGAGAGAGCCAGAGCACCTGAGAGCATGAGTGGAGGGGGGAGGGGCAGAGGGAGAGGGAGGAGCAGACTGCCCCCTGAGCAGGGAGCCTGACAGGGGTGGGGAGGTGGGGGGAGGTGTGGGGGTGGTACTCGATCTCAGGACCCTGGGATCATGACCTGAGCCGAAGGCAGGCTCTTTTTTTTATTACATAACATTTTATCTTTTATTTTTTTATTTTTTATTTATTTAAGTTAAATTAGCCAACATATAGTAAAACATCATTAGTTTCTGATGTAGTGTTCAGTGATTCATCAGGTGCATATAACACCCAGTGCTCATTCCATCACGTGCCCTCCTTAATGCCCATCACCCAGTTACCCCATCCCCCCACCTCCCTCCCCTTCTGCAACCCTCACTTTGTTTCCCAGAGTCAAGAGTCTCTCATGGTTTATGTCCCTCTCTGATTTCTTCCCATTCATTTTTCCCTCCCCCGAAGGCAGACTTTTAACCGACTGAGCCACTCAGGCGCCCCTGCCAATGATCTTTTGACAGCTGTGGGGCCAGGGGGGAGGCAGGGCTGGTAGCTGGGAAGCTCCTCTCCTGTGCAGTGGGCTGAGAGACCCCTCCAGGGAGTAGGAGGCTCCCACTGATGCCAAGACTCACAGCTTCCTCACAGCTTTGCCTTTGGGGCTTGCTCACTTTCCGTGGGAGCAAGGAAACTGAAGTCTGTTTCATTCCAGGTGTTTGAGTAGAGGATTTTTACTGAGTGGTGTGATGGGTTGAATTGTAGTCCCCCACCAAATCCAAATGTTGAAGTCCTGATGGACTGTATTTTGGAGGGAGGGGCTCTAAAGAGAAAATTAAGTTACAGTGAGGTCATTTGTTGGGCTCTAATCCAATGACTAATAGCCTTATAAAAAGAGGAAATTTGGACACAGACACGACAAAAAGGAGAGCACAGGAGGACACAGGGAGAAGGTGGCCCATCTACAAGACAAGGAGAGAAGCGTCAGCAGAAATCAAGCCTGCCGACACCTTGAATTCAGCCCCGTAGCCTCCAGGACTGGGAGACAATAACTTTTTTTTTTTTTTTTAAGATTTATTTATTTATTTTAGAGAGAAAGAGCTCGTGTGATGGGGGCTGAGGGGCAGAGGGAGAGAGAATCTCAAGCAGACTCCATGCTGAGCTCAGAGCCCGACGTGGGGCTTGATCTTACGACCTTGAGATCATGACCTGAGCTGAAACCAAGAGTCGGCCCCTTAATTGACTGAGCCACCCAGGTCCCCCAACAATAACGTTCCTTTGTTTAAGCCTCCCGGTTCGTGGTACTTTGAGGTGAGGGGAAGAGGTAGGGTGGACTGAGTGAGAACTAAGGTCAGGTTTTCAGCCCCAGCTCTGCCACTCGCTAGCTTTGTGAATTCAGCCACCCGGACATAACCGTTTTGATTTTCATTCTCCTCCCCTGTAAAGTGGGAGTCAGCTACTTCAGAAAGTTGTTAGAAAGCTTAAGTCGAATCATTTACGTAAGGTTTAGCACTGCGCCCAACACGTGGTGAGCACTCAATGAATGGCATTTATTGTTACGGTGGGGTGAACTGTCCATTAGAAGCCTGTGTGGTTAGGGGCGCCTGGGTGGCTCAGGCGGTTAAGTGTCTGCCTTCGGCTCAGGTCATGATCCCAGTGTCCTGGGATCAGACCCTGCATCGGGCTCCTTGTTCAGCGGGGCGCCTGCTTCTCCCTCTGACCCTCTTCATGCTCTCTCTCGCTTGCTCTCTCTCTCTCAAATAAATAAATAAAATCTTAAAAAAAAAAAAAGCCTGTTTGGTTATAAATCACGCACATTGATGATCAGTTTTAAATAATATTTGCTTATGCACAAGCTTCAAAAAAAATCAGCTCATTACAAATTTCAAAGCATTTCTTGCTGATGTTCCAAACTGCTTGGAAATGGAAGCACAACAAGGATCTCTTTGAAAGCGCAAAGTAGCTGAAGAGTATGGTACAAACACTTTTTGTTCTGTGGTACTGAAGGGAATAGCATTTCGTGTCGTCTTCCCCAGCCACCTTTATTTGTAGGAGGTCATGCAAAAGAGTACTGTTTGTGGAGGAAGAATGGCTTGCCTTTAAATAAGGAATTGTTTAATTAGATTGGTTTTATCTGGGAGCATATAAGGCTGTGTTGCTGAGAGAAACATTCCAGGCTTGGACGGTCGCCTGCGCCTCATTGGTGAGCCACTGTCGTAGAGGAAATAATTTTGGACTGTTAATATTTGCTGTTCAGTAAAAATAGATGGCTTGCATCTCTTCATTAGGACGAAGGCAACTTTTTTTTGCTCCTGGCAAAGTTTGTTTCTTGGAAGAATATGAAGACCATGGAACAGAAATCCCCAAATAGGGGCGCCTGGGTGGCTCAGTCGTTAGGCGTCTGCCTTCGGCTCAGGTCATGATCCCAGGGTCCTGGGATCGAGCCCCGCATCGGGCTCCCTGCTCCGCGGGAAGCCTGCTTCTCCCTCTCCCACTCCCCCTGCTTGTGTTCCCTCTCTCGCTGTCAGTCTGTCAAATAAATAAATAAAATCTTAAAAAAAAAAAAAATCCCCAAATAACGCTTTTCTAGCAGTACATTACAGCAGGAGGATTTAAGATGTACATTTGAAAATCGCAGCACAGTTTGCGCTTTGGTGAAACAGGGAGTCAGACCCTTGGGTGTGTGTTTTTCTTGCAGTGACTTTGAATTCTTGCAAGAGCCTTGGAAATGGAGCTGTTGTTGAATCTGAGGTATGTCAGGCTTGCGTGTGTGGAGAGTCTGATCGGAACAGCTGTGCTCTACCGTTTCCTTATGCATAAGGACCCACACAATGCTTTAATTGTGCAGAGCGTATTGTTGAATATCACAAATAAAGTGCAGCTTTCTTTTCTGCTCGGGAGGGGGTGCATCAGCACAAAAGTAAAGACATCCCACATGTTCCTTTTAAATGTGAAGAGTTTATTCAAGAGCATCGTGGTACATATTTTTATTCTCTTTGGCCGTCCACACTGTTACCCTTGACATTTTGCCACCTATAAAACATGTTTTTCTTTAAGAGGAAGCTTGTGACAGGTTGTTTTTTTTTAATTTATGCCCAGTTCCTCCCTAAATTTTATCTGGCGTAGGTGCTAATAAATGCAACCTTGAAGCTACAGTACATAGAATTAAATGCAGATTTCTAGGAGTTTCTTAGATTGCCTTGGTTGTGTGTGTGTGTAAGAAATTCCACATGGAGGGGTGCCTGGGTGGCTCAGTCGTTAAGCATCTGCCTTCGGCTCAGGTCGTGATCCCAGGGTCCTGGGATCGAGTCCCACGTCGGGCTCCCTGCTTAGCGTGGAGCCTGCTTCTCCCTCTCCCACTCCCCCTGCTTGTGTTTCCTCTCTCGCTGTGTCTCTACCTCTCTCTGTCAAATAAATAAATAAAATCTTAAAAAAAAAAAAAAAAGAAATTCCACATGGAGTTTACAACTATAAATTGTAAAAAGAAATTTTACAAAAAATTGGCCTGGATTCCTGTCACCCTGCAAAACAGCAAGATTCCGTTTTGGATGTTATGTTTGCCTTTTTCCTAACGCCACTATTGTTTTTTTTTAACACAGTTGTAAGCATACATACAATTTTATATTCTGTGTTTTTAACTAGTTATAACAAATGCTTTTCATTTTATCACAGGTGCTTTATAATGCCCATTTTTAATACTGTTATACTGTATGGATTTACCATTAATTACTATCCGTCTTGTCCTGTGTTTGAAAGGTAGATCTTCCTTCATTTTGTCTTATAAATAATGCCTTCACATCTTCTTAGCATTTCGCTTTTTGTCATCCAGTGAATTCATTTCCAGGAATTGGAAATGCTACCACAGTACTTTCAAAAAGGATTATAACGCAAGGTGCATCCTTGAGTTGTTTCGTGTTTAACCAATGTCTTTACTAATTGTTGAACTTTTAGGTCCCTTCTTCTTGATTATTGAGGTGAATATTTTTTATGTAAAATTTGGTGCACATTTCCAATAGGGGTGATGACAATGGGTTGAAAATTTACAGCCACGGATAGAGATGCGAAAAAATGTAGCTTTCAAATTCCTCCCGGCTAAACTTAATCTAGCTTTCAAGCTAAATTGCCAGTTATGGGCAGCTCCCTTCCTGTTTAAGGCTGGTTATGTTAAAGGTTTGTCTAGCTCTCCCGCTAGGAATAAGCTAAGCCCTGAGGGGTCTAAGGACCTTTGTGCCTCGGTGAGGGCTTCGGGTCCATGTGCTGTTGGCGCCTTGCTGGCCTCTACTCAAGTGGAGCCTCTCCTTTTGGTTTTGGGTGTTGTGCCCTTTACCCTGTAGCATCTTCTGTGGCTCCTGATAGCAGGTTCCTGCTAGCGTTCTCCTCAGTGCAACTGCAGGAACTTCTCAGGCCTGCCAGTTCTCCGTTGGTCTCTCTGCTGTCCCCGGAGCCTGGGAGAGGGGCCGGAGTGATGCCTCTGGTCCGTGTACTTCATCACCCTCTGAGCCTCCTGGACACAGTGCTGGCCATCCGTCTCCCAGGGCTGCATTCCGAGAAGCCCGGCGACCAGGCTCCTAACAGAGATACCCGCATCCTTCCCCCAGACTCCTTTCCTAAATCTGTAGAGGCTGCTTTGACTTTTTTCAGATATATCTCTACGTTAGGTTTATGAAACCCTGCTTGGGAGCTGGAAAACCCAGACATTGACTCTTTGTCACAAGCTGCATTGCCTCTCCCTGCGGAAGAAAGGACGCATGGAAAATTCTGGCAGCTGCCTGAATGTTGGGTGGGAAGGGGAATCGGTACAAGGGCAGCAGGGAGGAGACTGAGGAATCCAGTTCGTAATAGCTCAACAGAAGTTACTGTGTATTGAATTATTCTACCCATAATTTGTGTGTTAATGTGGTGGGTGTAGAATAATATGAATAGCAGGTGCTTGTCAATGCCAGGCATTATTTCAGGTAATCTTAAGTATTCTTTAGTTCCAGCAACGTTGTGAAGTGGTACCACTGTTTTTACCCCCGTCACAGGATCTAAGAGTCAAAATGCAGCAAGTTCTTGTAGCTCTTCGGCCAGTAAGTGGTGGATCCTGGTCTTGCAGCCAGGTATCGGCTCTGGGTCGACTCCTGCAACCATTGGATCTCTTGCTGGTTGTGGGATGGGCGGTCACGAATACTTCGTGTGATTATTATCATTATTTTTTTTAATTTAAATTCAATTAGCCAACATATAGTACATCATTAGTTTCAGATGTGTTCAATAATTCATCAGTTGCATATAATACCCAGTGTTCATGTATGATTATTGAAGGTATATCTTTTTCTCTTGTAATTCTTGTAATTTGACACTCTTCTTATGGAAGTTTGCTCATTTCATAAAAGGTGGGTTTATTTTTTCTTTTTTTTTTTTTCCTATTTAGGAAGACGTGATCCCTTTATTGTTTTGGTTTGTTTCTATACATATATGTGTGTATATATATATATATATATATATATATATATATATATATATAACTTGACTAACTTAGGTGTTTCTCCAATTTGGATAAAGAGACCTTCCTAGTTTCAACTGCTAGTAGTCACCAGACTTTAATATCTGTATCATCTCGGGCACCTGGGTGGCTCAGTTGGTTAAATATCTGTATCATCTCAGGCCAGTGATTTGCTTTCCAGAGTTGTGTAATTTTTAAACCCTGTTTATTCTGGAAAGGCTCAAACATACACGTAAGTGGAGAGATCAGTAGGATGAACATTCATGTGCTCAGCTCTTGGTTTTCGCTCATTGCCAGTCTTGCTTCATCTGTACCATGATCCATGATTTGTTAACCCTGGCCAAAACATTCTTTGTCGTGGGGGGCTGTCCTGTGCCTTTTAGGATGTTTTAGCGGTATTCCTAGCCTCTACCGACTAGATGCCAGGAGCTTTCCCCTACCACCTCTTCTGGATTATGACAACCCAAACTGTTGCCTGCGGGGCAAGGCATCCCTCATTGAGAACCACTGATTTATTATGCTCATTCCACTCTCCCCATCCTTTCAAGATTATTTGGAAGCAGATCCTATACCTCAAATCAAACCCATTGTGACTTATATTTCTGAAAAACAGTGCCTCCCATTTTATTGGCCCTATGTAGAGGAAAGAAGCAAGATCTCATCCTGTTCCTATATAAATTGTCATGGCAGCCTGCCACGGCTGGCCACGTAGATGGTCACAGTTCATACCAGCTACTGAGTTGATATGAAGTAGCAAACACAAAGAAGTTGGTGTCATGCTTTAGCCTATACTTTTTTTTTAATTGTGGTAAAATAGACAAAGTATAAAATTTTCCATTTTAACCATTTTTTTTTAATTTATTTGAGAGAGAGAGAATGAGAGAGAGCACATGAGAGGGGGGAGGGTCAGAGGGAGAAGCAGACTCCCCGCCGAGCAGGGAGCCCGATGCGGGACTCGATCCTGGGACTCCAGGATCATGACCTGAGCCGAAGGCAGTCGCTTAACCGACTGAGCCACCCAGGCGCCCGTATTTTTCATTTTTTGAAGAACCGCCATATTGTTTTCCACAGTGGCTGCACCATCCTGCGCACCCAGCAGCAGCGCACAAGGGTTCTAATCTCTCCTCATCCTTGCCAACACTTATTATTTTGTGTTTTTTTTTTTTAAATAATAGCCATTCTCATGGGTGTGAAGTGGTGTCTAACTGTGGCTCAGCGTGTGCCTTTTTTTTTTTTTTAAAGATTTTGTTTATTTATTTGAGAGAGAGAATGAGAGAGAGAGAGCACATGGAGGGGGGAGGGTCCGAGGGAGAAGCAGACCCCCCCGCCGAGCAAGGAGCCCGATATGGGACTCGATCCCGGGACTCCAGGATCATGACCTGAGCCGAAGGCAGTCAGCGTGTGCCTTTTAAGATGAACTTAAAAGTTCATCTGGTAGTTGAAAAGCAATTCTGTTAGAAGCCTCCTGTAGAACTGAGCGGTGCTGCTGTGTTTCCACTTTTGCCTTGGAACAGTTTGCCGGGGAACATTCCAGATAGCCACCCGTGACTCACTCCCAGGAAGAGGACGGGGGAGTGGGTTGTTTCTGTGTGTGGGAGGGAGCTTTCAGTTCCTAACAAAGTCTTGCGTTTCGGCATTAACTACTGACAGTTAAGGGAAAGGATTGGGGTTAGGTTAGGATCAGAGACCATTAGGGCCAGAAGGGACATTAGAGATCAGGTCTCCCAAATCACACGTTTGGCCCCTCAGTCCCCCAAAATATTGAAACCCAGAGCATGTAAGTCTTCTTTTCTTGACTTGCTGGTAGTGACAGTGTCTTGACCCTGTCCCCAGTATCTGGCATATAGCGTCAACCAGTAAATGTTGGCAGAATTAATCAATGAATTACCTAAGGTCGCCCAGCTGACACCTGAGAGTCAGAACTAGGGCATTCAGATTATGGTGGCAGAAAAATGGCAGATTGTGTCAGTGATCCAGTGAGCCTTTCTTTCCTCTTTATCGATCACTGGGGTGACAAGATCAGATGGTGTTTGCACGGTGATCCTTATTCTTCCTTGGAGGGTTGCAAGGACACACCTTTAAGACAAGCTCAGCTGACAAGACCGCCTGGAGGCTGAGGAAGTCTGGGCCAGCTGAGTGACAGGCACCAAGCTGAGCAGGGAGCCTGATGTGGGGCTCGATCCCAGGACCCAGAGATCATGACCTGAGCCAAAGGCAGACACTTAACCATCTGAGCCACCCAGGCGCCCCCATAACTTTGACTTTCTACTTGCCAATTCCTTTACGTTTTGAACCTTGCTAAAATGGTTATTTTTCTCTCCATTGTGTGTGTGTGTGTGTGTGTGTGTGTGAGAGAGAGAGAGTGTTGGTGGTGGCGTATTTAGGCTACATAAGGTATGACCGTGGGGAGGTGGGTGGGGGGTGGGGTAACTGGATGATGGACATTAAGGAGGGCACATGATGTGATGAGCACTGGGTGTTATATGCAGCTGATGAATTATTGAACTCTACATCTGAAACTAATAATGTACTATGTGTTGGCTAATTGAATTTAAATTAAAAAAAAACTATGACCACATCATGTAGGCTAGGATCACAATTCACCTTCTCTCTCTTTCAGGTTAGAAAGTGATGGCGGGCAGTAGCGGGACTAAATTTTTGGAGAGACCAGTGAACACGAGTGATCTAATAGAGGGGGAAACTTAGCACAGTCATTTTTTAAAAACGAAACGAAAGGGGCACCCGAGTGACTCAGTCGATTAAGCAGCCAACTCTTGATTTCGGCTCGGGTCTTGATCTCAGTGTCATGAGTTCGAGCCCAGCATGGAGCCTACTAAAAAAATAAATAAATAAATAAAACGAAACAAAAAATTCTCCGAAGGTATTTCTGTGAATCATCAGGGGTCCAAAGTAGTCTTGGTTTTTACTGGGAAAACGAAGTGAGCTCAGGCGGAGCGGTGTTCCTGCCTCCAACCCCACCTCAGTGGCAGCCCTAGTGAATGTCACTAACAGCTACTGTTTTCTATAGTGTGAAAAACTGTGGAGGCTGAATTTGAGGCTCTATTCAGATATTTGTATCCTCAATCCCTTTTCCATTAAGTGTCTTCCAAAAGCGAAGTTTTCACTCCAAATACTCCGGGAAGTTTGAACCGCTCTTCCATGTGTTGTTAATGATTACATAGCTTGATATATTTTGGTTTTAGGTTAAATCAGCTGATCTTTCCCACGGGTATCAGGGAATTATTTTATATTTTCTTTCAAGCCCAGTATTTTTGAGAGATAGACCAGTGAGATTTTTCTAAGGAAATTTGTTGCCTGTTTTGCACAATTGGACAGGGTTTGGCATTGGAAGTTTAAGGCGGGATTGTTTCTTTTTATGTGTGGATTTTCGCGCCACCCCTTGAGCTTGAGCGATGCTCGTGTTAATTTGGTGTTAATTTAAAATGAGCAAAATTAGATCAAAACAGCTGACTGATGACTTTGGAGAGAAGCATTTAGTTTTTTAGGTATTCAATGAAGGAAGCTTCATGGACTTGATTCATTTGCGACTCTACGGGAACAAGTGTTTTATCTTAGGATAGCACTGGGGGTGGGCGTGGGGTGGGGGAAAGAGACCCAGCAAACTGACCCCGCAGTTGCTGAGGCCCTTGTACATTCAAAAGCCCTCTGTGTGTGGGTGGAAAAGCCACCTTGGCTAGCCTTAAAGGATTGGGAACAAAACTCCGGTTCCTCGCTTCTTACACCAGACGGGGGCATGGTGAATTTTCAGTCTCCCGAACCGTTTCCAAACGAACACTCTGCTGAGGAAACAATCCAAGTCCAAGTCTTAGAGGTACCTTGGTGTGGAAATCTGGAAAGAGTAGAGAGAATCCGCACACAAGGAAAAGGGTAACGGTTTTGAGTCTCTCTCTCTTTCTTCTCCTCCCGTACAGGTGAATTTTGTGGCATGCCAGGTCTTTGCTCTGTTTGCTGCGTTGTGGTTTCGCATCTACTTAAGTCCTGGTAAAACCAGTCCCAATGTCCGGCACGCATTTGTCACCATTTTTGGCATCTATTTTGTCATCTTTTGTTTTGGCTGGTGAGTATGAGCCTCAGAAATTCTAATCTTTATCATTTGGGTGTTTTGTGGCAGTATTCTTGGCATTTTCCAGGCGCCGAGGAAAGAAATGTATTTACTCCTATTGTAGCATAATGGGGATGTCCCAGGAATGTCCATTTACTCTAAGAACCTAGAACCAATAAACTACCCGTTGGAAGTCAGTTCCGTGAATTTTGCTACAAATTATGCTTCTGCTGATCTCCCCCTGGGTCATGTAAATAGGATACTATAAAGTTTCATTTTCCAGGTGAGGAACTTTTCCTACCTGTTGTAGATATTGGTGTTTTTCTTGCATTACTGCTAGGGGTAATTGGTGTTAGTCCTATGCTGGGAGTAGAACAATAGTTTTAGTGCTGGTTTGAGGAAACACGAGTTATTTCTCAACAGAGAGAGCCTGTAGATGACACCTTCCTCTACTAGGTAAGCTGGCCAATTGCCCTGGGAGTGGCCCTTCTGGGGCGGGGGCGGGGGGGAGTTTTGGGAACCAACCTTTCTAGAATGACAACTTAAGGAAATTTGTGAATTTATTCAGGATACTAGAATACTGCTCTTCAGCCTCCAATAAAAATTTGAGAAAGGATGATGAGTATTTTGAAGCAGCTACTAGGTGAAAGTCTTGGTGGGTGTGGGAAAGGTCAGTTTGGGTCCAGGTGCTTTAAAATAAAAAAAACCCAAAAAACAAAAAACAAAAAAACGCCAAAACAACAAAAAGTTCTAAGGAAAGAAAGAATGCTTCTGGACTCTCAGTTGTATGTGTGCAAAAATATAAGCATTCCATTTATGGATTGCTGACATGACCAGCGCTGCCGTTGGCAGACTGTCATGACTTCCTCCTGCCGTTTCAAGATCTAGTACCTTAATTACACAGAGTAAAATACTTGATTTATTTTCTCTTACACAAACACGAGTTAATGGCTCATGCGCTTCTTGGTGGGGGCGGGAGGTGGAGTGGCGGCATCATGGGGGTCCGGTAGGTCTGTTAATTTGGAATATAATCAGTGTTCCTCCTTCTCTCCGTGATGTCTTAAAGGTACTCCATACACCTTTTTGTGCTGGTGTTAATGTGCTACGGGATCATGGTCACCGCAAACGTATCCAGTATTCACAGGTAAGCTTCTGGGAGCGAGCCAGGCCACGTGAGGTTTTTCGTGACCTCTGAAATGTGTTTCCAGGGTAAAGGGGTACCTTCCCCATTTTGCCGGCCACATGTGGCATATCCTAAGTTCTCTGGGAGTGTCAGAAGGAGAGGTGGGGACCCCTAAATGCTGGGAGTGTTCAGAGGACGCTTTGCAAACGTATCAGAGTAGAAGCAGCTCTGTGGTAGCCTCCAAACTGGACACAGTCTAAATGGTCACCACAGTGGGATACGACTCCGCAATAAAAAGGGGGGAATGATTGATAACACACAGTCACATGGATGAAGCCTCAAAATAAATAAGTGGAATGGGGCGCCTGGGTGGCTCAGTCGTTAAGCGTCTGCCTTTGGCTCAGGTCATGATCCCAGGGTCCTGGGATCAAGCCCCACATCAGGCTCCCTGCTCGGTGGGAAGCCTGCTTCTCCCTCTCCCTCTCCCCCTGCTTGTGTTCCTGTTCTCACTATCTCTCTCTCTCTGTTGAAAAATAAATAAAATCTTTAAAAAAAAATAAATAAATAGGCGGAATGAAGGACGCCACAGAAATTCTGTTCTTGAAAATGCAAACTAACTTGTAGCGGCAGAGATCAGATCAGAGGTTACCTGGGCTGGGACGGTCCGGGGAGACGGGGAAGGGATCGGAGAGGCAGGAAGAAGCGTGCAGAGCAGGTGATGGATATGTCTGTTACCTGGAATTTGGCTGTGGTTTGGTGTGTACCTATGTCGAAACTTTGTGTACTTAAAATATGTACAGTCAAATGTTAAAAGAGGAAGACGTATTCTTACTATGATATTTTGATTTAAAAGTTATAGAAGTAACTTAATTCTGCCTTGAAGGCAACATGCTTGGATCATCGATTCGGACACCTGGGTATCTGTTTAGCATTGTCTGTGTTTCCCAGGGTCTGTGTGAAACCTCAGTATTAATTCTGCCTTCCAATAGTGCCGGAATGTAAGCTCTATGAAAACAGAGTTTGCTGTTGTATCCTCAGAGCCTAGAACAACACTGGGCAAAAAGGCTCAATAAATATTTTTGGAATGACTGACCGAACACCTTTGAAAAGACATTTGCCCTGTTGTGACTTCTTTTCTGATGACTTCTCTGAAAAAGCAGGTGCCTTCTTTCAGCTCCGGAAGGCTCTTTGATTAATGAGACGATTAGCACAATAGTTTTCCTTCTGAAAATCATTGAAATTTAACTTTTTCATGTATAATCTTGTACATCACTTGTAATAAATGTCCGGTTTTCAAGGGAAAATATTTTTTGCATGATTCTAAATTTTATTTTCACCCAACTCTGTCCAGATGAGCTCTGAAAAAATGAATTGTAATCATCTCTCTTCTGAATGCCTTCCTTGGAAGGGATTGTGTCACTCCTTCAGAAGGGAAATGGGAAATCCATATTTCTAAGAACAGGTTTTGGGAATGCTTGATATTGTAGCAGAATGCTATCTTTAGTGGGGAGTGGGGTGAAAATGTCTGGTTTTTCCCAAACTTGAGTTCCGAAGCAATTCAACAATGAATAAAAATGTTGTTGCATCTCTATAGCACATTTTTAACGACCTTACAAATTGTGACTTGTTGGCTCTCGCCACACTTGTGTGTTGCTGACGGGGTGTGGACCATTTCAGAGGGTCAGGAACCTCCACGCACGCTCGCTCCGTGCCAGGGCCAGGGCTCGTCTCTGGCCAGGAATGGAACCCTCCAGCCTTGGCCAAGCCGAGTGGTTTCCAGACAGGCTATGACTGCTCCACCATCATAATATTGTGGTAGCAAAGGGCCGTGTCATAAGACGAGAAAGAATGCCCTCTCTCTTTGCTTGTGTGGTTGCCAAGATTGCAGAAGTAGGGAGTGGCTCATAGTTTCTGATGGAGGGGAAGTTGCTTCCTGTTGAGGCAGGGGAAGAACATCAGCCTGGAAATCTGGCTCTTTCTAGCAGCGTGAGTTCAAGCAGTTCTCACAGCTTCTCTGTACGTCTCTAAAAGGTGGGGTTCAAGTTTTCTTCAGGATCAGGATTTCATGATTCTTTGTGAATTGTTTTCTTCCCCTGGCTGAGCCAGTTAGAAGAGTTCTGTCCTTTGGCTGGGAAGCTGAGGGGAAGGTCAGTCTTTGCTGCTACGGGGAGTTAACCCATTTCTGGACACATGGTTGTCTTTGTCTAGAGAATTCTTGGGGCACCAGCTCTGTTTCCTTCCCAAGCCACTATATGGCACGGAAAACACAGCTGTTAATTTATTATGTCTGAACCAGTTGGAGCAGAATATAGTTTGTATCGCCTCAGACTGACAGCCTCGTATCGGAATGTGGTAACGCGGTGACCAGTTGTGGGGGTTACCTGCCTTGTGCCGAGTGCTAAGCCGGGCTCTTTTAAATAGTTTTCATTGTTTTTAATATGGAAAGTCTTATTTAGTGTATCATTTGGTATACTTAATATTTCATATCATTATTGCAAATATATTCTTTCTAGGACAATTCTATGGGATTCAGATTTTTTTTCTCTGCCAAGGGGAGGAAATCAAAGTTCAGAGAGGTAAATAGGTATACAGATCCATGAATTTGCACAAATTGAATACATCCATGTTACCACCATCCATGTTACCACCCCCTGTCCTTCAGCTACCCAGCCAAAGGACAGGGGGAATATTACCATCACTCTGCCCCAATCTCTACCACACCCCTCCTTCTTAAAATAACTACTCTCTCGACTTCTCACAGGAGTTTTGCCATTGCTGGGATTTGAAATCATGTTGGTCTCTCTCCAGAATATGTACTCTCTCTACCACTTCTGGATTCCTTAGATTTTTTTCAGGTTTGTCTAGACCATGAATACATTGCCCTGTTGTATGGGACATAGTACTTGGCGCCATCCTTAATAAGTAGCTCTTATTATAACCAGTAAGTTGAACTTGCTTTTCTCTCTGGGTGGAGGGGCAGGGGTAGGTATGGGTCTAGCTCCTGTTGAGGAGAAAGAGGAAGCAGGCATGGCTGCATTCAAAAGCGCCCTGGGAGAATTTGTCTTTTGAGTTTGTTTTGTGATTTTTTGCCTTGACCCTCGCGAACTGGCTAGAGAAAGAAACAGAGCCTGGACATGGACAGGCCCAACTAACTCCATTCTGCTTCTGCTCAGGTCTTCAGAAAGTTGCTTTCTCTTAGTCACTTGCTTTGTTCACCGTCTTCCTGTTTTGGAAAGGGTTAAGGATGAACCCGAGGCTGGGAAAGTCTTTTTTTGGGTTGTAACATCTTTGTTTGTAAATAACAGTTAAGAGAACATAAAGACGTGTAGTGCTTGAGAGTTTTCAGAACTCTTTCACACTCACTGTCTGGTTCTCCCTTGCCACCAAATGAGTTTTTATTATTCCTACTGCACTATTCCGTAGGTTTAGTCTTCATGAGTTATTTTAATGTGAATTTGTCAAGTTCAGTATAATTTAATATGAGAAAATACGTCTTCCCTGTTTTATGACCCATGTTTAAATGCTATACCTTCTGCATTTATGTCTGTCTCGGAGGGGCTCCTGAGCCATTTAAAATGTCGAATGTACTTTCAGTTCATTTCAACTAACAGTACCCGAAGCCCTTCCATGGTCAAGGGTGGGGATGCCCAAGGTCACCGTGAGTTGGCGTGACAGACACATGCATACCATTTCAGCGTTATAATTGTGTACGTTGGCATGCAGAGCTAAGGAAATACTGGCAGTGTGGCAAGGAATTGTGCTGGAGGAGGGGTGAGCTGGAGCCAGGGGACTGACTGGGAGCTGAGCCTTACCTGGTGCTTAGGCAGTTTGCAGGTAGACGAGAGGATGGAGAAGGGGGTTGCAGGCAGGGGAAGGGGCATGTGGAAGACATTTGGCCTGAAAATGGAAGCTGTAATTGTGGAGAGTGAGCAGCTGGTATATTTTGAACATAAGGTGGACCAGGAGTGTCGTTGGAGAGGAGTCCAGAAGGGAAAGCTAGAGCTCAGTGCATGAAGCACATCGCATGTCGCGTTCAGGAGTTTTGATGTGACTGGACAGTGGGACCCATCGGAGGCTTTTAAGACAGATAACATTTATTTAGTTATTGGTCTGTGCAGCACACAGTCGTCTGCTCTTGCGAATGAAACACACAAGACATTCTTGGCCTTCATGGGGCTCTTGGTCTAGTAGGGGAGACAATGGTTGATTAGATTATCACTGTTAAAAAGAAAACCGTAGACCCACAATGGAGTCACTTGGGCCAACTCACCAAACTGGGGCTTAATACCTAACCTCGCTGCAGTTTTCAACCTCCCCCAGAAATGTAAGTCCTCCTCGGTCAGCCAGGAATTTTCTGGTCAGCACCAAGGAGGATCTGTCACATGGCCCTCTCCATCCCCCAAAGGGAAGATGAGGTCATCCCGCATGGTAAGACGCTTCCCTCTAAGGGAAAGTGGCCTTGCTTGAAACAGTCCCTTCTCTTTTCCTAGTCACTTCCTTATTCCACCCTTCTGCCTGTAAAAACCTTCCATTTTGTGCCACTCCTTGGAGCTCCCCTCTCCTTGCTAGATGGAATGCTGCTGCCAGAGCCAGACATCACTTAACGAAGATAATTAGATCTTCAGCATTTACTCAGTTGAGTTTTTGTCCTTTCACGTCACAGATGTAGAATTGCAAATTGATGATGTTCTCAAAGGCCCCGCGTGTGCGTGCGCATGCGTGCATGAGCATGCGCGCGTGGGTTTTGCTGGTTTATCCCATGAGGTCAGGGCCAGTCTCAGTAGGAAGCCACGGAGCGATCCGGAGTATGTGGTAACCGAAGCCTCAGGCTTGGGCAGGGAGGGTCCCGAGCAGACCCTTGGGAACGCTAACACCTAAGGAGAAAGTGGAGTAAGATAAGCTGAGTAAGAGCTGCGGAAGAATTAACCAGAGAGGTGGGACGCAAACACAAAGTAGAAGCCAAGAGAACAAAGTGTTTGGGGAAGGGAGTGGCCGGCAGGGTGACGCTGGCCTGTATTTTACAATGATCTGGTGTAAGCACAATGGTTTGGGAAGAGGAGAATCTGAGAGCAAGACCTTCTAGGTCAGTGGTTCCCAGCTCCGGCTGCACAATGGACTTAACACCTGCTGGGGGTATCCTGTACCAATTAAGCCCGGATATCGGGGGTGAGGCCCAGGTGTCTGCAGTTTGTAAAGCTCCCTGGATGACTCCACTGTGCTGTCCCCGTGACGAAAGATGAAGGGTTCCAGGCAATGAGTGCAAAAGGGAAGGGGGAGCGCACAGACTGGGTGGCAGATTGCGATGGATGACATGTGGGGAGTGAGGGAGAGGAAGAGGAGAAAATTGATTGTGTTACCGCCCTGCGTAATCATCTGATCCTCTCTGTTTCTGGTTTCAGATACTCCTTTTTTGTAGCAATGGGATACCTTACAATATGTCACATCAGCCGCATATACATTTTCCACTATGGAATCCTCACTACGGATTTCTCTGGGTGAGTATCTTTTTTTTTTTTTTTTTTTTAAGATTTATTTATTTGAGAGAGCGAGAATGAGAGAGAGTACATGAGAGGGGGGAGGGTCAGAGGGAGAAGCAGCCTCCTCGCTGAGCAGGGAGCCTGATGCGGGACTCGATCCCGGGACTCCAGGATCATGACCTGAGCTGAAGGCAGTTGCTTAACCAACTGAGCCACCCAGGCGCCCCTCTGGGTGAGTATCTTAATTTGGGCGACGGGGGGCGCTTTGACTGCGGGCTTTGCCTCAGCCTCTTGGGGTCTATGAAGATGAAGCCTGCACAGGAGAATCCTTGGCGGTTGGTTAAATCAGTTGGTAAGACCGTGCTATAATGAGGTTGGGGTTGAAGATTTGATGAGCTCTGCCATGTTGTAAACGAGGGCCCGTGCACTCTCTCTGTCCTGCCGCCTGGTTCTGTAGAGTTACCCTGGAGCACAACCAGGTACCGACTTATTTATGTGTTGTCTCTGGCTACTCTCACAGAGTTGTGTGGTTGTGACAGATGACCCACACAGCCTAAGATCTTCACGACCTTGCTCTTTACAGAAAAAGCTTCCCAACCCCTAGTCTGAGGCTCTTAACACAGGGTCGGTATTTATCTCATACTAATTTTGAATAATAGAGAAATTCTTCCATACTAGTTGAGAAGCAGACCCCCTTGGGTGGCCCCTGGCTGCCCTGGCCTCTCCCCCAGATTACCTAGACTTCTAGCAACTAGAAGGTAATACCCAGCACAGCAAGAGTCTCATACTAGTTGTAAAAATGTTGTCTGTCACCATGGCCTTAACCTAGTGGGCCACCCCTCTCCTCAGGGTCACCTGGTGAAGACCGGGGACAGAGCAGTGAAAATTTTGTATTCTGTTGATGTTTGTTTGGGAAGAGCTTTTTATGAATCTTGAGGAACGGATGCTAACGCAGTGACTCCTCATAACACATTACAGTAGCCTTGTTACGTCTTTGGGAGCTCGGGTCTGTTCTCCGCAGCTGTCTGAGGTCAGGGAGAGCCCGCCTTCTCCCCCTCAGGTTGGATTGCACTTGATTCCATGAGTTATTGGAGGACAGGTAATGAAATAAAGGGGTTGCAACTCATGGCTCATTTCCCACCACGAAGAGGCTTAGGAAGGCAGCGGTGTTTGCTTTGAGGCACAAAGACCGTTTGTTGTCCTCAAGTTTCTGTGTCTGTGGTTTGCTCCTTCAGGCATCCGTTCTTCCTACCCTCAGGCTCTCGGATTTTCCATCTCTCTTTGACTCGTCTCCTTTCTGCATTCCCCTCCGTGCAGGGTGTGGAGCACGGTCGTTCGGTTTTTCTGAAACAAATTCACAAACTTCCCAATCTTTACTTTCGAATGATGTGTGTGGGAAAATAGGGACGCAACGAAGATAACCATGTAGCCAGGAAGTTATAGCATTAAAAATCATTTTTAAACAGTGATCATAACTCTCCCTAGTGTTTAATCAACAAACTTCATTTTTTGGTTTCACCCCCCAAACTGTACCCCACCGCTCCCCCCCCCCCCCACACTCTCAAGAGCTCCTGGCACTTATTAGGTGTTCAATGAATGAATCAGTGACCTACTGTAGTTATTTTGTCAGTTCTGTTTTCAGTGCTTCCGGGAGCCTCAGTTAAAGAGACCCTCCGGCCATATTTTGGGTTGGGATAGGGAATGAAATGCTTTCACTTCAGCCCAAAGTAGGTTATTACCGGTTTCTCATCTATATCATCTTTTCTTTTGGGGGGCACAAAACACATATTCATGCATTGATTTCTGCCAGAGTTTTTGAGTCCCCAGTATGCTAGGCACAGTGCCAGGTGTGGGGCAGGAGGAAAGGTGTTTTAGGCGGAGGGAACAACTACACGAGAGCATGGAATTATGACAGGTGCCTGCGGAGGGCCCAGAAACCTGCCTGCCTCTCCCTTACCGCCCACGTCCCTTTGTCACCGGGTCCTCTCAGGTGGGCAGCCTGGCTGTCACTAGGCTCTGTCCACTCCTCTGCACGTCCACGGCCACCACTTGGGACCACCACATGTCTGGCTATCTGCCTTTCCGCTCCGCCCCGTGTCCGGTCTGTGCTGTCTCTACCACCCAGAACGAGGCTCTAAAATATCAAAGCAGTGGTGCCTGGGTGGCTCAGTTGGTTAAGCATCTGCCTTCGGCTCAGGTCATGATCCTAGGGTCCCGGGATCGAGTCCCGCGTTGGGCTCCCTGCTCAGCAGGGAGCCTGCTTCTCTCTCTGCCTGCCACCCCCCCCCCCCTCCCCGCTGCTTGTGCTCTCTCTCTCTCTTTCTCTCTGACAGATAAATAAATAAAATCTTAAAAAAATATATCAAAGTAGGTGATGCTCCGGAGTGGATTCTTCTGTAGTCTACTCCAGCCATGCACTGAGCATTGCAGAAAAGCTTCTGGTCTGCACACACACTAGGTTAGGTTCATGTCTCTGTGCCTCTCCCTTGCTCATTCCCCTCCTTAGAAAGCCCTTTTTCACCCTTGTCTGTGTGGAAATCTCTTACTTCACTTTCTACAACCCGGCTCAAAATCACTGCTTTGCAAAGCTTTCCCTGATTGCCACCCCCTCCCTCCCCTGTCTCCGGTCCCCTTCCTCCTGTTGGTCACTGCATTTTGGACCCTGCCTAGGAGGAGGGCTCACAGCCAGCTTTCACCGGCTGGTGCAGCCCATCCCCTGTAAATCCTACTCCCTGAGATCCTGGTGCATGGTGTTTGGAGTCAGGGGGCAAAGGTGCTTCTGCTCTCACCAACTGATCTGTATGCTTGTCTAGTGTCCTATGTGTTTTATTCCCAAACTTGCTTATTCCAGTTTGTACTTAACACAGAAACTGATTATATATGGATGTGAAAGGAGAGAGAGTGGTTTCTCTCAATCTCGGTCGGGTCCTTTGGAAAGAGACCAAGGCAAGTTCAATGTGTTATAGGTAATGGGTGATGAAGGTGAAGTGGGTGGGAGGCTGGGGGGGTAGGGGGGTGCACCGGAGCCGGGCAGGATTCTGCATTCAGGTCACTGCAGTGTGGGCATCTTGACTTTCTTTTACCTTCTCGGTCTATGTTAGAGGAAACGACTCTGGAGAAAGATGCTGTCACTCGGCAGATCCATGCTCCAAAGAAGGGCTTTGGTGCTGAATCAAAAGGTTCATTCATGCATCACTCAGCAGATGCTGACTGAGATCCCTGAACCTGCTAGGCCGGGTTATAGGACACAGGGTCGAGCAAACGCTGTGGAATGAATGCACTTAGAGTTACCGACTGCAAGTCTGTATGGGAAGTTCACCTGTGAGCGCATCATTGTGTACTGGGTTGATTCATGTTCCCCTGAACTCAACCTCAGAACGTGTTCTTCTTTGGAAATAGGATCTTTGTAGGTATAACTAGTTAAGATGAGGACATACTAGATTAGGGTGGGCCCTACCTTCATAATGGCTGGTGGCCTCCTTCTCAGGAGGCCATGGGAGACACGATGCCGGGGACCCATGAAGGGAAGGCCATGTGAAGACGTAGGCAGAGGGAAGGGTGATGATAACCACAGGCGAGGGAACTCCGACGATTGCCAGAAGCCACCAGAAGCTAGAGGAGAGCACAGAACAGGTTCTCCCCCAGCCTCCAGAAGAAACCAACTCTGCCAATGCCTTGATTTCAGACTTCTGGCCTCCAGAAAATAGTGAGGTGATAAGCTTCTGGTTTTAAGCCACCCGATTTGTGGGAATCAGTTATGGTACCTCTAGGACACCAATACACAGTGTTTTATGAATGCCCCCCTTTTGATGGGCTAACAGCTGTCCCCCGCTCCTGATCATGCAGGATAAGAATGCCTCCAGGGTACCCAGTTCTCCCCCTTCTTGTCACACCTCCTCCTCCGTCCGTTCTGTCCATAACACCGTAAACTCTTGAATGATCATTAATTCATTTTTAGTATAACCAGAACTGGCGGAAGTTACCAGTAGGAAAAAATAAAGGGGGTTCTTGGAAAACCGCAGTGTGCTTGTGAAATGTGGTGAATCTGGGGACTTGGACGGCAGGGGACAATGGGAATCCGTCACTGTCAACAACCTGACTTCCAATAGCAGCATCAGACACATTTCCTCAAGTGATGTCTGCACTCGGAGCGGAGACTTAGTTCTCAGTGCCAGCGCTATTCAGTTCTTGGGCGTTTTTTTTGGTTTTGTTTTTTTTTGGTAATTATAGAACAGTATTAAGCAGCATTATCTTTTCCCGCCCACCGTAAATGCATAAGTGCCTCCCTGACATAAATCCATCTTCTTAGAGAAACAAATGGAGAGAGCTACATACCAACCTGAAAGTGACAAGATGTTTTAAATCTCAAATTTTCAGTTAGAGATTCTTGACCAACGTCTATTTTAGTGATGAGCCTGCAGGCAAACACTAGTTCCCCTTCAGAATGGAATTCGTTTCACATGGCCATTTATTTCAGTTTTAAAATCTTATTTTGGGGAGGAATAAAGTAGTGTTTCGAAGCTGAATTCTGGTGTTTTAAAGCAGCCTGATGAGAGCTATTCTCTTTGGAGCATGCATCCAGGTCTAAGTGCTTAGCATACTTTATTACGTCTTTAGAATAAGAGCCCAGACAGGAATTGAATGGGATGAGATGAGATCAGTGTTTATGTCAAACAACATATATATGTTTTTAATTTGGGGGAACCCATAAACTCGTGCGTTAGATGATTCTGGGGCTTGAAATTTTATTTATCATTCTGAAAGTAATCAAGTTTTCATGGGCTGGACTGGCATTAATAGCGAGGATAACACACAAGATACAGTTTTATTATTGCTGCTAATACAGTTTATATCAATACATGCAGTGGCCGATGTCCTTTGTGTTTTCTCTGTGAATGTGGGCTATTAAAAATACCAGAACATTTACTGTTCTCCTGGGGGAAGCTCAACAATTCCTTGTAATAAAGCTGGTACTTGATTTCCTTTTAAGTTTGCGATAGTGAACGGATTCTTCTTTTTTGCTCACAGAAGGGTACAAATTGAGTTTTCTGAGGAAGCAGCAAGAACCTTTATTTCCTCCTTGCAGGCTAGGCCAGATTCAGGCAGATAATTGCTCTCCTATCATGTTGGCAATTTGAGTTGCCTGTGTGTTTTCGAAAACAGTCTGAAATGAGAACTCTTACACACTGATAGTGGGAGTATAAATTGGTACAACCCTTCTGGAAGGCAACTTAGCCATAAAATTTCAAGCAAGGATTTTTTTCTTTCAAAAAATCATATTCTAGGGGCGCCTGGGTGCCTTAGTTGGCTAAGTGTCTTGATGTCGACTCAGGTCATGATCTCAGGATCATGGGATCAAGCCCTGCTTCGGGTTCTGTGTCTGCAGGAGGCTGCTTGAGATTCTCTCTGTCCCTCCCCCGACTTGTGCGCTCGCTCACTCTCTCTCTCAAATAAATAAATTAAAATCTTTACAAAATCATATTTTATGATAGGATAAATTCCTAGGAATTGAATTACCTTAAGGAAATCAAATTTATTAATACGTGTGTTCAGTTGTTGTCAAGAGTAGTGAAAAACCCGGAAGCATCCTAAATGGTTCTTTGGGGGGTTCGGGGGGTCTTTATTGGTGATTTTAATAATTTTTTAAATATGATTATAATGAGAAATCCTAAATATTATTGAAATATATTTGCAAGTGTATTACAAGTGCGTATTATAGTGAACTATGGTCTCTAGGATTGGGACAATAGCCCTCTGTGTTCCCCTGTTACCTTATTGGGACATAATAGAAATATAACTTTCCTGCACCCCTTGCTGGTGGAGGTGATCATTTGCCTATTTGTCCATGGAAATGTGTTTTCCTCTGTTGGTTTATGACATCCTGACCCCTCCCCTCTGACCAACCCTGTAGGTGTGAATAACTGGGTTCTATAATAGGGGCAGAGAAGTGATATTTGCAGGGAGATTTCAGGATTTGCTTATTTCATGTTTCTTCTTCAGGCTTCCGCCAGCTTTTTGATAACTAGCACAGTCACTTGGAATTTAATTCCAAGGACATGAGTTTAAGTTCTACCAAATATATTTGATGGGTTCCTATTAAAATGGAGAACTGGTGATTTTGTTGTTGTTGAGTGCCAAAGTACGGAGATGACAGCTTTGAAAAGATTAATGGGAAGGGTAAAAGCCCATTCCCCTCTGATTGACTGCTGGATGGTTCCCAGCAGATACTAGGTGAACGTTGAAAAGAGTTGAGAGGAGTTCCTGCTCCCTTCAGTTGTAGTCCTAGGGAGCCTGATGGGAGGATGTATTTTGTTTGCTGTGAGTCCTGGAGTCCTGTATTTTCCTCCTCGATGCTGGCACAGTTGATAGGAGTTTGTGAGCATTGCACTAAAGTTGTAATCTCATCACTTCCCTCTTCAGCAATCCAGGGAGCAATGGGTACGAGCAAGGCAGAAGCAGTAGGGAGGTTAGAAAGACCCGTCTGAGGCTACTAGTTGCACCATTCGTCTTGAACTTGGTGCCCCTGGTTGTTGTGCAAGAGGGCGGTCCCAGCCGATGTTGCTGGAGATTGCAAGTTTGTTGCAGTCCTGTTCTCCCACCCTGTCAAACATAATTGCCTGACTCTTTGTTTTCCTAATGTATTAGTATTATAAGGGGACTTTCGTTATAAAGAAAGAAGTAATAAAAATACAAATATAACTTTTTGGATCTAAAATTACCTGTTGGGGAGAATCCCTGAACGTCAGATCTGGCTTGATGTTGGCCAGCCAGCTGTGTGATCAGCTGTCTCTTGAACCTCTGATTGAGGACTGCATAATATCATCGTTCTATCCTAGTTTTACTAGGACAGAGAACATAACCACCCTAGGTCCAGAGAATAAGGTAAACTAGAGAGGTTTTATTGGAATGTTGTTCAAAATTGAGTTTTTGCTTAATGTTTTAAAGACAGGTTATTTTTGGTTGGAAGTTGATATGAGAAATAGATAGAATGCGTACCACTTCTGGCAAATTGCCCTGAGTCTGTCGGAAGGCAGTGATTTTTCTGTATGTGTATGTGTGTGTTGGGTGTGGTATTTTTCTGTCTTGCTTTCTCCCCCAGTCACATCTCCATCTGCCCATTTTTCCTTTTTCATTTCCCCCTATATTTCTTTATCCAAAGGAGGATAATAGTGTTAGGTTCAGGAAGAAAAACAGTGTTTATATATATATACATATATATATATATACATACACATATATAAAACTTTATATATTTTTGTTTATATATATAAATTTTTTATTGATTTATTTTTTAAAATTCGAGCATAATTAACATAGAATGTCCTATTAGTTGCAGGTGTACAGTATAGTGATTTAATACTTCCATTCATCACCTGGTGCTCATTACAGCAATTGTACTCCTTAATCCCCATCATCTCTTTTGTCCTTCCCCTCCTTCCTCCTTCTGGTAACCATCAGTTTGTTCTCCATACTTAAGAGTCTGTTTTTTGGGGCGCCTGGGTGGCTCAGATGGTTAAGCGTCTGCCTTCGGCTCAGGTCATGATCCCAGAGTCCTGGGATCGAGGCCCACGTCGGGCTCCCGGCTCAGCGGGGAGCCTGCTTCTCCCTCTCCCTCTGCCTCTCTCCCTGCTGATGCTTTCTCTCCCTCTGTATCTCTGTGTCTCAAATGAATAAAATCTTTAAAAAAAAAAAAAAGTCTGTTTTTTTTGTTCATTTGTTTTGTTTCTTAAATTCCAAATAATGCATGAAATTATATGGTGTCTTTCTCTGAACTGTCTCTTGAACCTCTAATTGAGCTTAGCATTATACACTTTAGATCCATCCATGTTGTTGCATATGGCAAGATTTCATTTTCTTTTATGGCTGAATAACATATCACCTCTTCTTTATTCATTTATCTAACAGTGGACGCTTGGGCTGCTTTCATATTTTGGCTATTGTAAATAATTCTGCAATAAACATAGAGGTGCATGTTTCCGTTCAAATTAGTGTTTTTGTATTCCTTGGGTAGATACCTAGTAGTGGAATCACTGGATCATAGGGTAATTCCATTTTTAACATTCTGAGGAACCTCCACACCATTTTCCAGGGTGGCTGTGCCTATTTGCATTCCCACCAACAGTGCAAGAGGGTTCCTTTTTTTCCACATTCTCACCAACACTTGTTTCTTGTGTTTTGGATTTTAGCCATTCTGACAGGTGTGAAGTTATATCATTGTAGTTTTGATTTGTATTTCCCTGATGATGAGTGATGTTGAGCACCTTTTCATGTGTCTATTGGGCATCTGCATGTCCTCCTTGGAGAAATGTCTGTTCGTGTCTTTTGCCCATCTTTTAATTGGATTATTTGGTTTTATGGGTGTTGAGTTGTATCAGTTCTTTATATATTTTGGATACTAACCCTCTATTGGATATGTCATTTGCAAATATTTTCTCCCATTCTGTAGGTTGCCCTTCAGTTTTGTTGTTTGTTTCCTTCCCTGGGCAGAAGCTTTTTACTTTGATATAGTTCCAATAATTTTATTTTTGCTTTTGTTTCCTTTGCCTCAGGAGACATATCTAGAAAAATGTTGCTACGGCCAATGTCAGAGACATTTTGCCTGTGCTCTCTTCTAGGATTTTGATAGTTTCGGGTCTCACATTGGGTCCATTTGGGGTTTATTTTTGTGTCTCATGTGAGAAAGTGGTCCACTTTCATTCTTTTGCATGTAGCTTTCCAGTTTCCCCAAGACCATTTGCTGAAGAGACTTTTTCCCATGGAATATTCTTTCCTCTTTTGTCAAAAGATTAATTGACCATATAATCATGGTTTTGCTTCTGGGCTACTTTGTGTTCTATTGAAATATGTGTCTATTTTTGTGGCAGTACCATACTGTTTTGATTATTACAGCTTTGTAATATAACTTGAAGTCTGGAATTGTGATGCCTCCAGCTTTCTCACTACATTTTGCCATTTTAATTTCTTCTGTCTTGGTGTGGACTTCCTTGGGTTGATTTTGGGGGTGGGGACTGCTCTCTGTGTCTCCTGGGTTTGGATTTCTGTTTCCTTTCCCAGATTAGGGAAGTTTTCACCTATTATTTCTTGAAATAAATTTTTGCCACCTTTCCTCTTTCTTCTTCTGGGACCCCTGTAATGTAAATGTTGTTTCATTTTATGGTGTCACTGAGTTCCCTTAATCTCCTCTCATTTTTTATTATTCTTTTTTCTTTCTCTGTCCATCTTGATTGCTTTCCATTACTCTATCATCCCAGTTGCTAATCCATTCTTCTGCTTTCTCTAGTCTACTATTTATTCCCTCCTGTATATCTTTAATTTTAGTTATTGAGCTCTTTATCTCTGATTGGTTCATTTTTATGTTTTCTCTCTCTTTCTTGAATGTCTCACTGAGATCCTCCAGTCTTAAGTCCAGTGAGTATCTTTATGACCATTACTTTAAATGATCTCTCAGGCATATTACTTACCTCTGTTTCATTTAGGTCTCTTGCTCTGATTTTGTCTTGTTCTTTCATTTGGGACATAGTCCTCTGTCTCCTCATTTTATCTAACTCTTGTGTCTGTTTCTGTGTGTTACAAAGGTCAGCTAGGTCTCCTGCTTTTGAAAGTAGTGGCCTTATGAAGAAGAGGTCCTGTAGTGCCCTGTAGTACAGTGTCCCCTGTTCACCAGAACCTGGTGCTTCATGGTTGTTTCCTTTGTGTGTTGAGTGCACTCTACCATTGTGCCTAAGCTGCATTTGCCTTCAGTTCAGTTGGCTGCCATGGTTCTCTTTGCCTGTCGTGGGCAGGTTTTGGGTCCTGTGTTGCTAATGGGCCAGTTGGGCTGCCTTGGGCTTGAGTTGTGTAGTTCAGACCAGGCATTTTCCAAGAGCTGTGGTCACACTGAACTGAAGGGTACCCTTCCTGTTTTGTTCCCTGACAGGCTGTAGGGGAGACCAGATGTCTTCCCCAGTCCACTGTTGGGGCCACAGTGTAACTGGTGTGTGTGTGGTTATTGTCCCCACTCCCCAAGGCAGGAGTCCCTTGGGAGTGGTGTTGGGCCCTGTTGCAGCTGCTTGCACAATGCCATTTTGTGGTGCTGTTCTGAATGGACTCCTGCCAAGGGCAGATCAGATGGGGCCGGAGAGAGGGGATTGTGCAGTGTTAGCAAGCTTGCTGGAGAGTGTTTGAGCTGGTTCCTGGGGGCGCCCTCTTTAGGCAGGGGTGCAGGAGAGAGGAATGGAAGATTTTTCCTTTGGGAGAAGATTCCTAAAGATTCCGTGCCTCTCAAGCACACGTTCTGAGACTTGTAAATAAATCTCCTTCTGTATACCACAGTATATTCCAGGTATTTCTCAGACTGCTACTTCCATGCTGTATCTCAGCAGGGCTCTATGTTATGCTGTCTCTTTAGGGTTCAGGACTCAGTGTCCTATCACCCTCCAGCTGTCTGAGAGCAGAGCCCGCTGATTTTTTAAGGTTCTCGGGGTAAGCCCCGCTGGTTGTAAGAACTGGCAAAGTTCAGTCCCTGTGGTTTTCAAAGCCAGATGTGATGGGGGTTCATTTTCCCAGTGCAGGTCCCCAGCCTTGGGGTGCCTGGTGTGGGGTTTGCTCCTGTTCATGCTTGCAGTGTCCCTCCCTCCTACAGACAGTCTCACGAATCAGTTTGGTTCCCAACCATCTCCAGCCTTCCTACTCTTTTCAATGTGGCCTCTTCTCTATGTTTAGCTGTGGTAAGTCTGTTCTGCCAGTCTTCAGGTCCTTTTTTGGGTTATTTACACTGATGTGGCTATTTTCTAGCTGTATGTATGGGACAAGGTGAGCTTAGGATCCTCCTACTATACCATCTTCCCCAGAAGTTGAGCTGATTATCTTTTTTTTTTTTTAATCATGAAAAAATTTTGTAAGACAAGAGAAATGGCCCTACTTCAACCATGCTGGACTCAAACCTTGATTTCAGATTGATCAGATGGTTCCCATGGATTCAACTGCAGCACCTACTACTAGTGAGTGTGTACAAATCCATGGATAAGGCAGGGGGTGCAAAATCTGAGTACAACTAAAGTGCTAAGGCCTCATTGTTCTGAGGAAGTTCTTTGGCTACACCAAGGAGCCTTTTTGTGTCCTTTCTGCACTTGTAGTATGTGCTCGTGTGTGCTGGGTTTTGCACCTTTGCAAAAGTTAGCATGAATTCTAATCATAAACCATCAAACACGTCTTGGATTATTTTAGGTTTTGACTGAAATACAACATGGATGGTATTTGAGTTTCAACGTTTAAGTCAGTAGCTTTTTGGATTTGATTCTCATATCTCATAACTTGGGCATTCTAAATTTGGCATCTGATCTACTCATAAGTGTAAGTAAAGGATCAATGAAAAAATGTTGAGAGAGGAAGTCTTCTGAGCAAGAGCATATGGCACTCCTTCTTTCACCCATAGAAAAATGAGTAGGTAGGAGGATGCTAACTCCATCTCCTCTTAATGAACAGGTTCTAGTTCTAGTTTGCAGATTTTAGATCTGCTTTTTCACCAGTTATTAGTGTATTGTGTTTAATAAACCCATGATCACATGTGTGAGTTCCTTAAGTTGCTTGAAACTTCTTGAGACGTTTAAAACAGAAGCAATATATTGTTGAAAGTAGTCTAGATGACAAGTAATTATATTTGGTCCACAGCTTTTTTTCTCTCCAGAAGGGACATTTTTCCCCAAGGTAATGACAACAATACAGTTTTTACATAGACCCAATAGTGCAGACTTCATATTGAATATTTATTGACCATGATCTAGAAATTCAGTATTATGTATTGTATTCGTCCAGGTTCTCTGAGGAGCAGATACCAAGATGGGAACAGAAGTAAGAGATTTGTCATGTGAAATGCCTGTGAGGGAAACTGGGGAATCTGGAATAGATTGAAATGCAAGTCTGACCCCTGAGATGAGAGAGGGAAGGAAGGAAGACAGCAGTGCAGGTCTAAAACAATTTCACATTCAGTGAGAAGTCCTCTAGCAAAACGCCCTGGGGAGGAGTACCACGCCTCCTTTGCAGGGGCCTGCCTGGGTACCTGCCCCGGTCTGTCATTGGCTGGAGCAGCTCAAGGGGGCGTGGCCCCGGCCTGAAGTTGGAGTTTGAATCTGCAGCAGCTGTGGCTAATCATTGATGCCCCCGCCCCACAAAGCCCATAGATTTGAGTGACTTCTGCTCATGGCCATTGCATATATAAGACTACTTACTGCATTTTTGAACATGAGCCTTACTATGGAATACATTAAATGTAATGCCAGATAGAGGAAAACAAATGTTATATTTCTATAGAGAAAGAAAGGTAGGCTAATTCCGCAACATTTCCTTTTTTGATATATCTATTTTTTAGACCCTTTAAAAAATGAAGTTAGGAATTGAATGGAAAGTAGGAACTTACTTGGTTTGCAAATTGCATAGTCACCAGGATGTGTGCCTCAAATTTTAAAAAATGTACTGGACTTGGTGTAAGGAAAAATGGGGGCTTAGGTCCTATTACTGATTCCTAGGACTTTCGATCTTCCAAGGGGAAAAAAAAAAGATAAAAAGGCTTTGGAAAGAAACTTTTGTGCTTTGAAAGTCATGTTTGGAAACTACCTTGAATGTGACACTTAGAGTGAGCCCCTTTCAAAAAAAAAAACCAAAAAAACAATAGCTCTTGGCATCTGTTATGCATTCTGGGTCCAAAGTCTTGTTGAATATCAGGAAGGTGAGATGCAAAATTATATTGGTCTGTAAGACCACATTGTATAGAAAGTTTCAGTGTAGCTCTTATTTATTCTAAGGCCCAAACCTCAGGGCTCTGGAAGAACAGTTATTTTTTTCAATCTACAAGAGCACAGTCATAATCAGTGTGAGCTATGAGCATGTCTGGCTGTGCTCAAATGACCACCCGGATGGCTCCCTATTTTGCCACACCTAATTCTCACCAGTTCTGGCAGAGCCTGGCTGTCCTTCCCTTCTGCAGTCAGACTCCCTTTCTCTTCTGCTAGCCTCCTGTGTGATATTAGGAATCTTGTTTCAAAAAGTGGCCATTGGGCTTTTGCCAATAAGATACAAGGTTGGGCATAAATGTTTAGATTTCAAAGGGTATTTGTTGGTACTTTAAAATAGTTTATTATATTGATAGTTTTAAAATGTTACATGGTTATTTTATTTGGTTTTTTTAAGATTTTATTTATTTGAAAGAGAGAGAGAGAGAATGTGCATGAGCCGGGAGAGGGGCAGGTGGGAGGGAGAGAATCTCAAGCAGACGCCACGCTTAATGTAATGGAGCCCCTGGCTGGGCTCGATCTCACGACCCTGAAATCATGAGCTGAGTTGAAACCAAGAGTGGGACGCTTGGCCGACTGAGCCACCCAGGTGCCCCGCATGCGTATTATTTTACAGAGATGGAAAATGGGAACTCGAAGGGGAGGAATTAAGGAGGAAAAGGGACTCACAGACAAGAGGCAGAGTGTAGTTGTCTCATATCAGACTTGGCCTAAAATGGTCTGTGCCCCATCCCATCCTCCCACACACTTGGGCTGGGCTCATGGGGAGTGTGGCATCCCAGGGTCATCCCAGGAGTGCTGTCCTTGCTGCCTATATAAATGGGCCATCAGTCCATAGGGTCAGAGACAGCAAATTCAATAGGAAACCTCAACAATATGGATCAGAAAACCAGGCTAGACTAAGAAGGATTGAAGGATGTTATGGTTGAGCAGTGGGGTTTTATCTTGTCTGGTTGGGCAAGAATGGAGCTATGAAGGGTACTAAATGGGGGTGGACGATTGGAAAAACAGGTGCCATTTATAAAAATTGCGGCTTTGTTGAGATAGAATTCACATATCCTTCAATTCACCTATTTAGAGAATACAATGCAGTTTGTTTTTTTTTTTAAAGATTTTATTTATTTGACAGAGAGAGACACAGCGAGAGAGGGAACACAAGCAGGGGGAGTGGGAAAGGGAGAAGCAGGCTTCCCGCGGAGCAGGGAGCCCGATGCGGGGCTTGATCCCAGGACCCTGGGATCATGAACTGAGCTGAAGGCAGATGCTTAACGACTGAGCCACCCAGGCACCCCACAACGCAGTGGTTTTGAGCATATTCACAGAGTGGATTTACAGGTGCAACCATTAGCATAATTAATTCTACATTTTCATCACCCCCCAGAGAAACCTGTATACATTAGCCATAAGTCCTCATTTCTTCCCAATTCCTCCAGCCTTAGGCAGCCAGTGATTTACTTTCTCTGTGGATATGCCTATTCTGCTCTTTCATATAAATGGAATCATACAATATAGGACTTTTATGTCTGGCTTCTTTCACTTAACATAATGTTTTCAAGGTCCATTCATATTATACCACGGGTCAGTACTTCACTGTATTTATTGCTGAATATTATTCTACTTTATAGACATACAACATTTCATTCATTTATTCATCAATTGGTGGGCATTTAGGTTATTTTCTTTTGGGCTATTATGAATAATGTTGCTCTAAACAGGTTTTTGTGTAGATATATTTTTATTTCTCATGGGTATATACCTAGGAGTGGAATTGCTTGGTTATACAGTCACTCTGTGTTTAACCTTTTAAGAAACTGCCAGATCTTCTGAAGTGGCTGGACCTTTTAATGTTCCCACCAGGAACGTATGAGGGTTCCAGTTCTCCACCTTCTGACCAACACTTGTTACCTTTTTGGTGCTAGTCATCCTTGTGCTTGTGAAATGGTTTGCATTTCTCTGAGGGCTGATTATCGTTGAGCATCTTTTCATCTGCTTATTTACCATTTGTGTATCTTTTTCAGAGAAATGTCCATTCAGATCCTTTGGCCGTTTTTAAATTGGGTTATTGTCTTATTCTTATTGTAAGAATTCTTTATATATTCCAGTACCAAGTTGCTTATCAGATGTATGACTTGCACATATATTCACACATTCTGTGAAAGGTCTTTTCACTTTCTTGGTGGTGTGAGTCATTTGAAGCACAGAATTTTAAGTTTCAATAATATCCATTTAATCCACATTCTTCTTTTGTTACCTGTGCTTTTGGTGTTACATTTAAGAAACCATTGCCAAATCTAAGGTCATGAAGATTTATGCTTGTGTTTTCTTCTAAGAGTTTTTTACTTTTAGCTCTGACATTTAGGTCTTTGATACATTTTTAAATTACTTTTGTATTCTTTTTATGTGGCTATCTAGTTGTGCCATCACTATTTTAAAAAGCTGTTCTTGCCTCTGTTGAATTACCTTGGCATCCTTGTGGACATGGGTGCCACTTCTTTTTTTTTTTTTTATTCTTATGTTAATCCCCATACATTACATCATTAGTTTTAGATGAAGTGTTCCATGATTCATTGTTTGTGCATAACACCCAGTGCTCCATGCAGAACGTGCCCTCCTCAATACCCACCACCAGGCTAACCCATCCTCCCACCCCCCTCCCCTCTAGACCCCTCCGTTTGTTTTTCAGAGTCCATCGTCTCTCATGGTTCGTCTACCCCTCCGATTTCCCCCCCTTCATTCTTCCCCTCCCGCTACCTTCTTCTTCTTCTTTTTTTTTTCTTAACATATATTGCATTATTTGTTTCAGAGGTACAGATCTGAGATTCAGCAGTCTTGCACAATTCACAGCGCTTACCAGAGCACATACCCTCCCCAGTGTCTGTCAATGGGTGCCACTTCTTAGACAAGCTTTTATTTGATGTCTTTTTTTCAAATTAGGATTGGTCTTATTTTTTGTCACTAAATGGTTTATTGACAGGTGGCTGCATTTTACAAAAGTATCTCTTACTATGTGTGCATAGAAGAATTACCTTTAATAGAACATGTGTTAGAACAATTAGGATGAAGAAGCCAGAATATATGTCTCATCCAGGTGGAACCGGGGCACTGAATTAGGTATCCCCCAAACTGGGGCTGCTCATACTTTAATGTGCATCTGAGTCTCCCTAGAGGTCTTATTAAAATGCAGGGCCTCATTTTCTCGTTCTGGAATGGAGTGTGCGAGAGTCTGCATTTTTAACAAACCCCTGAGGATGCTGATGGTGCTGGTCCTGGAAGTTACACTTGGAAGAACAGTGCCAGAGGGGCTTTCTGGTGTCCTCTCATTCAGTGCTGTTATATCTACTTATTTAAAGTGACCTGGAAGGGAATTTTTGAATTCCATCTTTTTTTTTTTTTTTTCATTTTATTGAATAGCCTTCAAGATGAACAACCACCATGCAGGGAAATAGAATAAATGTTTCTTCTAGTGGTCCTTCTGCCAATCGATTCTCTTCTGTCTTCCTTTTAGGCCTCTGATGATTGTCACACAGAAGATCACGACCTTGGCATTCCAAGTTCATGATGGTGAGAAAAACAACTCTCCTTTCGGTTCTGAGAGTGAGCTCTTTGTTTAGACTATACCCATAGTCCAGAGTTTAGCCAAGTGCTGGTAGATCTTCTATAACTTGTCAAAAATTTACAAGCTTCTTTAATCAAAGCTCTTTCACAGCTATTATTTCTGTAATCTAAATTTGCTGAAGTATTTACACTGAGAACAGTTGGTTTTCTGTTTACATTTATAATGTTTTAAATTTATGGTGCTCTCTGCCCTTCATTTCCAAATCTCTTGAGAAGAAATGCCATCCTTTTTCGGTGGTTTACTCTGAGAAGCTCACAAGGTAATAAAAAATAGTATTGGCTGGTTAGCCATTTTTTTTTTTTTAGTGCTAGTTTTGTTTTGTTTAGTGTTTTTGTTTTTGTTGTTTGGCTTGGAAAGTTATCTAACGAGATTAGCCTGACCCTTCTCCTTGGAAGAAGGAAGAAGCTTCTGTTTGTATAAAACTGAACATTTTCTTTGCTCATGCCCTTCCTGAAAATGACGAGAAAGTGTGATTTACGTGATTTAAAACCTGGTTCCAGGGAAGGAGGACGGCACTTTCAGCCGGGTGGAAGATTTAAATATGGGTGTAAGAGGTGTCAGGTGCAGTTAGTAAAAGTATACTCTGCAGATTTGTACTGTTCTGGCAAATGCTTTCGGACTGTTGAAGCTTCTTTATGTGCAAACAGGTTGAGAAGATTTACAATCTCTGTTAGCTAGTCTTATTTTTCTTTAAAGCTTGGGAACTGATTTCATTTTGACCCTGGGTATTCCTAGTTCATGCTTGGTGATTTAGTCATTCTGTAGAGAACTGGGTAATTTTATACCAAGGATGGGGTCTTTCTAGGGTGACCAACTGTCCTGATTTGTCCAGAACTGAGCAGTTTCCCAGGACATGAGACTTTTAGGGCCCAAATTGGAAAAGTCCAGGGCAAATCGGGGTGAGTTGATAAATGTTTTTGTACCTAAAAGTCTAGTTGGTAGTGGTGATAGACTAATATTAGCACATAAACCAATAGCTAAAATCAGTTTAATTTCTAGGATTGCCAGAAATGTATTGTTGACATCTTAGAAAAAAGTGAATGTGATTTTTTTTTTTAAAAGAAAAACACTGTCTTTTTTTTTAAAATAGGCTTTTTGCCCAAATTACTTTTTAAAGCATTCTTAGTTTACCTGATTTTCTGGAACAACCCTTATGTGCAGCAAGATGTTTATTTGTCATTTCTTTTTTTCTTGTGTGTAGTGGGAACAGCAAACACTGTCTTCCTTTATGCATTTTTCTGAATTGCCTTTATGATTGGTGACCATCATCAGTCTTAGCTGGATATACAGCTTTGTAGTCCAATGTCTATAGCTTATTAGATGACACTTCAGTTTCTGCAACTATAAGCTAACATAAATTTTATGAGAAGCACAAAGGTGATTTTGTTTTTGTTTTTTTCTGGCATGGATGAATTTTAAAAGAAGAAGAATCACCTGATACATCTTTTATGTTTTCCCTGCATTCAGGATTACATCTCCTGTGTTTTTGGAAGAGGAAAATCCCCTGTTCCTTTCCCCATTCCACACCCGTGCTCTCAGTTGCTAGCAGGTGTCTGCAGCCAGCCTAATCAGAGAGGTCTTTGAGCTGGTGCAGGCTGCAAAGGCAGGCTTCTCTCTCTCGTAGCAGTGAAAACATATGTACTTTGGTAAGAAGTGGAGGAGATGTCGGGAGTTCTCTGGGACCCATGTCATACCATGCAGTTTAAATAGGAGTAACCCCTGCTTTCTCCCCTCTTCACGAGAACCTGCGGAGACTTTCCCCCTCACACGTGCACTTGCAGGTAGCTCTTGAATCCAGAGCATTTAAAAAAATGATTTTATGATTTATGAAATAAATGAAATGTGAAATAAATCACTTTTTTTTCAAATGACTTTTATTAGCCTCTTTTAGAATTTTCTACTTCAAACATCTTATTTCTACATTTTTTCTTTTTTTATAGGATTAGGTCGAAGAGCTGAAGACCTCTCTGCTGAGCAACATCGACTTGCTGTGAAGTAAGTTTAACAATATATTCTCGAGCCCTTTGTACATCAGCGTCTAGAAATCCTCCTCATTTTTCAATGCAGATTGACTCCACTATATGGTCATCTTAGTGTTTATTAATGAATCTATTGATGGATGCTTGGGTTGTCTGCCAATCTTTGGCTTTTACAAACCCTGTTCCTAGGTCATTTTAAAGGGGTTTGGGTATAGCGGTGGGATAGAGTCCCAGAAGCAGCGTTGCTGAGCGAGAGAATACATGGGTCTGTAATTCTGTTAGTTTTGCAAGATTCTCCTTCACTGCCATTGTTAGGTCTCTTACAGAGTTATTTTTATTGGGTATATGTCTGCCCAATAAATTATCAGTGCACATCAGTATGATTAAATGCGGCTATGAAGACGGATGGGAAGCAGGGCTGGAGAGAGGACTGTGAGCTGGGGAATAGGAGACAGAAGGCAGGAAGCAGGAAGCAGGCTGAAGGCAGACTGTGGCTGGTGTGGGTGTTGGAGAAAGGGAGGCTGTAAGGGAGGAGAACAACATTGATAGGGAATGGAAATGGCTTGTGGGGTAGCACATCGGGGAAGGACGGGCAGCCACGGTGGAGGGTTCCTATAGGAGACTTTCAGGAGGTAGTCAGCGGTAAGGAAGAGAGGGTCCTGAGTGGTACGGAGATTGAGTGCCTCGTTTTCACATTAAGGGGTTGGGACTCGAAGCAATGGAGACCCACTGCAGGAGACTAATGAATCAGATTCTTTGCTCAGTATTGTGGGGATGTAAATGCTGTAGGGCGTAATTCCAGTGACTGTTCCAATGGTATTTTAGGGAGCCTTTCCCCACAATACTCTCCTGCCCCTTTAAATGCCATTAAAACACCACTACCTAGAACTGGTCTCTATTGAATTTTTCCCCGCCACTACTTTTGTCTGTGGTTGGGGACCTCGTGCCCGGATGCCAAAGCAGACAGGAGACTGCTACAGTGGTGGTTTTTGTGTGTCCTCTTCAAGTGGAAACTGGTTCCACCCATCATTTGTTTTGTGTTTATTTTGGCAGTTGGGAGGGAGTTTTCCCATTTCACAGCATCTCGCTCAGCTCACATTAGGTGGGGTTCCCACCCCTGCCTGGTGTTTATTACCTTCATTCTCTCTTGCAGACAGCTAAGGTTGCTGAGAAAGAGCCCGTCCCAGCCTCAGAATTACCCTGGACCTTGCCCTCCGTGTCTGTAGCCGCCGTTGGCCAGCAGAGGGCGCCACGGAGCAGGGCACCTTCTCGGAGCCACCCACCTCTCTATTAACTTGTCCTTTCCACAAGGTTTCTAGCTTACGTGGATTTTGAGAGAACCGGAACAAAGAAAGACCACGTCATGTGTTATCATCTACAAAGACAACGCCTGTGTTTAGGATTGGATGACCTGTGGATCTCAGAGAAAAATCCAAGACTGAAGGCTTTTCAATTTTTTTTCACTTTATTTTCACAGAGTAAAACCCTCTTTTTTGCAATACTTAAGCTACCTTCTCAACTTCATGAGTGTCATAGCTGGCCCTTGCAACAATTTCAAGGATTATATAGCCTTTATTGAGGGGAGACACATACACACGAAGTTGCTGGAAGTGAACTGGAAGCAGAGAGGTTTCCACAGCCTACCAGAGCCTTCTCCCACTGTAAGTGTTTAGTGCCAAGTATTTACCCAGAGCTCCAGAAAAATAGAGCTCCGTTGCCAGGGCTGACTCTCACTAGTAATTGTTCTAATTAAAAAGCCAAACAGTTTACCAGAAAGCTTGGCCAGTAACTCCCCGCATCCCCGTTTCCCTCACAGCTGAGCTCACGGGCTGGAAATATTAAAGAATCGATCCACTAGGTCAGCCTGCCAATATTTAATGCTAACAGTGTGCTCAGCACTGTGCTGGTTAACACATTCGGATTTATGAGTGCTTTTTTGTCTTTATGAATAGAAATTCATATCCAGCCAAAGGATAATGTCATGAAAGGGGGTTGGGGAGGGAGTTGGAACCAGAAAAAAAGTGATTTTTTTTTTTTTTTTTTTTTATTGCAGAGCCTGCTTCTTGTGTGGGAAACCAGTTTTATGTTGGCATGCTTAAAGATTAGTTTTACTGATTTGGAGAGTTTAAGATGGTTTTTTGGAAATCCCATTTTAATCTTAACTTGGATTTTATTAATTTCAGATTAGTCAGCATTAGGATAACATGTCGAACTTGACAAATATGCTGAATTTATTCAGGTCCAATATCCTATATTTAAGGGACGTTTGTAATTAGTGGAAGGAAGAGGGAAAATTGGAAAAAGGAGAAAATCAGGATGACTGAGTCAAATACTTTGTAAATGCTAAAATCTAGGCAAAATTATTTGAAAATTTAAGTGACTTACTAAGCGTGAATTTTCAGATAGTTTTTGACTGTCTGAACACAGGTGTCCAGCAGTGTATGGTTTGTCAACTGTCAGCTCTTCCTGCGTCATTGAAACAATGTGGGAGTGAGGTCACCATGGCCATGAGACATCGAAGTACTCACAGGAGTTTATTGGCAGAATCCGCCACGGTAGTGCTCTGGTGTTTCACATGCTCTTATTTAGAGAATATGATCGCAGAGTCTTAATATCACTCCCCGGGGAGACTCTTGCATTTTTGTGCACAGAGAAAGTGAAGCGGTCAGGTGATATTTTGGCTAAAGGCACATGGGGGGGGGGGGGGGGCCGGCACTCCCAGGCTGGTGCCTCCCCAGTGTGTTGTCGATAATCGCAGCCACGCATGGTGAGCACTTGACTGGGAGCCCGATGCTGGGTACCTGGCAAATATTCAGTCACCTGAACCTCACGCCGCTCTGAGAGGTGCTATTACTATCCCCATATTACAAAAAATGTGGCCTGTTTTTATTTTTATTTTTTTAAGACTTATTTATCTGATGGAGAGAGTGCACGAGAGTGCAAGCCTGAGTCGGGGGAGGGGCAGAGGGGGAGGGAGAGACTCCTAAGCCGGCTTGGCACTGAGTGCGGAGCCTGACACTGGGCTCGATCTCCCGACCCACGACCTGAGCCAGCATCAAGAGTTGGCTGCTTAACGGACTGAGCCACCCAGGTGCCCCACCCAGAAAGTGGCCTGTTTTTATAAAACTGGGAACTATAGTTCTATTGATGTTAAAAGACATTCCCTGGAATGTCGGGAAAACTGGGCAAAATCACTCGGTCCAGAGGCATTTAAAATGTCAGTGCATCTTAATGTTAGAGCAGACTACATGTAAACCATCCTGGAAGGCTTTCTAAAACTCTCCATTACCTGCTCATGTCCCGGCTCAGGCATTTCAAAACTTGCACAGAATCCTTACTAGCTTAAGCCTCGGTCCTCCTTGTGGTGATTCAGACCCATTTCCTTAACTCTGCTGGCAACAGAAGTAGAAGGCAAATTGTTATTCCTTTTTGATGGAAGATTGCACTCTATAATGCTCTTTTTTTTTTTTTAAAGGTTTTATTTATTTATTTGACAGAGACAGTGAGCAGGAACCCAAGCAGGGGGAGTGGGAGACGGAGAAGCAGGCTCCCTAACGACTGAGCCACCCAGGTGCCCCAGTAGTGCTCTTTCTCTGATGTTTTGGGTAATAAAACCACCTTCCTTTTGGGGGCACCTGGGTGGTTCGGTCAGTTAAGCAGCTGCCTTCAGCTCAGGTCATGGTCCTGGGGTCCTGGACTCGAGTCCTGCCTCCTTGCTTAGCGGGAGCCTGCTTCTCCCTCTGACCCTCCTCCTGCTCGTGCTCTCTCTCTCTCTCAAAGAAATAAATAAAATCTTAAAAAAAAAAAACCAAAAAACAAACTACCTTCCTTTTGTCAGTAGAATGTGCTGGTAATAGTTTTCTTGCATTTAGCCCCTAAGCCCAGCATCCAGTTTGTGTCCTAGGAATGCCTGTTGCCGCTCCTTGTAAGGAATATTACCAAAGCAGCTATTGGAACCGCTTTGTCCCTAAGGTACCCTTGCTGAAATTGTTTTCCTCATACGGGAGTCTTGCATGGTTACCCTGATTTTTTCCACATTTTCAGAGAGCTGTGAAACACAAGCTGTGCATGACCTTGGTGTCTCTCCTCCTGTTTTTGACGCTCACGAAGTCCTTCCCTGTCACCTGCCTGGTCGATGACTGGTTTGTTCATAAAGCAAACTTTCTGACTCGACTCTGCTACTTATATATTGTCATGCAAGCCTCAAAGCCCAAGTATTACTTTGCCTGGACATTAGGTACGTTTGATGGAATGGTCCTGAGTGAATGAGGGAAGAGGGAGGCTCCTTGGATGGCCTACCCAGAACAGCATTGTGGATCCCCTAACCAAAAAAAAGTTCAGTGCATGATGCAGGTAGCTGAGCCAATATCATTTTGTACTTTCCAGCAAAGCACCCCTGTGTCCCGCCATCCATAAGCTCAATCATCCCTGATAAGAGAAAAGCAGTCCTAGCTGTTGCTTCAACTCAATGTTATTAACAGATGTGCAAACTCGGAAGCTTCCTCCACCCATCAAAGCTGCCCATTAGTACAGTGGAAAGTTAGGGGAAAATTCCAGAATGATCTGTTTGTCATTTTTCTGGGTCGTGAATAACAGAGGGGACATGCTTAAAAAAATGTACCAAAACGTGTGCTGGTTTAGGGTCACACTTTTTCTTTAAGAACTTGTTGGTTAAAAAAAAAAATTGTTGGTTAAGATTTATGCCTTAGAAACTGACTTCAGGTGACTTTTTTTTTTTTTTAAGGTAGAAAGTTCAACTTGATTTGTTTTTCTCTTTCCTTTCAAACTTAAAGTTTGAAGCTTTGCTGGAGTGAGCACTAAGTCCTCCTATTTACTTACCAGGAGCGGTAAGGCATTTTTGATGAGGCATGGCAGCTCAGGAATGGAAAGTTAAGTTCTTAGCTGACGGTGACCTGGGGCTTGATGTCAGGGAGCCCTGATTTGGTTTATTAAGTCAAACAGATGATTAAATTCAGCGCCTAGTGCTTAGCCTGTGTTCCATGAGTGAAGGCATAGCACTTAGTTGAGTTCCTTTTCTCTCATTTCATGCTCCAAGTTTTTAATCCCCGAATTAAAGCTGGTAGCTACTAAATTACTTTTTTACTTTTTATTATGGTAAGATAGAACACAGAGTTTATTATTATTATTATTATTATTATTTTAAGATTTTATTTATTTATTCATGAGAGACAGAGAGTGAGAGAGCGGCAGAGGGAGAAGCAGGCTTCCCGCGGAGCAGGGAGCCCGATGCGGGGCTCGATCCCAGGACCCCGGGATCATGACCTGAGCCGAAGGCAGACGCTTAACCAACTGAGCCACCCAGGCGCCCCAGAGTTTATTATTTTAACCATCTCTAGTGTACAACTTAGTGGCATGAAGTTCATTCACAGTGTTGTGCAACCATCACCGCTATTCCATCTTCAGAACGGAATTTTCCATCACCCCAAACAGGAACGCTGTACCCATTAAAAAAAAATAACTCTTCATTCCCCAAGTCCTGGTCTAAATTATTTTTAAAGGTCGAAATGTTCAGGGAGAAGTTCAGTCCAGCGTGGTATTTATGTGACACTTGGCCAGAAAGATCGAACTGAGGGCCTTTAAAACATTTGCAGCGTGGGAAGTTTTGTTTGTCACCTTTGGTTCAATTCAGGGAGTTTTTGTCACGCACCAGGTTCTGTGCCGGGAGGAATGCAAAGGTGAGTAAGCCCTCTTCTCTGCCATCAGAATTGTTAACAGTCCGTGGGCACAGGGACAGGCATACCCACCAGGCAGGAATGTGGCGAGCTGTCCCAACGCCAACGATCCAGAGGGGGTGATGAATAGAGCCCGGTTGTTTTGGAAGCCTTCAAAAGCCTGTTCCTCTTTCTGCACTTGCTTTATGACTTAAGAATGATAATTTCTTCAGTAGGTAGGCATGATACATACTATAGCTGGAACCCAGCTTGGAGCACCAGGCTTATTTTCCTACGTGAAATACTTAATATTTTCACTTTGCTCTAACCTGAGTGTGTGTGTTTGCAAATGAGAGAATGAGAGAGAGAGAGAGAGAGGAAGAGATAACAGCCCACTCCCCTCGGCTGCCTTCTACGTCTTCACTTACCCTTCCTTTTCTCTCTCCTCTCCCTACCTCTCCCGCTCCCATATTCCGTATCCTAGGGCTTAAGGGCTGGCTTCTGGACTAAATCAGCTCCCGCTTTAGGAGGAAAGCAAGGCCCTGCATGGCCTCCTAGGGAAAGTCTAACTCGAGGTGGGTTGTGCTGGTGGGGGCGTGGGTGGGGAGGGGGTTCTAGGCAACGGGGGGCGTCTGGCATCGTTCTGCCGTTTTGGGAGTGCCCTGGGTACTGGGAGCATCCTTTTCTGTGGGTAGCTTCCTCCGTGGGCTTGGCTCTTTTCTATACCCCTTTCCATTTATCTTTTCTTTTGCGGGGGTTGGGGAGGTAGCTTCAGGAGAAATACTTCATTAATTTGTACGGCCTCAGTTCGAACTTTGTTACAGTTTAGATTGCACGGGCTGGTCTGAAATTAACCTTTGTATCATTTATGAATAAAGAAGCAATGAATAGTCTAACCGGGATTATTTAAACTGCTTAACCGAATAATTGTTTTATCCAGTTCCTTAAAACATCATTTACATATAATTGATGCACTAATTCTACGTGATTATGAATTTAATCCTTAAAGCTAGTCTCTTCATGAATCTCAGCTGAGCTCCACCGTGTTAGCCTCGCTCTCATTACTGTTTATATTGAAATAATTAAGGCAATTTTCTTTGGACTTATTGTAAAATTCTGGTTGTTTTCCCCTAATTAGTACTGATTAGTGAGACTCAACTTCAGCCTGGGCTGTGTTCCAAGGATCACAACCTCCAAAATATGGGTGTCCAAGTTAATTTATCTGTAATAATACAATAGACAATACAAGTAAAGCCAGTTTGGGGCTGGTGAACTTAGAACCTCTAACTGCTCAGACACAAAACCACATCTTGGATAAACGGTGGTGAAATGCACGACGGGGAGCAAGCACGTCCCCAGCTTCTCGACGCAGCCTCTGAGAGCCACCCTTCTGGTCCTTCCTTTGTCTTTCGGAGTGACTCCTAGTCACTCAGGTGGTGGGATCAGAATCCTTTCTAGCATTCAGAACCTGGCGCTGTTGACCACCTGAGTGAGCCAAATGTTAGCATCACTAAGCCTTGGCAAGATGGGTCTGGGAGAACAGCTAACATTTCTCGAGGGCTGACTTGGGCTAGGCACTTCGCCAGGAGCACCATACATGCCTCATTTAATTCTTCCAACGTGGCTTTGAGATAGGTACCATGCTCATACCCATTTTCTTATCAAGGGAATGGGTTTCTAGATGATAGACAGCTCTCTCGAGGCCATACGTTCAGTATGTTGCTCAGCGGAGACCCAGAAGCCAGGGGCTCTGCCTCTAGAGCTCGCCCTCCCCCGGCATCTTCACACCCCGCTGGGAGTGCTGAATGAGAATGCTTGGAGAGTGCTTTATAAAGTCCTGGGAAGATTGTGGGCACCCGAAAGAGAAGTTGTTCTGGGTTTTAGACGAGCCTGGAGGTAGGAGGGGGAATTGAAGGGCTGCTGGTCCCATACTGTCCGGCCAGCCCTTGGTTTTTGTGTCCAAAGCAGACCCCAAAGGGTTCCTCTTCTCCCGGTTCAGCTTATCTTGTCATTGACAGTTTCTTCCCACACATTTAAAACTTCGTTTCTTAACGGGCTCACCCCCTGCTTCGTTGTTCTTTTCCTTTTCCACTGAGTTTCCATCCTGTTGGCTTGGGAGAATGACCTAGCAGCTCTCAGTAATTCTCATCCTTCCTTCTAAAAGAAACTAGATCATTTCCCAGTGAAGCCAAGCATAAGATAAACAGTGTTAATTCACCAACTATGCCAAAAGGAAAGGAGACAAACCCAGAACAGGTTGTTTTTCTTTAGAGTAACCCTTCAGAAGTCGCTCTGGAGCTGGACCTGAACTTCTGTGGGAAAGAATGAATAGTGCCTCAAGAAAGAGGTCTCTAAGATCTCCCCAGATCTAAGGCCTTACAGTGCTGTGATTTAGTTTATTTTTTATTTTAATTCCAGTATAGTTAGCATAGGGTTGTTAGGAGGCTTCCTTTTTCTCCACATTCTCACCAACACTTGTTGTTTCTTGTGTTTTTTAGCCATTCTGACAGGTGTGAGGTGATATTTCATTGTAGTTTTGATTTGCATTTTCCTGATGATGAGTGATGTTGAACATCTTTTCATGTGGCTATTGGCCATCTGGATGTCTCCTTTGGAGAAATGTCTGTTCATGTCTTCTGCCCATTTTTTAATTGGATTATTTGGTTTTTTGGGTGAAGTTTCTTTTTTAAAGAAAATATTCTAACAGAATTAACTTGAACTAAGTGAAAAGAGACAATTAGCCTTTTTGGTCATCATAATAAAAGTATGTTGATTTCATCAGGTCTCTATTTGATTACAACATCACATAGTTAAGGAATTAGAAATGTTATACTCACTGCAGGGGGACATTTTCTTATAGTTTCGTGAAGTGGAATAAAGATGGAAATGGGAGCTTTCTCAAACTGACTATGGGTAGGATGCTTTGGTAATTGGGTCCACGTGTGGTCTCCGTGGTGGCTGGCCCCAAATTCACATCTCTAGCTCTGCTCTTTGTCTTGTGCTCTAAACTTTTCTAACTGTATCTTGGCAGCCCTGGCTGATACCTACTGGCATGTCATGCTTAGTATGTCCAGAATGAGCTCCAATTTCTCTTTCAGAACTGGTTCTCCTCCTGACTTTTAATGCAATCCGTTCTTGTCGTGAGAGCTTTAATGACAGCTCTTGGACCTGTCCAAGTCCTCTGGGTCCCCTCTTTCTTCTGGCCTCTCTTTCTGAGCTTAGATATATGTTTACCTTCTTCCCTTTCTCCCCTTCCACCAAGTGGGTCACTAAATCCTGTTGCTTTGTTCCGGTTCATTTTTCTTTTATTATATCTCATTTTGCGTTTTTAGGAGTATCTCGTGCCTTCTGACTTAGCAGGTGCTCACTAAGTGCTAGTGAATGAATAAAAATGAATGAATAAAAATTAAGCCCACCAAAGAGCCCAAAAGGTTTCTGTGGTTTCTAATGGTACCAGGTCCTTTCAATTGTTTTGGTTTCTTTTCCAAGGAGAAACTACTGCCCATCTCTCAGTCTTAAAGCTAGACAGACATTTAATATCTTTTAAAGCAGCAATGTGACTTTTGTTCCATATCCTAATGTGTTGTTTTAAAAACCATAGCAGACGCCGTGAATAATGCAGCTGGCTTTGGGTTCAGCGGAGTGGATAAGAATGGAAATTTCTGTTGGGATCTGCTTTCTAACCTAAACATCTGGAAAATTGAGGTGAGTTCATTGTGCTTTTGAATCAAGCTTCCATGGTGAATAAAGCAAATAGTTTGCTCTGCGTTATCCCTGGAAGCTCTTCCTCAGAGTGTCCAAGGGAAAGCGATCAGGGCATGCCCGGTCCAGCAGCCTCCTGGACATTCTGTGTCTTAGAATTTTTCCTGTTTTTTAAAGATACCTACTTTCTTGACAGTTGTAATGGTTCAAGGAATGACATGCAGAAATCTGAAAAAGAGCCAGGAAAATCTTTCTGTGGCTTACATTCCTGTTCTCTCAACTAGAAAGTACAAATGTCATTTTCTCTTGTTTCACCTTCTACTTTCTTCAGTCAATACAGGAAGCTCCTGTATTTAGATTTTTAATATTGCAAGCATTCACTGTGGTTCCTTTTGAACCATTTCTAATCCATTTACTTTTACGAAGAATGGTCATGGCACATAGCTTTTAGGCCACTAGACTCTCTGTGGATTTTGTCTTTCTCTGGCTTTGTTCATGGACCACAGCACTGAAGATGTTCTCATCTTCGGAGGTGGGCTCTTTGGGGCCACATCATTCTTGGTTTTCCTGGCATTGTGAGCCCTCAGAGCAGAGAGGAAGGCCCAGGCTTTGACCCTTTCCTCCTTTCTGCTAGGTGGGAGTAAGGACAATGTTCTCAACTTACAGAAGGGCTGCTTCTCTAGCCAGGTGACTCAGATGTGCTGTTGGTCATGGTTTTCCACCCACCAGAGAGCAGGCAGGTGCCACTGGAGAATCTGAGCAGAAGGGGATATGCATCTAGAGCAAGAAACCAGGGATGTGGAGACTGACTGCCTGCTTACCATTAGGTGGACACTCGGCCAGAAGGAGACATGGTGGATGTTCTCCACCTTCTTAATGCCTGAGGCTTCTCTTCATCTTAAATGGCTTAAACCAAGTTGCAGCCTCCAGAACAACCTTTCTCATTTTTGGGAAAGCAGTGTAGATAATCTTCAAGGTTCTCATTTCTTTCTTTCTTTTTTTTTTTTTTTAAAGATTTTATTTATTTATTTGACAGAGAGAGACACAGCGAGAGAGGGAACACAAGCAGGGGGAGTGGGAGAGGGAGAAGCAGGCTTCCCGTGGAGCAGGGAGCCCGATGCGGGGCTTGATCCCAGGACCCTGGGATCATGACCTGAGCCAAAGGCAGACGCTTAACGACTGAGCCACCCAGGCGTCCCAGTGTTCTCATTTCCATACAGATGATGATCCAAGAGAGTCCAAATGTGTTAGGATTTTGTTCCCTTTTCCCACTAAAATTCTTCTCTTCCTCAAAAGTCTTGGGTCACTGCTGGCTGCCTCGGAGCGCTGTGGATACATGTCCTTTACAGTGGTTCCCCTTTGCCTTTCGCTGCCCACCAGTACACCAAGACACAGTCCTTTCACTGTGGGTGTGTGGTCAGAGTAAGGGGCTAAGTTATTAGGTTCTATCTTTATTATTAAAGAAAACCAGAAGGAGGGAGTTTGCATATTCAGTAGCGTTGATAGAGAGCAAAGAGCTAAAAGAAAACCAAGGAAGTCTGATTTAGGTAAGGTGCATTGAAGCTGTGCATATAACATTTTATTAGCCAGCGAAGACATAAATAACACCCCTCAGGGTTTTGAAATAAAAAGTTATAATGCAGTATCTATCCTCTATCTATTTATAGCTCGCTCCATCCATCCATCTATCCATCCATCTCTCTCATCTCTCTCCTTCTTTCCAAGCAGTATGTGGTCTAAGATTTTCTACTACCAGCCTTTGATAAGACCTTTTTCTAAAAAATTTTTAATTTTTTTTAATTTAATGAGAAAACCTTCTTGGTACCTCTTCTTTGGTACCCATATCATTGCCAGTTGGGTGATGTTTGTTTTCTTTTTCGTATGGAGACCCCTTCATGCATGAAATCTCTCACTATTCTAAATACAACTGGAAGCATTTGAACCTGAGCAGCTATTTGTAGAATACCTTCACAAGACTGACCTAGTTTATAGATGGCCACGTAGTGAATGATGACAAATGTAGGCTGTCTCCAGAAAGGCCCTAAATTGACATGATTAAACCTTTCCGGTGGCAAAGCCCCTTTGAGAGAGTGTTTAGTTTTAAAACTCAGATGACTTAAAAAAAAAAAAAAATTTTTTTTTAACCAGAGTGGAAGAAAAACCTACAAGACATTCCTTCAATTTTCCTCTAATTTGAAAATATATTTTGAGGGAAATTAAGACTTTGCAAGCCAAGTTTTGGTGCAAAGTAAATCTTATAAATACCAGAAAATTTTACTGCGTGGGATAGAATAGCTGATCTACTCTTGATGGAGGAGTCTCTGTTGAAATTACACATCTCATCTGCCACCAGGGAAATTCTGGGGACGACTTTCCATTACTTGGGGTATTTTTAAAGCTAATGATAGGTGTTATTTTCTTCTTTCTAGACTGCCACAAGTTTCAAAATGTACTTAGAAAACTGGAATATTCAGACAGCTACTTGGCTGAAGCGGTAAGAAAAATACAAATGACCTCATTCCTCATGGCATGGGGATATGTTTAGATGGGAGTCACCAGACGAGTGGCAGCTCTGCCAGGCCTGATGTGTCACCTGACACTTTTGTTTTGTATTAACATCTATGCCCTGGAAATGGAAAAGTAGAAAAGTAGTAATGTGAGAAGGTTACAATGTAGCATGTTTATTTTAGTGGATCGCTTCACAGTACCATTCCCGTGTACCAACCACTCATTTCCTTGTCATAGCAATCCCATGAGAGGTTGGTAGTTAGCCCCATTTTACAGATGAGGAACGTGAAACACAAGAGAGGTTATGTCACTTGCCCAGAGTCACACAGCCAATGAGGACTAGAGAAGAGCCCCAACAGACTGTCTCCAGAGCCAGGCTCTTAACCTGTGTGTTGTGCCCCCTCTTATGTAGAGGAGGGCACATTGCTCAAAGGTCAAGGAGGGTCAATGTCGACATCAGATCACTGACGATCTCCATGTATCCCTAGCATTAAAAGCTTTATGGTGATATTTATGCTTTTTCACTTTGTGTTTTTTGTTCATGTTCCTGTCCTTTTGTTTTTCTACACGTTCCAGAATTGGAAACATGACTTAATATAGAACTAGTAATATGCTATCCTTTTTTTGTTTTGTTTTGTTTTCAGAACTCACATGAATTGATATTTTTTATGTTCTTTTTTTTTAAATTTTATTATGTGTAATATGCTATCCTTGAAGCAACAAACTCTAGCTAGTGAATATTCCTATCTCATGAGTGCAGGGAGAGTGTGAAACTATGAGGCTGGAGATTCTGGTTTTGATCCACAGCATTTTTCACGGGTCACAACATGGGGGTAAGAGACAATAGTAACACCTCCAAAGTAAGCTCATGCACCGTTGTCCGAAAGTTGATCTGAACATGCGATTTTAGAAAATTTGCACCTATTATTGCTATTAAATTTGTCAATAATTTTTATTTTTTTCACTTTTATTTTTAAAGATTTAAATCTTTAAAGAGAGTGAGGGAGCACAAGCAGGAGTAGTAGCAGAGGGAGAGGGAGAAGCAGGCTCCCCGCTGAGCAGGGAGCCCAATGCAGGACTCGATCCCAGGACCCTGGGATCATGACCTGAGCCGAAGGCAGATGCTTAACCAATTGAGTCACCCAGGCACCCTGTATTTTGTCAATAATTTTAGCATAAAACTCTATTTCTGTATATTGGGTAATCCCAATGTACCAAGAGTCCTACTGTCTCCATTAGGAGTTTATGTTCTAAGATGACTGAACATACATGAGCACATTATAAATAAAAAGAATTTTAAAAAGTCATTTTAGAAAATGAAATGTCTTATTTGTACTAAAGATACAGAGTGTAAGAAACAAATACCTGGGCAAACTACCCCATTTCAAAGAAACATTGCAAGTGGCTTCCCGGTCCTGTGTTTCTCTCCCCAAATTCTTTCTCTTTGTATGAAAAGGGAGCCATAATCCTTAGTTTGGGTTCAAATCAGTTACTTTTGACAACCCATACAGAGCTGGATTGGTGTTAACTCTTTGAAATCCTATCTTATTTTTTATTTGAGTGCGCTTGTTTAGTAAGCCACATAGTGCCATTGGCGATTTGTAGATTGAATTTGCTTTAATAAAGAGCCAGGCGTCAAAGATCTCCAAGGTCTTTGCAGACCATTTCTGGATCCTCACAATATCACTGTTCAAAGCAAACTCATGGATTGAAATCCAACGGACACTGGAAGAGCTGAAAAGTCAGTAGCCGACACATTGATTTTGGGCTGGAGTCATTGCCAAGAGAGATGAAAGGGTTTGCAGCACTGCCTAGTTGGGTGGCATGGGGGCCAGGTTGGAGTTGGAAAGATGAATTGAGGATATTCTAAAGAGGCTATCCTGATTTTAAAATTTTTAGTGCCAGTGGTACTTATCCATAAGTACTCCCAGTAGATGAGGGTATTGGTGGAGTAAGCTCCTATAAGGCAGGAGCTCCTACTGTATAGAGTGACCACTTGGACTTTTATTAAACATAGTATGATGGTGTCTAGATCATTTAGTTTCATGTAGGTTACAACTTCATATTCCTCTCCCCAAATGACTGGACTGTGACTGGCCTGTCTGGTAGCATTCAGGATGTGGAGTTCAGGCAGCTGGGATTGCATTGCAAGTCCCCAGTAGGGGACTGATCAGATGATTTTGGTCTGAAGACACAAGCGTAGGTAGATGCTTTTGGTCTGACCTGTGACTCGTGCCTTCCTCTCTTCATAGAGTATGCTATGAACGGGTTCCATGGTACCCCACGGTGCTAACCTTTGTCTTGTCTGCCTTGTGGCATGGTGTCTATCCTGGATACTATTTTACCTTCTTAACTGGAATCCTCATCACAGTAGCAGCCAGAACGGTAAGCTGCTTTTGGTTGTAGGATCTTTTCCTTAATAATCTGATGCCTCAGTGTTTGTCATTAGAGAACTCCTTCAATATATAGGAATTTTTGGCCATAAAATGAACTGTTTTCATGTTATTCACAGACAGTGTTTGCAAAAAGGAATTTTAGGAGTAATGAATGTTTAATACCTTAAGAGATGAAAAAAATTTTTTTGAAGATTTAGAGAGCGAGCACATGAGTGGGGGCGGGGGGTAGAGGGAGAAGGACAAGCAGACTCTGTGCTAAGCTTGGAGCCTGACACGGGGCCTGATCCCACAACCCTGAGTACATGACCTGAGCCGAAACCAAAAGTTGGATGCTCAACTGACTGAACCACCCAGGGGCCCCATTTCTATAGAGGCTGAAAAAATTTTTAATCATTAAACAGAAAGTCTACCGATTACAGATGAAGATTAGTAATTGAGGCTCTGTAGGCTTCATTTTGCTTATACTCATCTTAATTTCTCAGTTCATTATCCTAAGCTTAGAAATAATTCACAGTCTGTGCAGACAGTAAAATTGTAGCCATAGGAACTGTGTTGTTTGAGATTGCTCTAACTTTTCATGTTCTTGTGCCTGATCCAGTAAATTAGTTTGTGTGAAATTCTTTGTGAATTTTATAAATTCGGTTCTCTAGGTTTTTGGGGGTAGCCTTCAGTTTGTCCTAGAGTGTTCCTATCATCTGCTGGTTGTAGAGCAGGATGATAAAGACATAAAAAATATGCCTGTCCTTAAAGAATGAGATGAGCATGTATGTAAGTCATTACAACTCCGCGTGCTCTGATTGTCAAATAGAGTTTTGTATTGATTTAGTTGCAATTTGATAATGATTGTGGCTTTCCTAATTCAGGTGCCAGGAATTTCTAATGACATTTGTCAAACTATATTTTGGGTGTGAATTTAGGAGCCCCAACAGAGCTATTCACTCGTTCTGTAATTCATGTATTCTATGAATATTTCAGGAGCCTGCCTATGTGCCAGTTTGGGTTCTAGGCACTGGGATACCACAGTGAACAAGAGTCCCTTCTCCACGGAATTCCTGTTTTAGCTAGGTGAATGTTTGCTGGAATATATGTGTGAATAAGAATGATAATTGAGTTTACTTTTAAAAGTAAAGTATATATTGTACATGGGAAACAAAGAACACCTTTTCTCTTCTCCCATTTATCTACCTACTTGGATTATAAAAGAAATGTAAAGAGCAGATGACCAGGACAAACTAAAACAGGGACCAAAATTTTGTTTATTAATATATCCAGAGTATTATTCCTGAAGATGTCTTTAGCTCTGTGATCTCAGTTGGTATAAAAGCATTGATTTATATAAAGCCTTTCTTTTGGATGGCCTGGACATATTTTTCACAAATGAGGTAGGTAGGGGGATGGAGAGGGTTGATAGAACAGGATTCCCAGGAGAATGAACTCAGTAATGAAGTGTCTTATGGGCTTTCTGATACCTCTCATGCATCCCCCATGGATGGAGCTCTGGCAGTATCTTGAACCTGGGGCCAAGAAGGAGTTTGTAACCTACCAAGGCAGCCTCGGGAAGCCTTTCCTGCTTTGGGGCTAACCTGCCTCTAAGCCAGCCATTGTTTTAGCTCTGGCTTTGGTTCCTGGGTCTTGGAATTAGGTGTCTTTCTGGAGGCAAAGCTAGTCCCATATGTCAGAAGACCTACAAATTAACTATGGAAAAGCTAACTTTTCCATAATTAAAATTATATCAGATTAATATTTCCTGACATGGAATAAGATTTTTGACCCATTACTAAATGAAAAAAACAGGCTAGAAAATCCGTGCCCTCAGTGAAAATACAAATATGGATATGCATGAATAGAGAAAGGCTTGGAAGGATATGTGCCAAGTTTGTAAACAGTACTTTTCTCTGAGGAGAGGTCAAAAAGTAAATTCTTTTTTTGTTTAGTTCTTTGTTCTTTGAACATTTGTCTACAGTGGACATAAGTATATATATTGATAATAATAAAAACCACAGTGGTACTTTTGATCACCTATATTCCTGAAGTATAACGCCTACATGCGCAAAATAAAAGTTGTTTCTATTTTTCATACCCGCCCCCGGCTTCCTTGGCTTGCAGGTGAGGAACAACTACAGATGTTACTTCCTTTCCTCAAGAGCCCTCAAGGTTGTGTATGATGTGGTCACCTGGGCAGTCACTCAGCTGGCTGTCTCTTACACTGTTGCACCCTTTGTCATGTTGGCAGTTGAGCCAACCATCAGCTTATACAAGTGAGTTTCCATCCTTCTCACTTGCTGTTTGGTACACTGTTCTGTCTTCCCTGTGTTTGACTTAGGAGTTGGTTAATTGGACCACTCGGTATTAAGAATTTCTAAATACAGCTTCGACGTGAAAATGTCCATAGACAGCTTTGGGAGGACATGGTTATCCCAGGGATCCCAACAGACACACAACAATACATCTCCTTTTTTGTTTTTTTTAAGATTTTATTTACTTATTTGAGAGAGAGAGCATGAGAGGGGAGAGGGTCAGAGGGAGACGCAGGCTCCCCGCTGAGCAGGGAGCCCGATGTGGGGCTCGATCCCAGGACGCCGGGATCATGACCTGAGCCGAAGGCAGTCGCTTAACCAGATGAGCCACCCAGGCGCCCCACACAGTAGTACATCTGAGCGAAGCTGGCGGGCAGCCTTTCAGACATTCCTAACATACCGAAGGGATGCTAGGACCGTGAATTTTGAAGGGCTATATCTGGATGATAAACTGAGAGGGTGAAATGTGCTGCCCTTGCCTCTTTTTCCTGGGGGTCAGGCTATGTTGGAGTCTTGGGGGGGGAGCATCCTGAGAACAGGACAGAAGCCGACTGCAGCCGACTGGGATGACCTGCGGGGTCTGCGGGTGAGCTCGGTGCTGCAGGGGATGCCAGTGTGGGTGTGCACATGGGGGGCTTATGGTGTGAGCTGCAGGGGTGGAGGGAAGAGATGGCTCACACCAGACACAAGAGGCCTTTTAAGGAATGGGGGTCGGGCCTTTATATTCAACCCCCAGTGGTCCTGAGGAACTGTGAACCTACTCTTGCTTGCTTTTATTATTTTACTGAGGTTGGTGTAGTATTTTTCTACTGTTGCCAACTGGTGTGTGACCTGTAGCAAGTGATTAACTCTCTTACCTGGCTAGAGTCTATCACAAAGCACCGTTGTTAGGAATGAAATGAAGTAAACGTGCAAAGGGCACAGCCCAGTGCCTGGCATATCGTCTGTACTCAATCAGCACTGACTTGTATTATTGAATGCTTGTGCAGGCTTTTGTAGATTATTTTGAAGTCCTAGCTATGCTCCAAACCTAAACAACGCAAACATGCCCTATTCGTCAGTGGGGATTTCCTGGTCATTGTTGCACTGGTCAGAAATGATCAAAGAAGTTTTTACTACTCAATACACAGATAGCAAGGTCTAGAAGCAGAGAGATTCCCCACCCCCCCCGCCCCAGGTTATAGGCCAAGAAGGTGGAGGAAAGTATATAATGCTAGTGAAGTCTGTTTCTGTACCACCAATTAGGTCATAGGAGTTAATGTCACTATAATGTGGCAGTTGAGTTGGTTTATATACAGATGTTTCTAGACAAGGGATGCCAGAATAGTGGGAAAGAATTCTAATCCGTGTAGCTGCTACAGAGGGAAGAGCATGAACCCCTGCAGCTCTGGAGTAAGAACATTGACATTGGGGGTCCCTCTCAAGGTACGCCGCTCCCCCCTCCCCCACAGCACCTGCTCTGCCCTGGCTCTCAGCTGGCTTCCTTCCTCTATGCCCACCTTGAGGGCAGCCCCCCTTGCACACAGCTCCATCTTCCTTCCCCTCATCTCTGGGCCCTTCAGCCAATATTTGCCCTTTCCGGTCTTCTCCATTTTAACATCAAGCTATCTGCCTGGCTTCAGTGCTAATTGTTCTTGTTAGTGCTCCGGTTACAAGGTCTCACAGGTTTCGAGTTGTCTGCTTCTAACATGACCCCCCATAGCTCCGTACGCCCCAGTATTTTAAGTGCATGATACTGCTGAGTGGGAGATTTTTTTTCACGTGATAGCAGAAATGGCTGCATTCAACTCAAAACCATTTAATACCTTCTGTCTGATAGGCACTGTTCTAGAAGCATTCCAGATCTGTTCCCCACTTGGGGCTAATTCTGTAACCAGCAATGAATGGCAGGTGTATGCAAATCCACTTCTCAGCCTGTCTTTCATTGCCTACCATTTAAATTTCAGACCTGCTTTAAGTGTAGTCAGTTTTCAATCTATAGTGACTTCATAGCTTTAAATTCCTACCTAATCTTTAAGTTGTAAATGAGTCCCAAGTGAACACTTAAATGTGTTATGAAAGAACCTATCTTAGCTCAGGATGCTAGGACTAAGTATAGAGTGAGTGAGTTCAACAACAGACATTTCTCACAGTTGTGGAGGCTGGGAAGTCCAAGATCAAGGTGCTAGCAGATTCGGTTTCTGGTGAAAGCTGTCTTCCTGGCTTAAGGAAGGCTGCCTTCTTGCTGTGCCCTCACTTGGCAGAGAGAGAGACACGAGAGGGAGGGACAGCTCTGGCCTGTTTATCCTCTTAGAAAGGCACTAATCCCATCATAGGGCCCCACCCCAAACAGACTACCTCTACTCCAAATACCATCATATTTAGGCCACAGCAGAACCTGTGAACTCATTTTGAAAAGCAAATCCATATACGTTAAGTAGATGACCCTTTCTTAAATTCAATGTGTGTGGATGTTAGAATTTGTATAGACATTTTTGAAGGGAACAAAGTCCTTGAGAGTGGGAACTATGCCTTATTCATCTGTGCCTCTGGGGTAACTAGTTCAGCCCTAGCGTGCTCAATAAATGTTGAGTTTTTCCATAATAAAAAGATAGAATAGGTCTTAAAATTTTAGAGAAATATGGTGGGTCAGAATAGGTTCCTAAACTTTGCAAGGGGATTGAAATATTTTTTTCCCTTGACTCCCAAAATATTTGGCTTTAATCTAACATAATTGTTCCATTGTAGATCTGGCCACATAGGAAAAGAACAAAGTACATAGGTGTGCAGACTTTGAAATCTATGGCTGGGGTTGCCTGTTGAGAACCCTAGTTTACACCTGTTGAGACAGTGTTTCAGTGCTCTGGTTTAGACACTAAGTGAGTTGCTCACTTGCCTGGGGCTGTTTCAATTGTAGGAGCCCCGCGCCGCCCCCCCCCCCCCCCCCCCCCCCCCCCCCCCCCCCC